>NW_006209177.1:1839125-1840358 GCF_000334495.1 Tupaia belangeri chinensis | reverse complement strand
TGTGGGACACAGATAAGGTTTATTATCTGTTGACAAGGATGTGTATGGTGGTCTCAACAGGACTGGACTGTGGTGTATATCATGCTGGATAAAGTCTCTTCACAATCTAAATCATGTATAGCAATTTAGTGTATAAATAATAATAAAAATATATAAATAAATAATTTTAAAAATGAATGAACTTGGTTTAATTCTATATCTTGGCCATTGTGAGTAGTGGTACAATATACACTGGAGGGCAGCTATCATTTCAATTCACTAATTTATTTTCCCTTGGTGATCCCAGTATTGAGATTACTGATTCATAAGGTAGCTCTATTTTTAGTTTGTTGAGGAACTTCCATACCATCTTCCATAATATCTATGCTAATATACATTCCCACCAACCATGCACAAGAGTTCACTTTTCTCCACAGCCTTACCAGCACTTGCTATTATTTTATTTGTTTGTTTTATTTACATTTCATCACTGTACATCTTTGCAGCATTCAAAATGAATCTTCCCAGCATGAATACCCTGCATATTAGTCCAGTCAATGATATTATTATACATATCATCGTTAAGACATAATTTTACACTTTCATGTCTGTTAGATGTTTTTTCTTTTCTCCCCCAATTTCCTCCCTCTCACACCCCCCTAACTGCCCAGTCTCCTCCCTCACTGTTTCTAGTATCCACAATTGTGCCACTATACCTTCTAGTCTTTCAGTTTCTGCAATAGAGTGCAGACATTTGGTATAAAGTGGGGACATACAATGCTTCTCTCTCATAATCTGACTTGCCTAACTCAGCATTAAATCTTCCATATTTGTCCACTTTGTATTAGATGCCAGGGTCTTGTTTTTTTATGCCTGAGTAGTATTCCATTGTGTATACATGCCACACTTTTTCAATCTATTCATCTGTTCTTGGACATTTAAATTGACTCTATGCCTTAGCAATTGAGAATAATGCTGCAATAAACATGGATGTGCAAGTGTTTTTCTGACTGAGTGTATTCATTGGCAGAAGAATGGATGATAAAAACTTGTTATATAAGCATATGAATCATTAAATCAAAAGAAAGAATGAAATCCTGTCAGTTGGGGCAATTTGGATGAGCTTGGAGGAAATTTTTGCTAAGTGAAATAAGTGAGGCACTGAAAAATGAATAAAAAAGAATATTCTCACTCATTTGCAGAAGCTAAAAGATTTTATTGCATTAAAGAGGAGGAATATGGAAACTAGGAAGA
>NW_006209177.1:1783596-1839105 GCF_000334495.1 Tupaia belangeri chinensis | reverse complement strand
TAGGGAAGACAATGAGAACTTGGTTAACAGATACACATTGCAGTTAGATAAGGGGAATGAGTTCTAGAGTACTAGTGCACAATAGATTAATTACAGTTAGTACAATTGAAAGTATATTTCAGAATAACTTGAATAAAGGATTTTCAAATTTTCATAACACTAAGTAATGATAAATGCTTGAGATGATGGACATGTTTGCTTCCTGTTTAAATCATTGTACATTGCATGTATGTATTGAAAAACCACACTCTACCACACAAATATGTGTAATTATTATATATCAAATATTACAAAATTTTTAAAGAAAGAAAAAACTTTGAAAAGTTAAATTTTAAAAAAAGAAAAAGGCCTAATTGAATCTGAGCAAGCAAAAAATGGTAAAAACTCAGTAAATGATACTTTAAACCAACTACACACTGCCAACAGACCTAAAATGGGCATTTTATTTTCCCTTGGTTGACTTTAATATCTGAACATTTTTTTAAAAAAAATTGTACCACTGAGATAGCCAGATCAAGGTGCTCAGCAGGGATTGTGGTTAGCAAATCAATATGCAAGTTATTAAGACAGCTGTCCTTCCAGTTGTTTTCAATTCCGCAGAAAACAGAGGCAGCTCTTTGGCTAGGAAGTCAAAAGGAGGAGAGTTGTTATATGGCTAGGCTCTTTCCTGTGCTCATCAAGCAGCTCTCATTGCAGTTCATACAGAGTCCTGATCCAAACCAAGAGGCACAGGTGACACTTGCAGGAGACTAGAAGTTTTCTGTAATCATATGGTGTTGAGCTCATGATAACCTAAGAAATGTACTTCTTTGACAAATGTTTATAAAGAGAAAGCTTTATGTAGTTAGCATCTCCATTGACTGGTGAGCTGGTTTCCTTTGGGGAGTACAGAATTAAACACAGGACAACGGCTGATTCTGTTTGGTAGGCAATTGCTTTATGTGACCACAACATCTTGCCAAAATCACTTTACTGTGGCGGGGTGGGAGAGGAAGGCATAATTGCCACATTCACCCCAGGTCTTCTGACTCCTATCCACAGTCACTCCTTCCTGCTTTAATTCATTCAGCATGTAAATGTGACCAGGGTGCTTCACTAAACTCAAGCACTTTCAAAGAACACATTAAAGGGAAATGGCTTTAACTTCTACCAGCTCTGATGTGGTTAAGGCATAGATCTATTGCCATTTTCTTGAACCCTCTCAGTTTAAGGAGTGATAACTGACTCTTTGAGATGGAGTAGAAGCTGTGAATATTCTCCCCCCAAAAATATTCAGACACATAGCATTTTAGACACATTTCAGTAGTTTTATGGACCAATTTAACAAAATGATGTTTCTTTCAATAAAAGAAATTCATAGAATGATATGAACAAATGGCATTGTGTGTTCATACTTTTAAATAACTTTTCAGATAAAGGTATTCACAAAACAAAAACAGTCCTTTGTTGGATCTTATATCCTGCTTTTCAAATCAGAAAATAAGGTCAACTTACAAAAGGTGCCAGAAGAATCCATTCCAACAGTGTTCCTCTACTGCCATCTTGTGGATTTTTGTTGAAAAAGTACTGAAAGGCTACAAGGACTTTTTCTAATTTTCGACACCTGCGTAATTACACCTCACCTATGTTCACTAACGGTTAATAACTTGCTACACCCACTTCCTCTCTTGCACTATACCTTCACACCCACACTTCATTTTTTCAAACTATAGAAAACTAGGCTGCTTTCATCATGACATTTTATGTGAAATATTTCAGCATGCATATTCTATGAATAAGAAGATCCCTTCTATTGGGCCAGCCGGTGGTGTGGAGGTTAAGGCGGCAGGATTCCACTTGGCTGACAGTGCTATTCACATCCAAGACCTGGAAGCTTGAAAAATACACCAGGCTCATGTGCATGCATGCCTAAAATCCCCAGAGGAGAATGGAGGAGAAGGGATTGTGGCTTGGCCATCCCCTCTTGGGGGTGCTTTCTCATTTTCTCACTTACCCTGTCTCTTTGTCATTCTATGATGAGCACACATGCTCTATAGAAAATTAAAAAAAAAAAAACTCTCCCTATTTGACCCAACGTCAACACACCTAAGAAAATTGTACCTAAAAAGTTCAATATTGTTCAGATCCAGCATGTACTAAAAACTTCTGTTCCCAAAATCTCCTGTATGGCTCCTTTTTTTTTTTTTTTTTTTTTTTAACAAACCAAGATCCACTCAAGCTTCACTTGGAGCATGTAGGTGTTGTTTCTCTTTAGATTTCCACAGTCTAAAACAATTCTGATTCTGTTCTTCATGACATCAAATCCTTGGAAGACTCCAGGTCAGTTATCCTTCATAATGCCCCACATTCTAGAATTCCTTGTTCAAGTCAAATATTTCCACTATGAATGACACATAAATGGCAGGGTGTACCTCCCGCTGGACCATATTGGAGGCACAGAATGTCAGGGCAAACCACTCATTAACTTGACCACTTGGTTAAAGTAGTATCACCAGACTTTTCCACTGGAAATGCACATTTTCCCCATTTTAAATGTCATCTGTGGAGTGACACTTAGAGACCTGTTTCTAACAATATTTTATCCAGTCATTTAGTACACTCTGATGATCCTTACCTGAGCCAATTATTACTTTGGGGATTATGAAATAGCACTTTTCTAATTATATTTTTCCTTCTACATTTAATAGCTGATGTTATTCTGTTAAGAAAAAAATACAGACTCAGCTGCTGTACTGGCAGCAGTAGAGTGCTGCTCTGCAATGCTAAAACTATATAAAATGTCAGGGTTTGGTCAACCTGTACATGCCAAGTGCATGCACATATGTGCCCATGATCCTTAATGGCTGGGGAGACTTGGGGTGTATCACAATGTGAGACTATTGAGGGTGCTCTTTCTCAATAAATAAATAAATAATTTAAAAATTCACGCAGAACTTTCTTCTTTTTTCTCCTTTCCTTTTATCTTGAATATCACCAAAGATTCATGGATTTTAACTCAATGTATTATACTATTATACCCTAATACCACAATTATTATTTTTAAAAATTTGGCATAGTATACGTGTGCTAGTCAGGAAGAGAGAGAGAAAGTAAGAGAGCACCCCTCAGAGGGAACAGCCAATCCCTTCTCCATTCTCCTTTTAAGATTTTGGGCTGACATGCACACGCACCCAGTGTATTTTCCATGCTGCTGGGTCCAGGATTCAAACTGTTCAGTTGGCCATGTGGGATTCAACCATCTCAACCACTATACCACCTAACTGGCCATGATTATTATTATGATTATTATTTTATGTTCAAATTATCTCAGACCTAGCCAGTATGTGTCCCGTTAAGTTGATTCCTGTTACCAGCATTTCTCAACACTTTCTTACTTTCTGGTACAGCAAGATATCCAGGCTCATCTTGTGTTTGTACTTCCCCTGAAACCAGACATTTCTCCAAAGAAATCTGAAGTCTGACTCATTTTAGTGGGATATGATATATGGAAAGAAAGGTCTGCATGTTAGGTATGTGTGTTCACTGCCACTGCAGGGTTATTGCTTCTATATCCTCTCCATCAATGGACACACAAGCACAATTTTAATCATGAGTCGAGAAGTTGACTTCTACCTATAATTGAGTAGCTTGTAGCAGATGAATATAAGAATATTCTAACAATAAAAACTAGAAAAGACAGGTTTTCAAAAATATATTTTGTTGGGACCAGCAGTTAGCGCAATGGCTATGTCACTGGACTCACATGTAGTCAAGCGTGGTTGGTTCAAATCCCAGACTCAGTGGCTTAAACTCACAATGGGCACGTGTGTGTCTGTGCCTAAGATCCCAAGAGGAGAATGGAGGAGAAGAGATTGTGGCATGGCCATCCCCCCTAAAGGGTGATTTCTCGCTTTCTGTCTCTCTGTCTCTCTCTGTCTTTCTGGCTAGCGCACATGCCCTATAGCAAAAACCTCTCCAAAAAAAATATTTTGTGAAGAAATCAGAGAGCTACTGAGGAAGCAAACACTTGAGAGACTAGAACCAGAGAGTAGGGGAAGCTCATTAATGTGAACCTTACTTTGGGATACTTCTTTTCCTCTAAGATATTTTTGGCATAGGGCATGAGAAACAAAAGCCAGCAGAACAGCTTTAGGATAGTTCAGGGGGCTGGGGAGATCCAAAGTGTGCAGCTGGGAAGGCAGCTGAGTGTTGCAGGACCAAGATCCCTGAGAGACAGTACAGACACAGAATAGAAGCTAACACTTGGAACCAGTTTTTATCCAAAAGCATTTGCTTTAGGTTTTGTAGAGAAGGGGGCTAAGAAGCCAGGCAGAAAGGCATCAACAAGGCAGATCAAGTTTGTGACAGGCTCACAGTAGGAGAGAGAACATTTGGAACTTCTAACATGCCAAGTAGGAGCTTTAACAAACAACCTTGATTCTTAATTGGAACTAAGAGGACTACAGTCTAGAAGTGGGGGTAAACCAGAGGTAAACCAGGTCATACAAAGATTGCAAAGTACCCTGGAATTAACAAAGTCCCTAACTGAATCAAGGTGATCTTATATAGGAAAGGGGAAGATAATATGATTTGGATTTTCTAATTTTTTAAAATAATTATTTATTTAATTGTATTTATTATTATTATTATTTGACATAGGGCAAATGTGCTTAGAAGAGAGAGACAGATAAAAAGAAAGAGAGGGAAATCAAGAAAGCAAGCCACCAGGTTCAGGGCTCAAACCACAGTCGATCATGTGGGAGTCCAACACCTTAACCACCATGCCATCTGCAGGCCCCTGGAGTTTCTAATTTTATAGATAAGCATAAGTCATCACAAAACACTTTTTGAAATTATAATATTATTCAAAAGTAATCAAATATCTAGAAATAAATATAACAAAAAACGTGTAAGATCTTTAGACTAAGCAGTATAGAATATTATTGAGAGAAATCAAAGGAAACCTAGGCAAATGTAGGAATATACCATGTTTACAGACTGGAGTCTTGATAGGTAATATGTCAGTTTCTCCTTTTTTGATTTATAGAGTCAGTGTAATCCCCTCCAAAGTTGCAGCAGGTTTATTTATAAAAATTGATAAGCTGATATCAAAATTTATATGTAAATGCAAGAGACCAGCAATAGCCAAAAACAACCCAAAAGAACAAAGCTTGAAATTTTTCTTAACCAGATATAAAGACTCGTTATCCAGCAACAATAATTAAGACAATTAAGATGGTATGGTATTAGAAAAAAGACAGATAAATACATCAATGGCAGAAAACTGAAAGCATATTAATAGACCAAGTTTATATGATCACCTGATTTTTGGCAAAGGCTTCACTGAGTTACAGTCAGGGAAAGAATGACCTTTTCAATAAGTGATCCTAGCCCAAACAACCAAAGGAAAAATAAATTGAACTTCATCAAAATGTGTGTGAAAGTACACTAGCAAAATAGTAAAAAGACAACCCATGGAATATGATTAACCATTTTCAACTCGCATTTCTGAGAAGGAACTTTTACACAAAACATAGAGAGAATTTTTACAACTTAAAAATGAAAAGGCAAATAGCCCAATTAAAAACTGGGTAGAGGATCCGAGTAGCTTTTTCTCCAAAGATGATATGAAATTGACCAATAAGTACATAAGAAGATGCTCCACATCAATGACCGTTAGGAAAATGGTGATTAAAATTACAATATGATACTACTTTACACCCAGTAGAATAGCTATAATCAAAAAGAGAAAAAAGTGAGGGTTTGGGTAAATTGGAACCCTCGTACTTTGCCAGGTTGGCAGTCCTTTAAAATGTTAAGCATTGTAGTACTCTATGAAACAGTAATTCCACTTCTAGGTATATATGCCCAAGAGAAAAGACAATATGTGCGCATATAAAAACTTGTACATGAATATTCATAATAGCATTATTTATAACAACTCAAATGTCCATCAAACTAGTGAATAGATAAACAAAAGGTGGTCTATCCATACAATGGAATTATTGAGGTAGTAAAGGAATGAAGAACTGACACATAGTATAATTTGAATGATCTATGAATACATTATGCTAAATAAAAGAAGCCAGGCACGAAAGACCACATTATCATATGATTTCATTTATATGACATTTCTAGAATAGGCAAATTTATAGACACAGTGAATCAAAGGTTGCCAGAGACTAGGAAAGGGAGAAATGGGTGGGGGAAGATGACAATTGGGAATGACTGCTAATGAGTAATGGTGTTTCTTTATGGAGTGAAGAAATTATTCCAGAAACAAATGGTGGTCATTGAGGCAAAATTTTGTAAACATACTTTTTGTAAAAACCCATTGAATGGTGTAATTTCAAAGCCTTATGGATTAAATTATATCTTAATAAGGTTATTTAGGGACCAGCAGGTGGCATAGTGGTTAAGGCACTGGACTTCTACATGGTTGATTGTGGTTTGAGTCCTGGACCCAGCGACTTGAAAATCACACAGGGTATGGGTGCATACATGCCCAAAATCACAAAGGAGAGTGGAAGAAGGGATTGCAGCATGGCTGTCCCCTCTAGGGAATGATTTATCACTTTTCTTCTCTCTCTCTCTCTCTCTCTCTCTCAGCTTGATTTCTCACTCTCTCTCTTTTCCTCTCCCTCTCTCTCACTCACTCTGACCCTCGCTGGTGAGCACATGTGCCCTATGGCAAAAAACTAAAAAATAAAAAACATCATTTAAAAATATTATACTAAAAGAGATACTCAGAGAAGTCTTACTCCCATTCCTGTTTACTCTTCCCTATCTACATCCACACCTTTTATCCAATCACTTGTCTTAGTTTTTGTTTTATCCATCCTGTATCATTCTGTAAAAATAAGTATAGTCATGCATCACAGGTGATGTTTTGGCCAATGACAGACTGCATATATGATGGTAGGTCTTATAAGATTATAATGGAGTTGGGGCTAACAGGTGGCTTAGTGATTATGGCACTGGTCTCCTACATGGCCAACAGCAGTTTGAGTCTCAGACATGGTGACTTGAAACTACGCTGAGCATGTGTACATACATGCCCAAAATCCCAGGAAGAAAATGAAAAAGGGATTGTGGCATGGCTATCCCCTGGAGGGGGATTTCTCCCTTTCCCGCTCACTGTCTGTCTGCTCTCTCCTCTCTGGCAAGTGCACATGCCCTATAGCAAATAAAAAAAAAAAAGATTATAATGTAGCTAAAAATTTCCTATTGTCTAGTGATATCACAGTCATGTTAGTGCAAGGCATTATTCATAGTTTGTGGTGATGCTGACATATCTACTGCGCTGCCAGTCAGATAAAAGTAAAGTACATACAATTATGTACAATATATCCTACTTGATAATGATAATACATGACTATGTTGTTTTATATACGTACTATACTTTTATTGTTATTTTTTTTTAACTGCTGTAAAATAGTATACACGACGTTATACTGGCAGCAGCCTCATACATCTGGTATTGGCCTTGTCTCTTAATTGCATCATTTTCTTTTGTGCTTAATTTAATCTCGTGTTGTTTTGTTACAAATACAAAAGTTTATAAAATAAAAAAGTTTGCAAATATATTCTCCCCTGGAGAATTATCTGTTGAAGATGGTAGATATGGTAACAGTTTTGATTGGGTCAATATTCAATGTATTCTGGATGGGAAAATTCATTTTGTATGCTGTAATGATGATATACAGTGAATGAATGGAAAATTTTTGAAAAACAATTAGACAGGCAAGGAATTTATGGGACAAATAAATGGATTATTATCTATTGAAGATAACTTTATAGTATTGTCAACTGGACTGCTGAGAAAAGTACACATTTTGGAATATTCACTTTGTAAGCTAAGTAACACGATGAATGTATAAAAGAAATTAAAATAAAAATAAATAAAAAATTTAAAAGTTGCAATAAGCTAAGGTTAATATATTATTGAAGAAAAAATAATATTTTAAGTATACAGTGTTTATATAATCTACAGTAGTATATAGTAATATCCTAGGTCTTCATATTCACTCACTGATTCACCCAAAGCAACTTTCAATCCTGAATCTCTATTGTGGTATGTGCCCTGTATGGGTGTACCGTTTTTATTTTTTATAAAGGATTTTTGCTGTACCTTTTCAATGTTTAGATACGCAAATATTTACCATTGTATTGCAGTTGCCTAGAGTATCAAGTACAGTAATGAGCTGTACAGGTTTGTAACCTAGGAGCAACAGGCTGTACCATATAGGCTAGGCTTTACAATCTAGGTTTATGTATATAAGCTATGATACAGGTGATGTTTTGGCCAATGACAGACTGCATATATGATGGTAGGTCTTATAAGATTATAATGGAGTTGGGGCTAACAGGTGGCTTAGTGATTATGGCACTGGTCTCCTACATGGCCAACAGCAGTTTGAGTCTCAGACATGGTGACTTGAAACTACGCTGAGCATGTGTACATACATGCCCAAAATCCCAGGAAGAAAATGAAAAAGGGATTGTGGCATGGCTATCCCCTGGAGGGTGATTTCTCACTTTCCCGCTCACTGTCTGTCTGCTCTCTCCTCTCTGGCAAGTGCACATGCCCTATAGCAAATAAAAAAAAAAAAGATTATAATGTAGCTAAAAATTTCCTATTGTCTAGTGATATCACAGTCATGTTAGTGCAAGGCATTATTCATAGTTTGTGGTGATGCTGACATATCTACTGCGCTGCCAGTCAGATAAAAGTAAAGTACATACAATTATGTACAATATATCCTACTTGATAATGATAATACATGACTATGTTGTTTTATATACGTACTATACTTTTATTGTTATTTTTTTTTAACTGCTGTAAAATAGTATACACGACGTTATACTGGCAGCAGCCTCATACATCTGGTATTGGCCTTGTCTCTTAATTGCATCATTTTCTTTTGTGCTTAATTTAATCTCGTGTTGTTTTGTTACAAATACAAAAGTTTATAAAATAAAAAAGTTTGCAAATATATTCTCCCCTGGAAAATTATCTGTTGAAGATGGTAGATATGGTAACAGTTTTGATTGGGTCAATATTCAATGTATTCTGGATGGGAAAATTCATTTTGTATGCTGTAATGATGATATACAGTGAATGAATGGAAAATTTTTGAAAAACAATTAGACAGGCAAGGAATTTATGGGACAAATAAATGGATTATTATCTATTGAAGATAACTTTATAGTATTGTCAACTGGACTGCTGAGAAAAGTACACATTTTGGAATATTCACTTTGTAAGCTAAGTAACACGATGAATGTATAAAAGAAATTAAAATAAAAATAAATAAAAAATTTAAAAGTTGCAATAAGCTAAGGTTAATATATTATTGAAGAAAAAATAATATTTTAAGTATACAGTGTTTATATAATCTACAGTAGTATATAGTAATATCCTAGGTCTTCATATTCACTCACTGATTCACCCAAAGCAACTTTCAATCCTGAATCTCTATTGTGGTATGTGCCCTGTATGGGTGTACCGTTTTTATTTTTTATAAAGGATTTTTGCTGTACCTTTTCAATGTTTAGATACGCAAATATTTACCATTGTATTGCAGTTGCCTAGAGTATCAAGTACAGTAATGAGCTGTACAGGTTTGTAACCTAGGAGCAACAGGCTGTACCATATAGGCTAGGCTTTACAATCTAGGTTTATGTATATAAGCTATGATGTTTGAACAATGACAAAATCACCTAGCAAACATTTCTCAAAATGTATCCCCATTGTTAAGTGATGAATGACTATATATTTTCATTCCCTCTTCTTTCTTACACAAAAGGTAGCATACTATATAAACCACTGTATCTTCATTTTTACTCTTTAATATAGCCAGGAAACCACAGCCTGTGAAGATCTTCCTCAGTCTTTCTATAGTTGCATAGTACTCCATCAACCTCTCCCCTGTGAATGATCATGTGGGTTATTTCTGATATTTTTCTATTACAAACAATGCTGCAATAAATAAACTTGGTGCGTATGTTGTTTCATATTTATGGAAGGGTATCTTCTGGCTACATTACTAGAAGTGAGATTGTTGTGTCAAAGGATAAAAATATTGCTAAATCTCTTCTATAGGAGTCCCTATAATTTCACACTCCCACAAGCAGCATTTGAATGACTGTGTTCATAGAGTATTGTGCATGTAATGTGTTGCCAAGCTTGCCAAAATGCCTCCATCCTCACTCGTAGCTAATGACTTTGCTTTCTGCTTAACTGAGAAAATTGAAGGAATAAGAACCTCCTGAAGAATCCCATGGCTGCTGTGTTTGTGCCCATGTTTTATGCCATCTCATCTATCACTGCAGATGAGCTGTCCTTGCTCCTATCTAATGCTACCTGTGCATAGCTTTTAATATTTTTAGTTGTATATATTTTAAAATTTTACTGTTGGATTCATACACTCCCTGAAGAGAGAGAGAGAAAGAAAGAGAGAGAGAGAGAAAGAGAGAGAGTGAGAAAGTACCTCCCAAGGTGATGACCACTTTGCAATCCCTTCTCCATTTTCCTCTCAGTATTTCGGGCACTCATGCACATTTGCCCAGCATGTCTTTCAAGACACTGGGTCGGAGACTCGAATTGTATAATTGGCTATGTGGGATTCAGTTGTCTTAACCATCATGCTACCTGGCTGGCCCCTGCTACCAGTGCATATGATTTCTCCCCTCTCATCTTTTGAAGTATATGATTCCAACAGTTTTTTTTTACCTTTTCCCCTATATCACCCATATTTTCCTGTGCAGTGGTTCATTCCCATCAACATACAAATAAACTATTACTTTTCCCATTGAAAAAGAGGAAGGGAGGGAAAAATTAGATGATAGATAGATGATAAATAAGATAGATAGCAACAGAGAGACTGAGACTTTCCTTAGGGTAAGGACATTGGGACAATATAGGTTTGAAATGAAAATAAAACAAAAAAACCTTTGGCTTTATTTTTTATTATTGTTATTTTTTAGAGGTTTTTGCCGTAGGTGGCCTGTGCTCACTGGAGAGAGAGAGAGAGAGAGAATGAGTGGGAAAGTGAGAAATTACCCCCCAGGGGGGATGGCTGTGCTGCAATCCTTTCTCCTCCATTCTCCTCCTGGGATCTTGGGCACGCACACACAAGTCAAGTGCCTGGAATAAGTTCCAAGCCACTGGGTCCAGGGCTCAAACCGCAGTCGGCCATGTGGGAGTCTAGCAACGTAACTGCTATGCCATCTGCTAGCCCCAAACCTCGGTTTCAAATGGAGATCTTTTCTGTTAGTAATTTGGAAGTAAACTCACCTGGTAACAGTGTTCTATAGCTGTGGCTTTCAAACTTTAGTGTCCATCAGAATCACCTAAAAGTTTTATTAAAAACGCTGAGTTCTGATTCAGTAGATTTGGAATGGTGCCCCCTAGAACTGACTGAACAGCATTTGACCATGGCACACACCTTTCCCCTATCTTCCCTTGACTTCTGGAACCATGCACTTTGGATTTCTTTCCTACCTCTCAGTTTCCTTTGCTTTCTCTCTCCATGCATCAATTTCAGAATTAATCCTTGGTCCTCTAGTGCAACTATCCCATTCGTCCTACCACATGGTCTAAAATCATCTATATTCTGACACTCCTCAAATTACATCCTGATTCATATAACTACATAGTCAACATTTGCCTTTGAATGTCTTATAGTCATCTCAAAATCAACATGGCCAAGTCCTAATAATCCTCTCAAACTCACTCCTCCCACAGCCTTCCACATATCAGTATTGATAGCAACACCATTTTTCTAGTTCTTCCTAACTGTACTCTCTCTTATACCTCACATCAAATCTGTCAGGAAATTCTATGAACACATCCTTTGAAATATTCCCCCACATCTGACCTTCTTAACATCACTTCTCATCTGCTCTCTGGTTTGATCCACATACATTACTGCCATAGCCTCATCACTAGCATCCTGCTTCTCCTCTTGCCATTCAACAATCTGTTTTCAACACAACAAACCAAGTGATAGAGTTGTTTTGTTGAACATAAGCCAGGTCTTGCCCTCTTCCTTCACTCAAAATCCTACACTGACTCCATCTCACACAAAATAAAATTCCAAGTCCTCACCACAGCCTGTAAGGCACTATATGTTGTCTGTCCACATCTCCTCTCTCAGTGACTCATTGAATACCCATGCCCTTCCTCCAAGTCAGCCACATTGGTCTCTGCTCTTCTGCATGCCCGCCAGACACGTGCTAAACTTGGGGCCTTGATTCTAGCAGGCCCTTCTGCTGCCATGCACCTCCCTGAGATACCAGCTTAGACAACCACTTTACATCCTTCAAATGTCCCTGGTTTAATAAAGTGTATCCTGATAATTCAGTAGTACAACCTGTGTCTCACCTCAGTACCACTCTGAGTCCTCTCCTTCTAATCTTTTACTTTTTCCACAGTACTTAGAGCATTGTAACCCACCATACTATATATTCTACTTACTATGCCTCTCATTTCTTCTCTTACATACTCCCTCCTCTTTATTAAAATGTAAGCTTATTGAGAGCAGGACTCTCTTTTGTCTCATTCCAGAACAGTACCTGGAATATAGCGGGTGCTCGACAAATATTCAATGAATAAATGAACAAATCTCATATTGTTCTTTTGGAAGAGTCACTGCCACTGTTTCTCTTCTTGAGGTATTGTCTTCCAATGCTCCCAACCTGCAGCCTCTGTTAGGTCCTCACAGCACTTAACATACTCTATGTTCCAAGGAGAAATGAAGAGAATATTCCTTTCTCCATAGGACTCTGACCTAGTCTATGAAAACAGTCAAATGGGCATTCTGTTCGTCTATCCATCACGAAGATTCTTTTTTTTTGGGGGGTGGGTGGGAGGTTTTCACTATAGAGCACGTGCGCTTGCCAGACAGACAGAGAGAGACATAGAGACAGAAAGCGAGAAATCACGCCCCAGGAGGATGATCCCTTCTCCTCCGTTCACCTCTCGGGATCTTGGGCACACACGCACACGTGCCCGGCGTGAGTTCTAAGCCACCGGGTCCAGGACGCAAACCGCGGTCGATTACGTGGGAGTCCAGTAACATAGCCATTACGGTAACTGCTGGTTCCCCCATCATGAAGATTCTGTCCGTAGCATCCTCCCAGCCCCAGGCCTGATATAATGAGCTATGGAAATGGATGCCCAGTTTTGTGTGAGTCTTATCTCAGACACAAACTTCTGCTATATATAAAATGAGATGATTGTTCTTTTCTAGCACTAAATGTTTATATAACTTAGTTTAATGGTCAAGGTCCAGTTTTCAATGTACTGATTATTTTCAATGCTCATTCCAAGTTTGATCCTCTACTTTAAAAATTATTGTTAGTCACCCAAATGCCCACGAACTGATGAATGGTTAGAAAAACGGTGGCACATATACTCAATGGAATACTATTCATCTATTCAGCCATAAAAAAAAACACACACACACAACAAGACCCTGGCTTTTGACAGGAAGTGGATGAATATGGAAGACTTACTGCTGAGTGAAGCAAGCCATACTATGAAGGAGAGGCATTGTATGTCCTCACTTAATATATACTGCGTGTCTGCACTCTATGACTGAAACTAATTGTCTAAAGGATATAGGTACCCAGTATATAGATGTAAATACCAGATATAGTGTGTGTGAAAGAGGAGGGTCTGAGGAAGGACATTTGGGGGAAGGACAGGGAGGCAAAGCATTCATGGCACAAAGAGGTGTGGTATTATCTGTTGAAGATATTTCGTAGTTTTATCAACAGTACTAGGGAGAAATGTTCACCTGTTGAAATATCCATTTTGTAAGACAAATAATAATGTGATTAAATGTATGGAAGAAAATGAAATGAAAAAATAATTTAAAAATTTTAAAAAAATGTAATTTTATCAGATAAAAATTATTGTAAATAAAAAAACTAAATAGTGTCTTACCACGTATCCCTTGGCTACCTATACTGAGTGAAATTCCAACTGACCATTCAATTCACTGTATATATTTTTTTCTCTCTCTATTGAATCAAGTGTTCATTTGAACTGGTCAAATATACCAGTTGTAGAAGAACTTTTTGGAAGGTCATTTCTCTAACTACAGCAAGACACTGTGGCCTATATAGAAGTGAAAATGAACAAGGCTCTGTGGGCTATATTTAGCTTTCACTTGTCTAACACATTATTTGGTGAAGTGCACAGTTATAAGTCAGCCTGAGCCTCTTCTTCCAGTCTTGTCACTCAACTGAGATATAGAGTACAAAGAATATTTTGAGGTGATGTTAGCTTTTCCTTGATAATACTAGTCTACATGACTTACTTCGTTGTCATTGTTTCTGTTTTTTAACTTTAATTTTGAAATATTTGTGGGTTCATGGGAAGTTGAAAAGATAAAACAGAAGCATCCACCCATTCTCCCCAAATGATTCCATCTTGCATAACTACAACATAATATTAAATCTGGGAAACTGGCATTGGTGCAATGTATGTGTACTTCCATTGTGGATTCACTGTAACCATCCCTGTAGCTCATATATACAAGTGTTAAATAATCGCAAAGATTTCCCTAGTGTTAGCCCTTCATAGTTTCATCCATCCTCCTCCTTCCTATATAACCTATTTTTAAAGTTTATTTATTTATTTGTTCCATGAGGAAGAAAGACAGACACAGAGAGTGAATAGCCCCAATAGGGTGTTGATATCATGATCCATCCCTAGGTTCAGTCAGCCCCAGATCATGGGCACATGTATGACTAGTGTACTCAGAGAGATCACTATGCACAAACCTAGAGTGCTCCCATGTGGGTCAGTCTCATAGAGCATTTCCTTTTACTGCTACACCATCATCTGGCCCCTTCATAACCTATTTTGAACGAAGGAATGTGCTACCTTAGATGAGATTTTCCTATGGTGACACATATGTACCTAAAAGTTTCAAGAACAGTCCTGCATAATTTTCATGGCCAAGAAATCCCTGACAACTTGTTAGACCTCTGTTTGAGCCTGGACTCACAGCTATCCGTTTGCTTTACTGCCATGAAAGATGTGAGATATAGCCAATCCTTTCCAGGGATATTTAACATTAAAATATATTTTCATTAACTTAATTTATTCTTGTCCTGGTTTAGGCATGGATTAAAAGAAGAAGAAGAGAAGAAGAAAAAAAATAAAAGAAGAAAAGAAAAGAAAAGAAAGAAAGAAAAAATAACCTTTGGTGACCGATTATTTAAAATGCCTGTTCCAATGCCCTAGTTTCATGCTCACTGAGACAATACTATCTGTTTCCAGGGCTGTAAGGAATAACATTTGATCGCTTTCTCTTTCCAATATGCAAAAGAGCTACGGGTCATAAGTGTTTAAAATACAAACCCTCTCATAACAATGGAAAGATTCTTATCTGTTACCTCTCCTAATATTCATCGTTTTTTCTCCTACTCTACTCTCCTTCCTTTTTCTGCTACTCTTTTTATACTATTTCTTCTACCCACCTATCCACAATAATCCCCCTAAAGATATCAAAGTGAATTCAACCTGCAAAAGTTCAGTTATCTACCAATTTTCAAAAATATGAATACATAATACATTTTTACAACAAAATCAGTACCAAAGTATTCACAGAGTTTTGTAATCTGCATTTTTCATTCTACACAAGCATTTTTCCATGCCATTAAACATCTCATTATTCTTAAGGGCTGAATAAGGGGAATTCTGACAGAAGAGCAGATTGAGCTCTTGAATCCATATCCTATGCTAAAAACATCTAGGGATGTTGGATAAAATATAATAAGCAAACAAGTTTTAATACATAGCTTGACTGGAAAGAAAATTAAATTTCCTGGGATCATAATTAAAGAAAGCAATCAGAGCCAGAGATGACTATCTCAGGTTTAGCATGGAAAGTTCCATATCCAGGGAAACTCCTTCCACATGGGCAACCAAGATAGTTGCTCTTTCTTGCCCAGTGCAGTAAAATAAAGCTGACATGCAACGGATTTGGGTTTCAGGACACATATGGGCTCAAGGGGTTGGATCTAGCACCCTCAATAGTCTCATTAGTTCCAAAGACTTATTTGTTAATTCTTTTTTGATTTTCTCTGTCAATAATATATGCAAATGACAGAGGTTGTCCCTTTTAGTATTTGGAAGTAATTTATTTTCCTTATGTAATTTATTTGGCTAGATCCTATAGTATTATGTTAAATAGTAGCTGTGCCATGAGGCATCATTGCCATGCCCTTGAGCATAAAGAGAAGCTTCTAAAATTTCTCCTTTAGGTACTTTTTTTTTAGTTTACTTTCATAGCATAAGGAGAGGTTCATTCTATGACTCGTTTACTAAGATTTATTCAAATAATGAATATATTTTGCGTCTTTTCAAATATTCATATAATTTTTTTCTCCTTCAGTCCATTAGTGTAATTATTGGGTTGTTGGGAAAATCACGATGCATTTTTTGCATAGAAAAATACTTCATGATTTTTCTGAAGACCTATTGCATTCCTTTACATTCCAGCATTGAAACATCCTCACACTCCTGAAATAAAGCTACTAAATACATTGTTGGATGATAGGTAGATGCATAAAGATACTCGTAGGATTTTTGTATCTATGTCCTTAAATTAAATTGGCCTCTAATATTGATTTTTTATTATCTTTAGTTGTTTTTGATATGTATAACATATTAGTTTTATAAACATTATGGCAATATTCCACTTTCTAGAATGGTTTGTATGATATTAGGAGTATTGATTCTGAAAGTTCAGTAAAAAATCCACCTAAAAAATTGGGGTCTGACCTTGGAGAAATTTAGGAGAAAAGTAAAGAGTGTAAGTAGAAGACTTTCCCCTAACCACTTTGCCACCTGGAGGCTGTCTCCTTCATTTCTTTTCATATACCGGCCCTGCCCAAAGATCTTTGATAGACTTCTAGTTACTAGACTTTTATTTTGTAAGTTTATTACTTAGTTCCATTAACTCCTTTGTCATTCTTTTGGCTCTGCCATGGGTGGGATGATGATAGGGGAGGGAGTATTATTATAACTTGATTGGCTATGTATGACAGCTTCTGTTCCATGTGACCATGTGGTTTGCTGATTTAAAGAAATGTTGCAAGGGACCAGCAGTTACTGTAATGGCTATGTCACTGGACTCCCATGTAGTCAACTGCGGTTCGAGTCCTGGACCCAGTGGCTTAAACTTATGCCGGGCACGTGTGCGTGCATGCCCAAGATCCCAAGAGGAGAATGGAGGAGAAGGGATTGAGGCGTGACCATCCCCCCTGGGGGGTGATTTCTCGCTTTCTGTCTCTCTGTCTCTCTCTGTCTGTCTGGCGAGCGCATGCGCCCTAAGGCAAAAACCTCTCCAAAAACAAAAAAGTTAAAAAAGAAAAGAAAAGAAACGTTGCAAGAGGAAACTGAGACTTTTTAAAATTGTCTTAACTGCCTTTCTTTACTCTCATGGCACATTCTGACTTACTCCTTGCCTTTGCATTGCCATCTCTCTTCCCTCTGCTCCAATTTCTTAGAACTTAGAGAAACATTTACCTGCTCTGCCCATCACAGGAAAAATTAAGTACTTCTCCTCTGTGTCCCCACAGTTGTGATCGGTTTGTATGTATAGATCACTGTTTACAAATGCCTATCTCTTTAGGTTGCAAGATTCTTGAAGGAAAGGGCTCTGGTTATTCACTTCTACAACCCTTTCCCCCATACTTAACACAGTGTCTAATATACAGTAGGTGCTTGCTAAATTGTGTTGAATAAATAACAGAATTACAGAAAATTTTATTATTCAGTAGTATTTTATAACATCAAATATGATGTCTCACTATTTTCAGAGAACTTAACTAACGGAGACAAGTTCCTTTTTTAACTTCCCATTTGGGCCAACATCACACAAGTGGTAGTACTATGAGTAAAATGATTTAGGAATCCTGACTACCAAGCAATGGACCTATCCAGTAGAGCTCTTCTTTCATACTTCCCCGTCATCTACAATGTCAACGCTTCAGTATTTGGAATAGTATTATCCTCAACTTGTAAATTTAAAGCTTGAAAATCCACGGGGCTGGCAGGTAGTATCATGGTTAAGGTGCTGGACTCCCACATGGCTGACTGCATTTTGAGTCCTAGATCTGGTGGTTTGAAAGTCACACTGGGTATGTGTGTGTGCATGCCCAAGAGCCCAGGAGGAAAATGGAGGAGAAAGAATTGCAGTGGGTCCATCTCCCCAGAGGATAATTTCTCTCTCTCTCTCTCTGTCTGTCTGTCTCTCTGGCAAGCACAAACACTCTATGGCAAAAACCTTAGAAAAAGATTGAAAATCCACATTTAAATGTGATTTCTGACTACTTATTCTGCATTCACTTAGTATGCCCTGCCAGTAAGTGAGCAGTGACTCCACTATTCTATACTCAAGAAGAACACAGCCAAGTTCAGCTGTGTATGACTTTATAGTGCATGAAATTACAATGAACATCAATTAGGCAGCATATGCAGAATGTAGACTTATGAGAGGAAAGATTTTGTCCATTTTGCTCACTGTTACAGCTCCAATGCCTGGCCCAGTGCCTGACAAAAGAAAAAGAAAAATAGGTAGTCTATTAACATTTACTGAATGAGTGAATGAATTCTGAGTATAGCATTCTGTGCTTTATATTTATACAAGTTCCTGCAAATTCAAGCCAACAAAATACATGAGTGATCACTAAGCACAAGATACTCTGTTAGGTACTGTGTCGATCTTGAGTTAATCTGTCACTTCAGGGACATCTAACCTGTACAGTCACATAGGGTCCAGCTCTTCGAAGGAGCCCATGCTCAGTTGTCACTGTTCATGCTCAGCCCCATGCTCTGTTGTCACTGTTCTTGAAATTCTTCTGTACTTGGAACTCCACATTTTCATTTTGTACTGGGCCTCACAAACCTGTGTAGCCAGTCCTGCTTTTGTCAAAGACTTTTCCATTTGAGTTTAACCTACCTATGGTCTGTCTTCTACCTAAAATTACAGCCCATCTATAGCTACACTCCTGGAAAGCCCTCCATCAGAGATCTGGGGCAAGCAGCAGCTAATCTGGATTGTCCACACATATACTTTGGACTGAGGCTCTCTATTCAGCCTCCTAGCCCCCAAAAGAAAGTTGTACACCATTTAGTCCATAAATAGACAAGAAATATTTACAAAATATCATAATAAATTAAATGTTCCTTTTTTTATCCTAAAGCAAAGTATTTTATAGAGTTTCCATTGTCCATGATACTAATATCCAACAGAAATCTTGTTTTCATGTTCCACATGACTGAACTTTACATCTATCCAGATTCTCTACCACAGTCTGGTTGTCAAGGGCAAAAATGCAAAATCTATATTTCCGACCATTTGGTGACTGTTGGGTTAATGACTCAATGTCTGTGAAGTTAGGGAGAATGTCCATCTGGTTTTAAAGGAGTCAGTCTAATCAGATTAAGGTCAAGTTCTCTTCAGAGGTACTTCTCATTTAGTAGTGTCTTTTCATTTGGAACAGATATGGTAATGACTTCAGGGAAATGACTACATGACTGTTAATGTCTGCTCACTAGCTACATGCTTATGATCTACCCATCTCTCTCTCGCAGGGTTCAATAGTCCATGTCTGACATGATGTGGCAGTGTATTAGCACTGATGTGACAGCACTCCAAACAGCTTTATTCCCTCCCCATTCTTGTGAGAGTCCCTTTTTATTTTTTATTAAAGATGAAAAACAACAACCCCCAATTGCTTCAAATTTGCATCTATGGCTCCGCATTTATTGTGCATCGCTAATTGTTCAACTATCAGTCTAAGTTCACATTTGCCTATTTAGTGTTAGGATTCTGCAAATTCACTTCCAAACTGTTAGAAAACAGTTATAGTGGGGCCAGCAGGTGATGTAGTGGTTAAGGTACTGGATTCCCACATGGTCGACTGCAGTTCAAATCCTGGACCCATCAGCTTGAAGCTCTATAGCAAAAATATTTATCCTAAAAAAAAAAAAAAAAGAAGATAAAACAATTGCATATACTTTTCTCTATTGCTTTCAAAAGTACTACACCAGATTATGCAGCTGAACTGCAGCTGTTTTGGGCAAGATTTCAATCTTATATTCTGAAATATTTGCTTTGTTTTCATTTATTATTTCGGCAAAATAATTTGTTGTTGATCTTTTTCATTTAGTTTCTCTAGGTTAAGTCCTTAAAAATTTTAGAGCAGCCATATCAGAGTCTTGGAGATTAAAAGCAATTGCTTGAGACCAGTGAGCTTAAGGCACTGGATTGCACATGGCTGACAGCATGGCTCCAGTCCATGACACAGAGGCTTGTAAAACATGCCAGGTGTATGTGTGTACATGTCCAAAATCCTGAGAGGAAAACGGAGAGGACTGTAGCATAGCCATCACCCCTGGGGGCTGATTTCCTTCTCTCTCTCTAAAGTGAGCACATGTGCCCTATCAAAGGAACGAAAAGAAAGAAAGAAAAAAAAACCCTGCTTGCTGAACTCCAGTGATCATTTGGTATAAATGACTATTTTCCTAATATTTCAATTTGCATTGGAAGTGCTTGTTCACCATAGCAAAAGTAAAGAATTCCACAAATCAGACCAGCCTGTGGTCTGGTGGTTAAGGCACCTGGATCCCACGTGGTCAACCATGAAGTTCAAGTCAAGAACCTGGCAGACTGAAAAACTCTCCAGGCACATGTGCATGCGTGTCCAAAATCCCACAAAAAGGGAAAACTGCTGGAGAAGACATTGTGGTGTGACCATTCCCCACGGGGGCTGCTTTCTTGTTTTATTTGTCTCTCCTCAGCAAGTACATATACCTAGTGGCAAAAATTAAAAAAGAAATAGAACTCCACAAATTATCTTTACTTCTAATTCAGTCATCTAGGTATTTTATTTATTGAACAACTAATACGTTCTGGACACTGCCCTAGGAACTTCAGATTGTGGTGATTAATTTTATGTGTCAACTTAACTAAGCCATAGGTGCTTAGCTATTTGGCCAAACATTATTCTGCGTGTGTCTGGGGAGGTAGATTTGGATGAGGATAACATTCCAATTGTATATGGTAATATTTTTGACTGGACTAATATACAATGTATCCATGCTGGGAAAATCCACTTTGTATGCTGTAAAGATGTACAGTGATTGTATGTAAAAAAAATAATAAAAGGAAAAAATGTTAGCCAAATGTATTTATTTATTTATTTTAAAATATTTATTTAATTCCATTTGTTATTATTACATTTTAATTTTTATGTTTATATTTTATTATTATTCATACATTAAATTGCTATACATCATTTAGGTTCTAAAGAGACTTTACCCAGCATTATATACACCTCAGTCCAGCCCAGTTGAGACCACCATACAATATAAACAAAAATCCATTCCAACTGCTAGAAAGACTGTGTATCTCCTCTTATTAAAATCCCCCAGTGGCTTTCCAAATCATTAAAAATGAAATAAAATCTATCCCCCTAGCTTCTATCATTCTGAACTCAAATTCTACTTCTATCTTACTCGCTCACTCTACTTCAGCCATACTGGTCTCCAGGATATTCCTGTTTCTCTTTAAATGTGCAAGGCAAGGCTCTGCCTTGGAGTGTTTTCACTTGAGTGTTCTGTCTAGAATGCTCATCCTCCAGATATCAACACTGCTTGCTTGCTCCCTTACTTCCTGAAGTTTTTACTCAAATATATTCCCAGTGAGGCCTTCTCTGGCCACCTTATCTAAAACAGCAAACCTTCCTCACATACCCTCCTCCTTGTCCCTGTTTGATTTTTTTTTTCTCGTTATCACATATTACTTAACATACAGGGAGGGTTCAGAAAGTTCATGAAAGCCCAGACTGGTGGTACAGTTGGTAGCAAACTGAACTGTGGTGCTGAAAGTCACATGGCCAACTATGGGTATGAATCACTGGGTCAGCCTGAAAACATGCCGAATGTGCACACATGTGCCCAAGATTTCAATGAGCTAGAAGGCTGGGGGAAGGGAGTTGCAGTGTGACAAGACCCTGTTGAAGGTGTCTCATGCTCTCTCTTGTAAGTGAACACAAACACCCTGCCATTAATTTTTTTTAAGTTTGTTAAAAAGAATAAAATTAATGTAAAATTTACTTTTGTACAAATAATAATAAAACTGAAATCCTTGCATAGATTTTTTATATTTTCCATGAACCCTTAGAAGGTCCTATTTTACTGATTTATTTTGTTTCTTTTCTGCCTACCTCCACAGAATGTAAATTCCATGAGGGTGGAAATTTTTGTATGTTTTGTTCACTTCCATATCCCCATCACAATAGCACCTTGAACAAATTGTTGAATTAATGAATAAATGAATACAACATTTTAATTTATATCCCAGGGAGCCACTGAAAATGTGGAGTCCTGAATCAAAAGGACTCCTCCTTTCTGACGTCTATCACACACCTCAGGAGGTTCTTCAGAAGGTGCTGACATGGCTGCCTTGGTAAATCTTGCAATGTACATGTTGTGGAGCTTACTTTGGCAAGCATTTTCAAACCCAAGGCTTTGGGTTTCGTTGAATCGAATGGCATTTCCTACAACAAAGCACATTTCCCAGGTGCAGTGTCTTTATGAAATTCTGTTTTACAAGAACTCTTTTACATTCATTGTATCAAGCCCAGGATCTATCAGAAGTTTTTGTAATAAGAAGTTTTTCTTTTCTGATCATAAAAATCAAGACTCCTACCTTCAGAGATGCCATCTATTCCATTCAGAATTGAATCCTGGGAAACTTTAGTGTCCTCCCCTTTCAGTCTATCTCATTCTCCAAACAACTATTGATCTGGGCAAGGTGCTCCCTTCATGTGTTCCCAGAGAACTTGTTGCTCTTTCTATCATAGCCATCATTAATTTTTTTAAAGCAATATTTCCCTATATGGAGCATATGTTCACCAGAGACACAGAGAGAGAGAGAGAAAGCGAGAAATCACTCCCCTCCCCCCAAGGCTGCAATCCCTTCTCTGGTCTCCTCTTGGGATTTTGGGAATACACACACACACATGCCTGACATGAGTTTTGAGTCACCAGGTCTGGGATTCGAATCATGGTTGGCCATGTGGGAGTCCAGCACCATAACCACTACACCACCTGCTGACCCCACCCATTACATCTTTACCTGGCTTCCCCTTCAGCTAGACTGTGGGCTCCATGAAGGCAGGGCCAAGTCTGTTTTGCTCCTGACTGTAGCTCCAGCACTCACAGAGCAGCAGTTTAGTAAATGTTTGTTAAATGAATAACAAACCCAGGTAAATTTGAGCCCCACGCATTTCAAAAAAGGAAAGTGGGTCATTTAAAAACAATAATTTTGGGACCAGCTTATGGTGTAATGGTTAAGTCACTGGACTCCCACATGTTGATGCAGTTTGAGTCCTGGACCTGGTGTCCAGGTGCATGTGTGAACCCAAGATCCTGAGAGGAGAATGGAGAAGGAATTTCAGCGTGGCCATCCCCCCAAGGTGTGGCTTCTCACTTTCTGTCTTTTTGTCTCTCTCTGTCTCTCCAGCAAGTGCATGTGGCCTATAGCAAAACTGTCTCTTAAAAGAAAAGATCATTTTTAAAGCATAATCAATTCACATATAACACAGAAGATAATTATTTTCTTTATAAAGTCTAGACAACATAAGATAACAACAATATTTAGCTCTAGATAGTGGGATTAAGGTTGCTTTTTTACCTCCTCCTTCATGTCAGTATTTATCAAATTTTCTATAATGAGTGTGACTTACTTTTATGGAGGAAAAAAAAAACATCAATTATAAAATAAAAAGTACAGCCTTACTACAAAATATGTTCACCTCTTTTCCTCAAAATAAAAGAGTATCATAAAGAGTTAAATACAGGGCCCAGCAGTTAGTGTAATGGCTATGTCACTGGACTCCCATGTAATCAACCGCGGTTCAAGTCCCGGACCCGGTGGCTTAAACTCATGCTGGGCATGTGTGCATGAGTGCCCAAGATCCCGAGAGGAGAATGGAGAAAAAGGGATTGCAGCATGGTCATCCCCCCTGGGGGGTGATTTCTCACTTTCTGTCTGTCTGTCTGGTGAGCGCACGTGCCCTATAGCTAAAAATCTCTCCAAAAAAATTTTTTTTCAAAAAAATTCAAGAGTTAAGTACAATCATTGGGCTTTTCCCTTCTATTTTACTGAAAGATGAATAGTAACATGAAATCTCTGCCTTTTTTTTTAATTGCCAAAGAGCACATGCGCTTAACAAAGACTGAGAGAGAAAAAGAGAGAGAGAAAAAACATCTCCCAATGGGTCATGGGCACGTCACAATCCCTTCTTCATTTCACTATCCTGTCAGGATTTGGGGGTATGCACACACACACATACACCCAGTGTGTTTTTTAAGCAGTCAGGGCTGGGATTCAAACTGTAGTTGACCAAGTGGGATCTGACTCTCTTAATCACTGAGCTACAGGCTGGCCTTAAATCTCTGCCTTCTTAACATCAACAGATACACACACACACACACACACACACACACACACACATATGTTGATAATAAAACTCAAGTTGCAAAAATCACATGCTATCTAGGTCCTAAAATGTCACCAGTGCTTTACACACGGTTTTAAAAATCCTAATTATTTTTAATAAAAATAATTCAGATTCCAGTGTGATGCACAAAACAGAGTTGTTAACTTTATTTCATATTCAGAACTGAACATGAGAAAGTAGGAACCAATTTTTGTCCTTCCAAAATGCTTCATCTGGCTCTGATGACTGAAACAGTCTCCTCTGCTCTCTCTGTATGGTTCGCATTCAATTCAGTGAGAGAACAAGAGCTATGGGAGAAAAGTAAATTACAGTTAAACAACCTGCAAGGACTAATATACATACATCACACTTTGTTACAAAAGGAAATGACTGCATCAAAATTTTCAAGCATTGTATATGCTGTGATTGAGTTAACGTACTTTCAGTTTGCTAATATATCATCTCATGCTACTGCGAGGCATCCAGACAAAACAGACCACAGTAAATACTACTGCAGAGATCATTTCTGAATAACAAAGTTTACAAACGTGCCCCAGTGAATGGCCTGGAGAAATCAAGTTTGGTTAGTCTAATTATAATGCCATATATGTGCATATATGTGTGCATGTGTACATGTGCCCACATATGTATGCATTAAACATATACAAGATAGTATATTAGCATGCAAAAATCACATGCTATCTAGGTCCTAAAATGTCACCAGTGCTTTACACACGGTTTTAAAAATCCTAATTATTTTTAATAAAAATAATTCAGATTCCAGTGTGATGCACAAAACAGAGTTGTTAACTTTATTTCATATTCAGAACTGAACATGAGAAAGTAGGAACCAATTTTTGTCCTTCCAAAATGCTCCATCTGGCTTGGATGACTGAAACAGTCTCCTCTGCTCTCTCTGTATGGTTCGCATTCAATTCAGTGAGAGAACAAGAGCTATGGGAGAAAAGTAAATTACAGTTAAACAACCTGCAAGGACTAATATACATACATCACACTTTGTTACAAAAGGAAATGACTGCATCAAAATTTTCAAGCATTGTATATGCTGTGATTGAGTTAACGTACTTTCAGTTTGCTAATATATCATCTCATGCTACTGCGAGGCATCCAGACAAAACAGACCACAGTAAATACTACTGCAGAGATCATTTCTGAATAACAAAGTTTACAAACGTGCCCCAGTGAATGGCCTGGAGAAATCAAGTTTGGTTAGTCTAATTATAATGCCATATATGTGCATATATGTGTGCATGTGTACATGTGCCCACATATGTATGCATTAAACATATACAAGATAGTATATTAGCATGAAGAGTATACATTATTATAATATATGCTTATGTATTAATTAAAATAGGCAATATACATCAAAAGTATATGCATACACATATAGAACATCTTATGTAAGGCTTTTCTTCTGTTTCTCCTGAGATAAGTAATTTTCCTATTCACCTAGTCCAAATATCTCATTTTGTAGATAGGGGAAGTGAGACCAGGGAAATTAAAGGACTTGTCCAAACTTACATTGTAAATAACAACAGAAGTGGGGCTAGACCAAGACTACCCTGACCCTAAGTTCAACAGTCTGCTATGCTAATCTTCTGCTTCTCTGTAAATAAGGTGAGGAATTAACACCTTTAATCTTTCATTTGAATAGCACATTGCGATTTTCAGAGCATTTTAATATATGATATATTATTTAAGCTATACAAAACATCTCAGATAATGGTATTAAGGAGCTGAGAAGTTAAGACACTTACCTGTAGGAACACCACTAGTTAATCACCTGCACCTCCTGACTCCAAGTCTAGTACTCTAGTTTCTAAATATACCACTTTTCTCACCAACCATTTTATTCTTACTTGACCATTCAACAGTTATTTTGAGAGGAGAAAGTGCATGCCAGGATTAGGGAATCTGTAAACCTATGCAAGTAAGGCCCAAGTAGACTCTGAGAGTCTGGGATCTCTCTATCAACCACTTTTTCTTTCTTTCTTTTCTTGCCAAAGGTCATGTGCACTCACTAAAGATAGAAAGAAAGCACCAAACAGGGTGTGTTCTTGCTGCAGTCCTCTCTCCTCCACTCTTCCTTACCATCAGGATTTTAGGCAAGCACACAGATATGACTGGTATGTTTCTCACGCTACTGGGGTCAAGATTCAGACCACAGTCTGCCATGTGGGTTCAGGCTCCCAAGGAACAGTGCTTTAACCACTGTACCATGGGGCTGGCCCTGACAACCACTTTTAATATTGCATTGTGGTGGCCAGCAGGTGGCATGGTGGTGAACTGGACTCCCACATGGCTGACTGTGGTTTGAGTCCCGGGCTTGGTGACTTTCTCTCTCTCTCTCTCTCTCTCTCTCTCTCTCTCTCTCTCCTCTTTCTCTCTCTCTCTCTCGTCAAAACTGAAAAATAATGATAACAAATGAATAATACTTTAAAAACAAAAAATACTGCACTGTGCAGGTTTGGGGAGCAAGTAGCTGAGACTACCAGTGAAAGATCCAGTTCAATCCCAGATCTGCTGTCTCTTGAGGCCATGCTCCTTTCTCTGTATATGAAATTGATAAACACACATTGGGAACTGTGGCCATTATTATTTAGCCAGGGTGTCTATTATGAAGCCTCTGAGTCAGATCAGGCATAATCTATTTATTTACTCCCTCTGAAGAGCTGAACTATGTGTCACCCAAACAATTTGGCACATTCCTTGTCCACTTTCCTAACATTCAAATATTCCTAGTGATAATATCATTTCAAGAGCTGACTCTTCCCGTAGTCCAAACATTCATGGAGTAAAAAATAAATTTTAGGGGCCAGTCCCATAGCCTAATGGTTAAGGGAGCCATATCCCACATGGCCAACCATGTGATTCAAATCCTGGCCCCAGCAGATTGAAAAACATCTTGGGTGCAAGCATGTGCATGTCCTTAGTCCTGACAGGATGGGAAAATGAAGAAGAGATTACAGTGTGATCATACCCCATTAAGGAGTGCTTTCACTCTTTCTCCATCTCTGTCTCTCTCTAGTGAGCACACGTGCCCTCTGGCAAAAATAATAAAATAAATGTTAGTGAAACCAAGATGATGACAGAAATATAAAACTAACAAGAATTAGAGATTAAGCACTTCAACTTTATCTCCTATTATCAATTACCTCTGGTCTCTTGCTCCTTTTCATCTTCTTCATCACCTTCCATTGCTATCATCTCAGTATCCTTCAGTTTGTCTCTTTGCTTCTTCAAATCCTTTAAAATTTTATCGACCTTTCTTCGTAGAGGATTGGCCCATTTGCTGTAATATGAAATGTTTAAGTAAAACTTTACTTCTCACCAGTAATGGAATAACAACGGGGTGTTATAAGAATAAAGGTATTTGTACATATAACTTTATATACTTCCTCATTTGATTTTTTTTACTTTACTAGATTTAATAAATATAATAGGAAATACTGGGTTATCAGAAAAGTCATGATATATATTTTTTCTGTTTTTCAGAGGTCACTTACTTATATAAATAACAAAGATCAATCAATGATTTATTGCCCATTTTGTTTAATAACCTTTTGCCATCTTTTAACTTCTCATTCATAGAGGGACCTATCTTTATCTGCAAAAAACTGAACAAGGTGTTGATTTACAGCCTCATCTGAACTGAACATTATACCATGCAAGGAATTTTGAAAAGTGAAAGAAGTGGAAGTCTGATGTCACAAGGTCAAGTGAGTATGGTGAGTGTGGCAATGCATCCCATCCAACTCTAATAAATTTTTTAGAGGTTTCTGCCTTAGGGCATGTTCGCTTTCCAGAGAGACAGAGAGGGAGAGATACAATGAGAGGGAATATAAGAAATAACCCCTCGGGGAGATGGTCATGCCACAATCTCTTCTCCTTCATTCTCCTTTTGAGATTTTGAATACAAACACACACACATCCAATGTGATTTTCAAGCCACTGGTTCCAGGATTTGAACCACAGTCAGCTACATGTGAGTCCAGCAACATAACTGCTATGCCATCTGCTACTCCCATAATTCCATTAGTTTTTTTTAGAATTATTTATTTAATTTTATTTATTCATTCATTTATTTTAATTTGATCAGAGAGATACAGAGGGAGAGAGAGAGAGACAGTGAGAATGCCATGTTCAATTTCCTGGTTCCAGGATTTGAACCACAGTCAGCTACATGTGAGTCCAGCAACATAACTGCTATGCCATCTGCTACTCCCATAATTCCATTAGTTTTTTTTAGAATTATTTATTTAATTTTATTTATTCATTCATTTATTTTAATTTGATCAGAGAGATACAGAGGGAGAGAGAGAGAGACAGTGAGAATGCCATGTTCAATTTCATTTTTTACACAAACATGAATATTGACATTATCCATAAAGCCAGAAAGAGGTGGCAATTGTACAGTGCTTCAAGGCTTGTACAACATGGCAGAATTTGGATTTCCACTAAATAAACAACAAATGACTTTAAAAATTAAACACAAAGCTGAATTTTTCATAGAGTTGGTTTGCTAAGTGCCTGTACTGGTTCTTTCTAAAATGTAGAGAAAGCGACCCCTGGTGGAATTCTGATGAAACATTTTTCCAGTTTTCTTTTTTCTTTCTTTCTTTCTCTTTCTTTCTTTCTTTTTTTAAAAAATGGTCACTTGGGATCAGCAGTTAGCGTAATGGCTATGTCACTGGACTCCCATGTAGCCGACCACAGTTCACGTCCTGGACCCGGTGGCTTAAAACTCACGCCGGGCGCATGTGCATATATATATATATATATATATGGTCACTCAATATATTGCATAGCTGATGAAGGTCTATCGTGTGCCAGGCATCATTGTGCTGGGCTCTGGAGACACAGACGTGATTGGAAAGCAAAGTTAAGTATGGTTGACAAGTAAGCATTTACAAAAAACATTGATCAGTGCTGCAGACTGACAGGGTGGAAGGAACTAATTTGGCCACAGGCTGGTAGAGGTGGCCTGGGCAGCTGAACAGGGAAGGGTAGAAGTGGAAAAAGCCCATCCAGACAGAAAGGTTTGAGTAGCATGGTCCCTTGTGGGATACAGATTTTTTAAAAATAATATGGACATATTTTCCATAAACTTTTTGAAAACCTCTCGTATTATTTTATTTAATCCTTGTAGGGATCTAGTCAGGACTGGCTATATCACTTGAGAGGCCCAATGCAAAACAAAAATGTGGAGCCTAAATATAATCTTATTAAAGATACTAAAACATTAAAAAAAAAAAAAAGAAAGAAAGAAAGAAAGTGAGAAAGCAAGCCACCAGGTCCAAGACTCGAACTGTGGTTGGCCATGTGGGAGTGTCCAGCACCTTAAAACCATGCAACCTGCTGGCCCCCAACTCCAGTAGTTTTTTTATGGGTGATCAAGTTTGTGTGTGGTCTGGTGTTGTCATGGTGGAGCACAACTCTTTTAAGATCAACGAGCTCTGGACATTTCTGGATGATGGATTTGTTCAAACTGTCCAACTGCTGACAGTACACATTCAGATTGATTGGTTCCTTGGTAGGAGCTCAAAAAAGACACCTTTAAAATCCCTCCAGACTGAGAATATAACCTTCCTCTGATAAATGTATGCTTTCAATGTCATTTGAGGTGTATCTTCACTTCAGGACCAAGACTATTTGTGCACCACATTGTTGTAAATACATTTCTCATCACCAGCAATTGGTCGCTTCGAAAAAGGATCTTCTCTCTCACATGTAATGAGCATATCACAGATTTTATATGCGCCAAATGAACTTGAGTACACAAGGAACCCAAATATCGAGCTTGCTTACATATCCCAGCTTCTTCAGGTGGTTATGAATGCTTGAATGATGGATGTTCAATGTTTCTGCAGTCTTGTGCTGTATAATGTGAGTTTGACTCGATCAGTGCTTTTATTTTATCATCATCAACCTCAGTGGACCTCCCTGACCAAGGAGCATCGTTGAGATCAAAATCACTAGCACATAATTTCGTGATCTATTATTGGCACTGACATTCTTGTAGAGTATTGTCACTGTAAACTTTACAAAAGTTCTCACAAACTTGATGTGCATTCTCCCTTTCATGTAAGTAAAACAGTAAAATATGGTGAAAATGCACAATTTGGTCTTCCATCTTCAACTTATAAAGTCTCCCAAACTCAACCAAATTGCTTAATTTTTTTTTAGAATGAAGCTAGGACTGTCAGCTATCAAATGACATAGGAATAGCAATAGATGCCAATGACTCTAGTACTTCCAAAAATGAACTAGTGCCATCTTTTGCAAAAATACATCATGACTGGGACCAGCAGGTAGCGTAGAAGTTACATCGCTGGACCAGGTAAGTGTGCATGTGTGCCCAAGATCCCGGGAGGAGAATGGATAAGGGACTGCAGCGTGGCCATCCCCCTGGGTGGGGAAGGGGAGATTTCTCGCTTTCTAGCTCTCTGGTGAGCACATGCACCTGATAGCAAAAATCTCTCTCTAAAAAAATGAAAAATACATGACTTTTCCAACAACCCACTCCACTCACTCATACTTATCCTTGCAACCAACACTGTTACTTTGGATACAGTCAATTTGATCATTTGATCCTCCAGAATAGGGATGCCATCCTACTTACCTCTGTTGACATCAGTGCTACCCACTATTTTTTTTTTAATTTCTTATTTCTATTTATTTTATACATTCAGTCTCATGTTATTTAGGTTACAAAGTGAATATTCCAACATCTGTTCCTTTCTCACCAGTCCAGTTGACAATACTATAAAGTTATCTTCAATAGATAATAATCCATTTCTTTGTCCCACAAATGCCTTGCCTCTCTATTTTTCTTGTTAATGTCCTTCCTCAGACTTGACTTCTTCACTCGCCCTCTTCCCACACTGTATCTGGTATTCACAACTATTTACTATGTTTCTATAACCTTTACTCATTCAGTTTCGGCCATAAACACTCAGCTTAGTATAGTCTCTAGAAAAACTTTCCTTTCATCATAGTCTAGCAGGATTTCTCCCTCCTATGAACTTCAACATTGAACAGTAATGGTTCACATTACATTAGCATTCATAATTTTCAAATCATTTTCATTCACTATAGCTATCATGTGCTAGTCAATCCCATACTTCCTTGTGTATATGTGGACAGTGGATAGAAGGGCACCTGAGAGGCTAGCATATGCTAAGAACATGGCTACATGCTTTACATACTTTATTTCTTTTAATCCTCACGACAACCCTAGAAGGTGGACAGTTTGTTTCCTATTTTGCAAAGGATTTAACTGGGGCTGAGAGAGGTAAGATAACTCACCTAAGGTCACACATAACTAGTAAATGGAGATGCTAGGATTTAAACGCAGATCTGTCTGACTGTAAAGTACAGGTTCTTTCCGTGAGCCCAGGCTGCAATGTTAGCTAATAACAGCTAACCACAAGAATTATGATAGACCTCCAACCTGCCAAGGCCTGTTAATAAGCACTTCATGTGTATGATCTCATGGAATCTTTTCATAATGACCTGATGAGCTAAGTACTATTGCTATCATTGCCATTTTTCAGATGGGAAAATTGAACTACTAAGGGAGAGAGTAACTTCCCCCTGGGGGGATGGCCACTCCGCAATCCCTTCTCTTCCATTCTCCTCTCGGGATCTTGGGCACACATACACGCACCCAGCATGAGTTTAAGCCACCAGGTCTGAGACTAGAACCGCGGTCGACTACGTGGAAGTCCAGTGACATAGCCATTATGCCAATCGCTGGTCCCACAGAGAAAATGGAAATGTTAGTTAATTTTTATCAACAAATGTTTATTTTTATGTTCACAGGGTTTTCACTTTCTAAGAATGAGACATACGTCAAGGAGAAAAAAATAGTGTTCATGACAGAGATGAGGAGAGAAACCAAAAAGAGAAAGAGAAATATTTTGCATACAATATTATGAAGCGGCATTAACAGGTAAATTGTCCTATCTCAATGCTAGGCAACATGCAGAAGAGTACACCAGGATCCTGACAGTACTGCTTAGCTATAGAGCAACCAGGTTCTGAGAAGGTGGGGCCCAGAGATAGATAAGCCAGCTTTTGAAATGACTTTGAAGGTAATACTCACTTTTCTCCCCTAAAACTGCATTACTAGCTTGTCACTAAGCTCCACTAGGTAAGACATATATGGAGCAAAGAAACACTTTTTTCTCAATTAATCATAAAAGAAGTCCCCAGGTAAAAATGAAATAGTAAGCGAAGGCCAAAAATATATTTATATGATTTACCTATGGCCTCTTCATATTGCTGTGTTTTTAACTTCAGTCTTAAAAAATGAAAAAAAAAAAACTAAACTAACTACACAGTTCTCAGTCCTTTGGGGCAAGATGTATTACAAATTGCAAAATTTTTTTGGATTTTAGCAAGCCGATATGAGATATATGATATGACATGATATGATAAATATTACATGACACTCCCATGAAGTTTGGAGCAGCACCTCATAATCAAACATAGTAATGTTATTGTAACAAAATATATGAGTATTCTTTGTAAGCATTAAATAATGACTGGAAGAAATCTTAGGTCGGGCCAAATCAGGTTTTGCTACCAAATGAGTTAGGAAAAAAATTCTCTAGGTTTGCAGAACTTTTTGAATTTCAGAATTTTAGAAAAAAATTGAGGACTTATAATTATTTTTATTTTTAAGATTTTTTTTTTTGCCATAGGGGTGCATGCACTTGCTGGAGAGAGACAGAGAGATGGAGAGACGGAAAGTGATAAATCACCCTCCAGAGGTGATGGCCACACTGCAATCCCTTCTTAATTCTCTCAGGATGTTGGGCAAGCATGCACACATACCCTGTGTGATTTTTTTTTAAGAGGTTTTTGCTATAGGGCATGTGCACTCGCCAGACAGAGAGAGACAGAGAGACAGAAAGTGAGAAATCATCCCACAGGGGGATGGCCACGCCGCAATCCCATCTCCTCCATTCTCCTCTCAGGATCTTGGGCACGCATGCACACGCACCCAGCGTGAGTTTTAAGCCACCGGGTCCCAGACGCAATCCGCGGTCGACCACGTGGGAGTCCAGCTACATAGCCATTACTCTAACTGCTGGTCCCCCATGTGATTTTCAAACTGCCAGTCTGGGGCTTGAACTACGGAGTCAGTCATGTGGGATCCAGTGCTTTAACTACCATGCCACCTGTTGGCCCATAGGGCTTATAATTATTTCTAATGCTGTGACTTCAACATAGCCCACTTTACATAATCAAAACTATCGTTTTCTTTATCCATGTATTTTAAATTTGCTGGTCTATATTTCACCTTAATTAACAAAGAAAATGCAACACAGCTTTATTAGTTTAAAATTCCTGCACTGGTTTAGGTTTCAGAGGACCTGCTTTTAGGTTCAGCCTTATCAACTGGCTATATTCATTACTGAACTCCAATCCTAGTATCTAATGAAAATGCCTAACCAAAAAAATAGGGGTGAAATGATTTACCCTGTGTCCTAAAAATGATGTCCTTATTTCCATAAAATATGACATAAACTGTCATATATCATGGCCAGCATACTCACAACTGAAAAATTCAGGTCAACTTACCTCACATTTAGTCACTTATCAATACATTTGTTCATCTCTGAAATGAGCACTATTATAATTAGTACAGACATAAAGATTTTTTTAAAAACCATAGGACCTGTCCTCTACAAGCTTAGAATTTAGAAGGGATGCATATATACAGGCTGATAATGATATTGTGTGGAGATAAGTCCAAATAGATGTAAGCAGAGATTGGTAGGAAACAAACAGGAAGCAGCCAACCCAGTATGGGCACTAGGTTTGAGGTAAGCTTCCTAGAAGAGGTGACATCTAAGCTGAAGTCTATAGGCTGAGTGGAGTGAGCTGGATAAAGAAGAGAGGTTGAGAGTTATGTAAGAGCCTTTCATCAGTGGATATACTGTGTGAAAATTTCAGTGTATTGAAGTGCCATGTGGTAGGCAAACATCAAGCTGAGTAATGTGATTGGAAATGCTAAGTAAGCCCACTGAGAAGTTCTAGTGATAAATATAAACAGTTGTAGTTGTAGACTTTTTTTTCACCCTAGGAGTTCACAGGAGTCTAGACCTAAGAGCAGAAAAGTGGTATGGATTCAGTTTCAATGAAGTAAGAATGCTGAAGCAAATAGATTAATGGACTAGACAATAGGATCCAGACCAAATAAATAACAGATGATGTTACAAAAATGGCAGACAAGAGAGTTAAAGGAAAGTGGGTCGAGGGTGTCTCAATGAGTGAAGGAATAGGTGTCAGAGTAGAGCAGGGAAACATTAGAAGAAAGACAGCTATAAGTTAAAGAGTAATATTTGGAAGTTTAAGATTTCAGACATGATTTTCAACTTTTGGTAAATGACAATGTTTAAGACATGGCCATGATAGGGCCATATGGTGGTGCAGCAGTGAAACATGACGTTCTCTAAGGCTGACGCATGTGGAAGGTTGCTGGTCTGCATCTGGAAACCTCCCTGAGTATACCAGGCACACCTACCCATGATTCAAGCTGGCTGAAGCTGGGGTTGGATTATGGCTTCAAGACCCTGTAAGGAGTGATATATTTCTCTTTTTTTCTGTCTCTGTCTCACTCACGGAATAAATAAACCTTTTAAACATGATATGAAGCAAAACATTTGAAAAATATTACAAAATTATCTGTTGATGATAATATGTATGATAATATCTTTGACTGGACTAATATATAGCAAGTTTATGACGGGAAAATATATTTGGTATGCTGTAATGATATACAGTGATTGAATGTAAAATAAATTAATTAATTTTTTAAATATGCTATGTCCAGGAAGGTGAGTGGCCAATGATAAGTAGAGGAGAAATTCATTAGAACTGAGTACCTCAGGAAATTCAGACAAGGACATGTGTGCAAACTCACTCATCGGCATGTGTGCCTGGCATATGCAGGGAGGTTTCCAGATGCAAACCTCAAGTAGAGTAATGTGGTTAGAAATGCTAAGTAAGCCAACTGAGAAGTTCTAGTGATAAATATAAACAGTTGTAGACTTTTTTTACACCCTAGGAGTTCACAGGAGGCTAGACCTAAAAGCAGAAAAGTGGTATGGATTCAGTTTCAACCTTCCACATGAGTCAGCCTTGGAGAACGTCATGTTTCACTGCTGCACCACCATCTGGCCCTATCATAGGCATGTCTTAAACACTGTCATTTACTGAAAGTTGAAAATCATGTCTGAAGTCTTAAATTTCCAAATCTTACTCTTTAACTTATAGCTGTCTTCTAATGTTTCCCTGCTTCCCTGCTTTACTCTTGCTACATCTGTTCCTTCACTCATTGAAACACTGCCCCACCCCCCAGTTCCTTTAACTCTCTTGTTTGCCATTTTTGTAACATCATCTGTTATTTATTTGGTCTGGATCCTATTGTCTAGTCCATTAATCTATTTGCTTCAGCTTTCTTACTTCATTGAAACTGAATCCATACCACTTTTCTGCTCTTAAGCCTAGCCTCCTGTGAACTCCTAGGGTGAAAAAAAATTATACAACTGTTTATTTCTATCACTAGGGGCCTAGATCCTCATAACATAGATTGTGAGGCTGCCAAGGAAGATGAACATGGAAGACCACAATACTGAGAAAGTATCTGAATCGAAGTCAAAGTTTGATAAATATTTGCTGAATGAATGAATGAATGAAGAGTTTATGAGAGAGGATCTAATGTAGTTCCAAAGGAAAAGCATGTCAGATTCATTTGGGAGCCTTAAACAGTACAAATTTCAGGAGCAACCCTCAGTCTTACTAAAGGAATTTCTAGGGTACAGCCTGGGAATCTGTGTTATTAAATGTTGCCAAGGTTACTTCCATAGATGCTACCTACAGACCAAAGTTCAAGAATTACTGGTCTATTGTGCTCATGGATATGTATATATTAGCTGTGCTTGCTATTGAAAATATTTAGATTAATTAAGATCTTTAGTGAATCAATAAAATGTGAGGGGGAAGGGAAAGCATAGAAAGCAACCATAGATACCAGAGACAGTGTGGGAGGAGGGTGAGAGATGGCAGAGGGTGAGAGATAGGGAATCAAGGATGGGGGGGGAAGCAAATTATACAGGAAACAAGAAAATGAAAAATTATTTGTTGACAATTACACGTATGTTGATGTGCTTGATTGAGCCAATATATAGTGTATTCTGGATGGAAAATTTCACTCTGTATGCTGTAATGATGTATAGTGAATGAATGTAAATAACTAAACCTAAATTTAAAAAACTCATCAAGAGCTCTTAATGAGAGTCCATGAAAGAGCTGTAAGGGCCCACTTTAATTCTCGGAAGTCACATGCCAAATTAAAAAAAAAAAAAAGAATTATTGGTTTATGTTTTATTTTTTCTTAACAAACTCTAATTCATTCTAATTCATAAATACAATAAGATAGTAAAAGAATATAACATCAACTTTATAGATAGAAAAATAATTTGCCATTTGCAAAGTCACAAAGATTGTTATATAACAATGTATCAATTTTTCTGATCAATGTTCATTGAGTTACCTACTACATGAACTAGAAAGTAGTGATTCTCAAAGTGAGTGTAAATCACTTCTTAGGCTTGTTAAAAAAGACTTTTGGGTCTGAGCCCCAAAATTTCTGATTCAGCAGATGTGACTGAAGCCTAAGAATGTGCATTTCTTAAAAAAATGTTCAAAGGGGATGCCAGTGATGCTAGTTCAGAGACCCCAATCTGAGAACCAAAGTTCTACACACAAAAAAGTATGAAGCCTTCAAGGAAGTTACAGTCTAGCCAGAGAAAGAAAACTAGTAACAGGAGGATAGGATACATTTGTGTTAAATGTTGTGTTAGGGACCAGGTGTGGTGATTAAAGATATAGGAGTCCCACATGGCTCATCATGGTTCAAGTCTTGAACCTGGCAGCTTGCTTTCTCTCTCTCCTTCTCTGGTCAAATTAAAACTAATAATAATAATAATTAATAAAGTAAAATAATTCTTGAAAACACTTTTGTTAAATTCAGAATACATATGCAGAAAGAGGTTCTAAGAATAGAGAAATCATTAAGACGAGGAACATTTGAAAAATACTTCACAAAGGAGCAGGGGCAGTTGTAATTTGAAGAACAGAAAGAGCTCAAATAAATGAAGTGGATAAAGAACAATCCCAAAATATGGGAGAAACATAGGCAAAAGAACAGAGGCAAGAATAAAGCCTGGGGTATGACAGAAAAATAAATATATTTCCCTGACAAGGGAAAAGACATGTGCATAAGGCCATCAGGTGGTGTGGAGATTAAGTTGCTAGATTTCCATGTGGCAGATCATAATTCAAGTCCCGGACCCAGCAATTTGAAAATCATGATAGGTGCATGTGCGTGTATGCCCCAAATCCCAACAGGAAAATGGAGGAGAGGAGGTTGCAGTATGACCATCCTTTTAGGGGGTGATTTCTCACTTTTCCTCTCATGGTATCTCTCTGGTGAGCAAACATGCCTTATGGTAAAAGCCTTAAAATATATGTATAGGGACCAGCAGTTAGCATAATGGCTATGTCGCTGAACTCCCATGTAGTCGACCGTGGTTTGAGTCTCGGACCCAGTGGCTTAAACTCATGCTGGGCACGTGTGCATGCATGCCCAAGATCCCAAGAGGAGAATGGAGGAGAAGGGATTGTGGTGTGGCGAAGTCTGAGAAGAAATATTATTAATATTATTGGAGTTAGAGATGGCTAACTAACTCCAAAATAGATGGCTTTGGACTCTATAGCCCTTTGAGTAGACTTGAAGTAACAAGATGCCACTGTTTTGTTTTGCAGTTTCTCTCTCTTTCCTATAGTAGAAAAAATCAAGCAACTCATAAAATGACTTGGAATCCCTGCCCTATCCCTATGCAATCCTGAACAAGAGACCCAACCTCCCTGATGCTCTCTTTTGAAGGTCAAATAAGACAATGTATGCAAAACCTTATATAAACTAGAAAAGGCCAGACATAATAATGGGTTTTATCCGTACCTCTTTCACATGCCTTAGACCTTCTACCTTTAGATACTTGTATATATACCTTATAAGACTATGTGTACCTTGAGAGCACACTGCATGATCTGATTCATCCATCATTCACAACATCTAACATAAGGCCTAGAACCTAAATATCTTGAAGTTACATGTTTTCTGTTCTTGAATGCTATAATGAAATGAAATAATACTATTTTAAGGAGTTTGATCTGGTAGGACATTGTATTATGGATTAGAGGGAGAATAGATTAGGAGTTTAGGTATGTGTCCAAAGTGGCTTGGCTGGTATACTCACTCACTCACTCTTTGCCTAAGGGCAATGTTACACATTGCCATTTAAGTACCAGGAAACTTCTTCAGGACTTATTTCCCAGCCATCTTCCAAACCCCATTTGTAGCCCCATTCCAGATATTGTCCTTCTTATAAAAATAACCCTTTGGTTTAGGCATATAATTACAGTGCCCTACTCAGTTCCCAACCTTGCTTTTGCCCTTGAAATGCTAGCTTTGTTTCACTTTTGCTTTCTCTCCCGAAACCCCTTGCCCAGGACAGGATAAGGCATAGAATGCCTAGACTAAGTTGTGACCATAAAATGGAAAAAGGTAAATCTCAGATTCATTTCAAAGAAAAACAAAAAAAGGACAGGGAGATTAAGTGAAAGGTTATATACTGAGCATAAAGGAAAGGAGATAGCTACAAATAGAACTACCTTATGATCCAGCAATTCCACTCCTAGGTAACTACCCAAAGGATAGGGCTACACTCAATCAGAAAAACACTTACACATCCATATTTATTGTAGCATTATTCACAACTAGTAAGACATGGAATCAACCCAAATGTCCAAGAACAGATGAGTGGATTGAAAAAGTGTGGTACATATACACAATGGACTACTACTCAGCCATTAAAAACATTGAGACCCTGGCATTTGATAGATAGTGGATGAATATGGAAGACTTAATGCCAAGTGAAGCAAGCCAGACTATAAAAGAGAGATATTGAATGTCCCCACTTAATACATACTGAATGTCTGCACTCAATGTCAGAAACTGGGAGATAGGAAGGTATAAAAACATGGAGAGCAACTGTGTATACTAGAGACAGTGTGGAAGGAGGGTAATGGGCAATGGAGGAGTGAGAGGAAAGCAATCAAGGGGGAAATAAATAAAAACCATAGTGTATGCTTTAAAGATATACAATAATTAAATGTAAATAAGAAAACATAAAATTTAAATGCAAAAAAATAAAAAAGAATCATTCACCCAGAGAATCTCAGAAAATTAGGGTCAGAAAGGACATTAGAGGTACCAACAATGGTGTAATGTTTACATCGCTGGACTCCCACATAGATGACTGTGGTTCAAATTCCGGATTCAGCAGCTAAAAACTTACATCAGTGTATGCCCAAAATCCTGAGAGGAGCATGGAGGAGAAAGGACTGTGGTATGGTTTCCCCACTCAGGGGTGATTTCGTGCCTTCTGTCTCTATAGCGAGTGCATACGTCCTATAGCAAAAGTGTCTTTTTAAAAAGTGACCTTAGAAATCGTCTAACTCAAGTCTCTAATTTTATAAGAAAATCAATATCCAAAGAAATTAAAGTCACCCATGAAACTGGTGGTAAAAACAGAATTAGAACACACATGGTTTTTTCTATGCACTTCTAAAATTCTCTGATAAACAAGAGCAGGGGTTTTAGAGACAAGGACAGTTGGGAGAAAAAAGAAAAGCAGACTGAGATGGATCAGGACAGAGAGAACCACAAAATCCAAGAGAAGAATGTCTCAAAAATGTTTCAAGAAGGAAGTAGTCAACAATGTACTGAGACAAAAAGGTCAAGTTGGATGAGAACTGAGAAAAGGCCATTGCGTTTTGCAACAAAGTTATTAGTTACTTGGTAACAGACTGTTCTTTCTAACAGTACCTACTATTCCAGAATTCTCTAAAATGCTTCCCTTAGAGTTCCTGCAATGGGAACACCTCAAACATATAATCCACACATAATGAGGTTCTCCTATTATTTCAATAACTAAACTTCCTTGAACAGGGTCCAAGAAGAACTGGCATTATTCGAATGTCAAATCTGTAGGGATTCACATTAGAACAGAGTTCCAATTTGCTCACACTCTTGACCGACCGAATATATTTTATCAAAAACCTTATAGACTAGTCATACTTTGAAAATGTACAGATTTTATTTCCTTCCTCTGAATTCATATGTATATAATCCTAGGTACTTCAAACCTTCCAGCAGTTGGCTAATTACTGCATAAATCTTTCAAAAATAACATTACTAAGCATATTATGCAGTATAATGAAACACACAAACATGGAGATTTGAAAATGTAAATGTCTATTTTTTAAAATTCAATGGGTGATGATTTTTAGGCAATTTTTGGCACATTTATTCCCAATTCTTTACCTTCCTATTCTAAGAAAATAAGTGGCATTCGACTATCAGCATAATTTAAATCACATTATAATACAGAGAAGCACACAGCAGTATTTATTCAAGTGTAGAAATTTTCCATAACAGCCATCTGGCAAGTAGCAACATTGAAAGAGTATGGAGAATATGCCTTTTACATCATCTGTATATGAGATGGTCTATAGCCTTTAACAAAAAATGGCTTTTTTATGAGTTGAAAGAAAACATAGTTTTGTAATTTTCAGGCTTAATTCTGAAATTTTTTCCTAATTCAAAGTTACAAATTCAATCTGATAGGAAGAAAAAGAACATGGAAATGTACTTCATTTGTGTTTAATAGTAATGGTATTATAATGTTTAAATTTTCCACCTTACCAAAGCTATGTACACACTCAAGTATCGTATCATTATACAACACAAAGATGCTTATTTAACTGGCATATGCACAGAGATTTAAGTTTTGCCTAAAAACAGATAAAGATGAGAAACTGAATTTGGCATCAGAAACCACTGTCATTTGGCATTCTATTACCCTAATACTGTAATAGGGACAATTCAGCCACCCCCCTTCTCTCTCCCTAGAGTCTCCACTCCGGCTTCCTTTTGTCCCCATCTACTTGATCTTTTCCTTCCTTATCCTCTAAGAAAGTCTTAAGCCTACCAGTGACACTTAAACCTAATGAAGTTTCTGATCTCTACTAATGAGGATAAAAATAGATCTTATATAACCTTAAGAATGCAATAAATTTCAAAATGCATCTTATATGCTAGTTTAATAAGACTATTAGTAGCAAATTCTTAGAAGGTTTCTCACCAATACTCTCTGTTCCCCTTTGTGTATGTGCAACCAGTTCTTACCATTCCTGAGCTCCAGTCAAGCAGAAGTGAACTAGAGATTCAGTTATAGATTATTCCTTTGCTTAGAAATGACAAGCAATTAGTGGATCTACAGGGATGAGACCCTTTCTGAATACAATGAATTCTGTGGTAAGGCCCTTCACCCTCTAGTCCAAACCTTGTCTTCCTCTCAAAATCCAACTCAAATGGCACCTCCACCATAGAGCCTACCCTGGCGCTCCTACTTTCCCTGATCTCTACTGCTTCTGAATTTTTTAAAGTCATTGCCATCATTCATTTTAGTTCCTAATTATATCCAATGTCATATTGTTATTTATATGTACAATTTAAAGTCATTGCCATCATTCATTTTAGTTACTAATTATATCCAATCTCATATGGTTATTTATATGTACTATGCTTGGGATTTATTTTAAGGTGGGCTTAAGTTTCTTAAAAGTAAAGGCTATGTCTTACATGTTTCTGTATGTTCCACGATACTTAGCTCAAGCAAACACTGAATGAAATTTGATCAACAGTGGAAAGCATGAATTAGGCACCAAAAGAATAAAGTACATTTGGGTCTGGAGAGTAATTATCTTCTTCACCTAAACTGCTTTCACTTCTACCACTCAGATTACTTCTCACATTTCATCCCTCCATCCTTTGCCAGCTGTTAGCTCCTGAGGTGATCTGTAAATAAAGGGCACTGTCCAAATTAAAGGAGCTGGGGAATGTCAAAACATCATTTGTTTTGGATTGCAACTAAAGGCGAGAGGAGAGTTACAACAATTCTTTCCTAAAGGAATACACAAATATTTAATGTATTTAATGTACAGCACAAGATCCAACAGGAGGAAAAGCTTAAGGGTATCTTCCAATGTCAAAAAAGCAAAAGAGGGACCAGCAGATAGCATAGTGGTTATGTTGCTGGACTCCCACAAAGTTGACTGTGGTTTGAGTCCTGGAAACAGTGGCTTGAAACTCATGCCAGGCACATGTGCGCACATGCCTAAAATCTTAAGAGTATAATAGAGGAGAAGGGACTGTGGCATGGCCATCCCCCCTGGGGGGATATTTCGCTCTTTCTGTCTGTCTTTCTGGGGAGCACACACACCCTATAGCAAAAAATCTCTCTCAAACGAAAAAACAGCACAAAAGAATTCTTCCAACCTGGCAGTGGATCATGTTACTTAACATCTGCATTGGGCTTTTAGCTACTCTGATTTAGACAACTGCTTGGCTTCTTTATTTTCCTTTTTAACCACTACCTATTTATTTTATTACTGCATCTGTTTCCCTTTTAATGAGATTATTTATTTTACCTACTCTAATATTTTATTTATCTCTTTTTTCTTTGAGGCAAAGAACAGGAAGTGTGTTAAGAGGATGGTTCTAATGAGGTATCGGGCCTCCATGAAGTGGGGGTTAGCAGCCTCTGGCCTCCATTTAGCTCTGTGTTTGGTATTGGGGATAGGATCTTCATTCTTACACAATTATTCCTTTTGTCTCTAAAATCAGCTAGCCAGGAGAAGTTGACAATGCCCCATACACCCTTAATCATGATTTCTGGAAACTCAGCTAACCAGCAAGCTGAAATTGTCACGTGCTCTGGGGTGGTGATAGGCAGCTCAGAATGACAGAAGAGCTGGTCTTCTACAAAGTAGTAAAAGAAGTAAAACATAAGTCAAAATGTGTGGTGTTCAATATAAATAATCATTCACATCGTTCAAGTCTCTCGAGCAGCTTGTATGACACAGAAAGTAGAAAAAATATTTTTATCAGGGGATAATCCTTTGGATTTCATTTTAGAGAAAAAAGATATCAACAGACCTGAACTATTCCCATAAAACTCCTCAGCAGAGGAATAACAGAGGGGCCATAATGAAGTTATTATACCAGGCTTATTATCCTGGACACCCTCTAAATTGCATGGCATAATCCTGTCCACCAATTTCAAGCAAATGTTATTTCATTTTTGTTCATGGATTATTTTTTTAATGAAACCATTAATGAAGAAAAAGAAGGGTAAAAAATCCCACTCCTACTCCCAATCTTCAGGAAAAAGGGAGAAGTCAAGAAATAGAGAGTACTCACTCAGAATATGAAACTAGGTGAAATCAGAGAGAATTGAACATCAAATGCAAGTGGAATAGCTGAAATGCTGTGACCGAACTAGATTTGAACTAACCTGTTAAGGTGATGTAAGTACATTTGATCTTTACAGAAAGTGGAGTAACATGTATATAGTGTAAATCTTCCTGTGAACACTAAACCATTTTTTGGCAACTTAAATATTACTTTCCTGAGACTAGCATGTGGCATGGTGGTTAAGGCTGGACTCTCACATGGCTAACCATGGTTCAAATCCTGGACCTGGTGCCTTGCTTTCTCACACCCCCCCCCATATCTGTCTTTGTTGAAATTTTAAAAATAGTAATAATGATTATGAATAAAATTAAATAAAAGAATTCTTTTAAAAATATTACCTTTCCATTAACTCAAATGAAAGCATAAAAGATGTTTAATCTTCAATAAGCACCTTCTCTTTACCAGAAAATTTAAGGAGGTACATACTTTCAGGATTATGACAGTGTCTATCCTGTACTTGCACAAACCTGAGATGAGTACTTCCTTATCACTTGTGCTCTTAGTGCTTCATTCACCTCACTTTAGTCCTGGCCCCACTCCGTCCCTCCACACTCGCTCTGTTCAAGTGGAAAGCTATTTGAAAGAACAAACTTGGAAGCACCAAGCTAGTATTTCACTGGCATTTTGTTTAAAATGCTAAGAGATCTAGTACAAATTGGCATACAGAAACACAAGGCTTGAAGACCCAATGGTAGATGATAATTAAAGGCCAATGGCAAATGATTTGGTGGAGAATAATATTTCCAGACATCTTCCTGATTTGAGGTTAAGAGCCACCCCAAGTCATAGACTCCCACATCGCTGACTTATTTTTCCTTCTAATTGGATTTCATTTGATGAAGGAGTGTACAAACATTATGTGAAAGGATGTTTTGAATGTATGGAAAAATAAAATAGCATGCATTAAAAAACATTGTGGGAACTCTACTTCTAGGTTTTCCCAAGATTGTTATTTTCAACAAAAGGGACCCAAACATAATATCCGTATTTCTGAAGCATATGAATAAATGTATCTACACACAAATAGCCATGTACACTCAGAAACAAGCAAATAAAAGTTTATGTTTGCCTACCTCCTCTGGCAAAGAGAGCAGCAACAAATGAGCAGACATCCCAGGATGATCATGCTGATCACACCAAGTCCAAACAACCGGAACATCTGTGTAGGCTCTGTTTGTTTAATTATATCCTGTTAAATTTATGACTTAAGCAAGAAAAACAAATCTGAGCTCTTTCACAAAGTCTTTATTAAAAAAAAAATCTATCAGTTAATAAAACAAAACAAGAAGGCATTCTTATATGGCAGGTAAATACTCTTGCTATTCTGTAAGGAGCAGGAGTTTATGAAATGTTTTGGAAACACAACTAAAGGCTATACTTCCAATATATGCCCCCCATGGCAGCCTTAACAAAATGATCCTACTGTTTCTGCTAACAGGCTATTAAGATGCACAGGATATATTTCTTCCTCAGGCCCTAAGTGTGCTTTTTCCTTGGCCATATGTTATACATCCTAGAGCACTCAAAGAGCAAATTAATCTGTGACAGTTAACTGGGTAAAGAAATAGCTTCCTAAATGTTTACTTCCAAATTACAAAACATTAAATTATACAAGGAATAAAGAATTTGCAGGTGAATATGAATATTTTAGTCTTATATTCACTAAGAAATGCATTCTAATGTGATTGGGGAATTATAAGTCATGGTTCAATTTTTTTTCCTCTACACAAACCAAATGTCTCTTCACACATAATGTAAGGACCAAACTGATGAATGAATTAAAAATACCATGTGACAGTGTTAAAACTTTAATTCTATATTCATGATCAGGTTTTACTTTCCATTATTAATGCTACATGTTCAACAAAGAGCTGTAAATTGAATGGGGGCTATATTAACCTAAGATATTGTTTTGCATGCATCCTTTTTGTGATATTTGTTAGTGTTTCATCATCTCAAATCTGTTCATCATGGGGCCAATTGGTAGTACATCCTCACTGTCCAAATGAAGGTAGCAAAAACAGATGGTCTGGTTTTCAAAACATTAATAAAAAAGAATTACACAAGAAAAATCTCGTTTAAAAACAAAAGAACAAAGAAAAACTAATAAACAGACCTTAACAAGAAAGATTTAGTCTACTGCTATATACAGAGATGCTAAGGAAGGGATAAATGAGGAGAATTCTACTCAGGAAGAGAAGTTGGGAAAAGAAAAGCAAGCTAGGGCATGTCTAAATTGGTGTGTTTTCCCAGACATTGAGGGTTACACCTTATAGAACCTGAACTCTTTGGAACAAAAGACAGAGAGTGACTAAAACAAGAGTACAGGTGTGACTGATTTTGAACGACCACAGGCTAAGCAGAAATTGCAGAAACCCTGTCCACCTCAGAACTTTCTAAGGACGGCACTTCTCTAGGACCAGGAATCCACATTAAGTGTGCAAGATCCACATGTGAACTTATGCCATTGTGACCTTTATTTAATTTTTACAAACATAAATAAATGAAAAACAATAAACTTACTGTCTCTTATTGGAGAAAAGCAACTGAAGTCACTGGCCACAACTGAAGAAAAACAGCATTTGTATTTCAGACATTCACTCTCCTTAATATCTTGTGCCTTCCTGCAAGGTTTTACCACCTGATTCTCCTTTACAATGCATGCTTTTGGAAAAAGAAATCCAAGAAGATAATTCAGCATGGTTAAGAAGTACTTTTCTTAATTAAATAATTACTACAAGGCAAAAATATGAAAAACAAACATTTAAGCTAATACACTTAAAAGATTCATTGATGTATACAGATGAAATAAATGCTAAAAAAAAGTTAAACTGAAAATTACCAAAGTTATTTAACATCACTTTTTCAATTCTAGATGAGTTGCAGAAAAGTATTAATACAATTGTTAACAGATCATTGTAACGTAGTTTTAAAAAGGGCTATAAATCATGAGCTGAGTGGTGGTGATACAAATATAATAGAGAAGTGAATAACAGCAGGCCAAACACCCATGTAAATACCAGGTATAGTGTGTATGGAAGAGTAGGGCCTGAGGAAGGACATTCAGAAGAAAAATTTGGAGGCAAAACATTAATGGGACAAAGAAATGTGGCATTATCTGAAGATATTTTATAATTTAATCAACTGGACTAGAAAGAAATGTTCACATATTAAAATATTCACTTCATAAGCTAAAAAATGTGATTGAATGTATAAAAAAGAGAAATTAAAAAATTAAAAAATTTAAAAAATTTTAAAAAGTAAAAGTGATACACTGTTGGTGCCAGCAGGTGGCTTAGTGGTTAAAGAGCTGAACTCCCATATAGCCGATCAGAGTTCAAGTCCCAGACCTGATGGCTTGAGAATCATGCTGGGTGCATGTGTATGCGTGCCCAATATCCCAAGAAGAAAATGGATAAGGGACTGCAGTGTGGTCATTCCCCCTGGAGGGTACTTTCTCATTTTCCTTCTCTCCGGAAAGTACATGTGCCCTATGGCAAGAACCTTAAAAAAAAAGAAAAACTGACACACTGTTAAAATAATACTGCAGAGGGGCTGGCAAGCGGCATGGTGGTTAAAGGCGCTGGACTCCCACATGGCCGACCACGGTTCAAGTCTCGGACCTGGTGGCTTGCTTTCTCACTTCCTCTCTCTCTCTCTCTGTGTCTCTCTGATCAAACTGGAAAATAATAATGATAATAATAATAAATAAAGTCAAATAATATCCCCACCAATACTTATTAAAAAATAATAATAATACTGCAGATATTCTCTTACTGAATTTTATTAAACTACAGAAACTCACCAAAAGCATCAGTGAGAACGAATGTAACTAAAATTCACATGGCTTACTGCTAGAGAACAAGGAAACAATACTAGTGGGATTGACCTACTTTCTTTGAATACTTATCATATTGGCACCACAATACATTTTAAGATTCTTCTTTTTGTCTTTAAGTTATGTTTCTATAATTCTGAATAGTCAATGATTTATGGCATAAATATCAAGATTCACGCAAGTGAAATAAATCCATACTTATCTGAATCTAAAAAACTTGCAAGCTTAAATAGCTGATTTTTTAAAATAGCCCGGTTTATAAGAGAAAAAAAAGAACAAAGTCCAATATCAGATTTTTATTTAAAAAGAAAAACCTTAACAGTATAAGAAGTTTTCACAAAGTTCATGAGAAATGTGTATTATGAAAAATGATACATGAATTTCATGTTTTTTGCACCAAAATAAAAATAAATATTTTTCCAGTTTTTCTGAAGTCCTCCCATATGTCTTAAGATGAAGTTCTGTATGTCTTAAGGCCAGATTAGATTCCATTTTATCTCCTATACTGTCAACAACTCTAGATTTAAAGTAATAACTAGTGCTTTATAATCACTCCAAAGTACTTTAATGTCAACAAAATACAACATAATTGTTTAAATTCTATTTTAACCTAATGTTAATATAATAATGTCTTACTCTATTCCTCTTTATTAAATATTGGCAATCCCTGAGACCAGCAGATGGCATAATGGTTACTTCACTGGAGTCCCACATAGTCAACTGCAGTTCGAGTCCCGGACCCAGTGGTTTAAAACTCATACCAGGCACAAGTACGTGCATGCCCCAAATCCCAAGAGAATAGAGGAGAAGGGATTGTAGCATGGCCATCCCCCTGGGGGGGGGGTGATTTCTTGCTTTCTGTCTCTCTGTCTCTCTCCATCTCAAGCACACCATGCCCTACAGCAAAAATCTCTCTAAAAAAGATTGGCAATTCCTGAAATAAAGGTAAAAATAATAAGGTCAGCAAGTGGCATGGTGGTTAAGGCAGCTGGATCCCACATGGTCAACTGCATGGCTTGAGTCCCAGACCCAGTGGCTTAAAAAACATACTGGGCGCCATGACCCCACCCAGTATGTTTTTTAAGAGTAGTAAATAAAACATAATATTTAGCCACAAAACGTCAGGACTCAAGGCCTGGCTTTGGGATTTCCCATCTATGACCTTGGACAAGTCATCTCCTCATTATGGACATGAGCATCTGATCTGTCAAGTGAGGGCAGTATCTGGCTTACTGACACATCAGGCCATTGAGGCAATCAAATGAGGTACTCTGGAGGTATGTCAAGCTCTAAATTAGGGCTGTGCACATGAAAGTTGCAATTATTATTTTGTTATGATCCCAGGAAATAAAAAAAATGGTTAGAAAAAAAAAAACATACTGGGTGCATGTGTGTGTGTGTGCCCAAAATCCTGAAAGAAGTATAAAGGAGACGTGATTATGGCATGGCCATCCCTCCAGGGGGTACTTTCTCACTTTCTCTCTCTTTCTCCAGTGAGCTCATAGGCCCTATAACAAATTAAAATAATAATAATATAAAAATAATGGTTACCATTCACTAAGCACCTATTTGGGCCTGACACTTTGCTTTACATACATTACTACTAATATTTGCAACAAATTCCCAAACTGAGTTTTACAACCCTATTTTTCAAAATAAGGAATTATGGGCCAGCAATAATTCAATGCTCTGCAATGCTACACCTGCATAGGAAGGTCCTGGGTCAGTGTCCGAAGGTCTCTCTGTGTACCAAACATGTCTGCCTACGATCCCTATGATCCAAGCTGGCCAAGGCTGAGGGTGGACAGTTGAGTGAAGACCCAATTGTCTGTCTACTTCTCTTTTTGCTTTACTTCTCTCTCTCATGGAAGAAATAAATAAACTTTTTATAAAAAGTAAATAAAAATGAGGAAATAAAATACTAAAGTAATTTGTGCAAGGTCACAGACTTAATGCATTACTAGTTGGCATGGATATTCATATCCTAAACATTTTAGACAGGTGAGAGTTTAGCCTACTTTATTGTTACAGACCCTTAGTAATCTATTTTTCAGTTCTGCCAGGCCCAAAGTGACTCTCCTCCCCCAGGCTGGACTGCATTTGGAATAGCATGTTCTGCCGTGGGTGTTACAGACCCAAAAGAGGGTGACAATGATCAGGAACTACTCAGAGATGGGACAGACTTTGTGTGTGCTGAGTTTCTAACCACTAACAATGTTCAAAACACCACTTTCAGTGGCATAGTGGTTAAGGTGTTGTACTCCCACATGGCTGACCACAGTTCAAGTACCAGGCCCAGTGGCTTGAAAATCATACCAGCATATGTGTGATTGTATGCCCAAAATACTGAGAAGAGAATATATTACAGTGAGCCCCTGGAGAGTGATATCCTGATTTCTCTCTCTCTGTCTCTCTCTGGTGAGTGCATACACCCTATGACAAAAAACTAAAAAACAAAAACAAACGAAAATACTCTTCACTCTCCAGAAATGCTAAACACAGGATATAAATCATGGAACAGACTGGACTAGATGATCTCTAAAGTCCCTTGTAATATTGCTCTTCTCTTATTTTATATTTAAATTGCATTTAATGGACTTTATGTTAGATATTAAAATTAATTTTGGGGGTCAGCAGGTGGTGTGGTGCTTAATGTGCTGGATTCCCATATGGCCTAATGTGGTTTGAATCCTGGACTTGGTGGCTTGCTTTTTCACTTTCTCTCTCTCTCTTTCTCTCTCTCTGTCTCTGGTGAGTACACATGTCCTACAGAAAAAATGTAAAAGTAATAACAACAAATAAAATAATTCTAATAATAAATAAAATAATTCTTTAAAAATTAATTTTCAGATTTAAATTACTGAGAGACACTTGCAATTTTAAAGAATAAAAAGAGCTAAAATAATTATTATCAAGTTTAAGAATATAATTTTGTCCAAAGGAAGAAAGATCAGGTAAATCTCAAGCTTCCCTGCCAGCCTTTCTCAAAGTTATCATTTTAATCTTCAAGAGATAAATATTTTACAAACAATGCCCTAATGACAACAGATTTTTTTGTAATGATTAAGTTGGAGGAGTGTTTATTTTTAATTATACAGGGGAGGAGATAAATGGGCTAAAAATATTTCACATTTTATGAACTCAGTTATTCTTTTCAAAGATCAGTTATTCTTTCCAAAGATAGTTTGTCCATTTTATACAATATTTAATTAGTTTTCAAAGATTTGAATCAACCTAGGTTAGCTATTTCTCTTAAAATGGAAAATTTGATTTTTTTGGACAAAACTTTTATTTCATACAATTAATTTTTACTCAATTTACTGTGCCAGGTTAAAGAAATATTCGAGAAACAGATATCATATTTGGACTGTTTTTAAAACTGGTTTCAGTGGTTGCATAATATAGTTATTATAGGTAACTGTGTGATAGTTTACATCTGCTATTTTCATAAGCTCTAAGGCTTAAATCATCTTCATAGTTTATGAGCAACTTTGGCATTCATGAAACAATTCTTTTAGCCTATATAACATACTATCTTCCCATATTTCTTTCCCCTCCCATCAATTTTACCATGGCATTGTTTTGTTTTGTTTTGATCTTAATTTATTTTTTACATTTAATCACAATATATTGCTTAAATTGTAAAGTGAATTTACCCAACATGAATACACCTCACACCAGTCCAGTTGAGGATACTACACACTTTATCATCAACAGGCAACAATCCATTTCTGTGTCCCATATTTTGAATTTAAGAAACTAGTTTGTTTTGGTAAGTTTTATAATGCCTATTTTGTATTTGGTGAAACCAGTACAGAAAAACATGAAGGGATTTATGTAAGGCCAAAGAAAAAGTCAGAGGCAGGGTCTGGAGTTAAACAATAGATAGAATTTTGTGCCTAGATACATGTATTAAATTTTGTTAGATAATTTTGCATGCATTTTAATAGAAGTTTTATTTTTATAATTCATTTATGTGAGGCTTCTCCTTGAAAGGATGCCACATGTTGTACAAAATGAAACGTGTTCAGTTGTAGTTAATAATTCTCAGGGGTCATCATGTGCTTGATAAACACATTATATACAGAATCACAAAAAGACGATGTGACTTGAAATCTGGACGTTTTATCATTAAAACAGATGGGAAAACATCTGGTATATTCCATAACATCAGAGCCACACAGTATCCTGCTTAATGCCAAACAAGACATTGATTTCACAATACTGGGTCCTAGACTAAATTTCAGGCAATGCCATTCAGGTAAATCATAAAAGGTTCAGATAACTTGCAAAAGAAAAATATTTTATAAAGACTAAAACACATTTATAAAATGCCTTACATATATTGTCTCACTTCATCCTCACAATTTTGTTATGGTAAATATATTCATTTTGAAGATGAGGACACTGAGATTCAGAGAGATTATCTTGCCTAAGGCAAAGGGCAGAGTCAAGATTCGAACTCAAATCTGTCTCACCCCAGTGTCAATACATGAAGCTGCCTCCTAACATTTACTATTTTCAAACCAAAGATGTTAGGGGGGAAAAAAATCAAACAAGAACTTACTTGTTGGAAAGAAAAAACTAGACAGTGCTCCCCACACAGATGCTTCTTCCAGAGATTGTCCATCATCATTTTCATTGCTCCTCAGGGTATATTCATCTGAAGACACAGAATCTGAGGACCCTTAAGAAGTAGTGAAATTATTAATCCCAACATATAATGCATTCATTGGTTTCAATGGCTTTTTAATAGTAATTACCTTGGCTTAAATTACTTCTACTAAGTCTAACAGCTAACAGATATTGTACATTCATCTTATAGCAGCTTAGGTATTATTAATAATCAAAATGAGTTTTCACTGTGAAACAAAAAAATGATATTAATTTTTTTTTTTTAGGTTTTTGCCACAGGGCATGTGCACTTACCAGAGAAAAACAAAGTAAGACAGTGAGAGGGAAGGTGAGAAATCACCCCTCCAAGGGGGATGATCACACCTCAATCCCTTCTCCATTATCCTCCCTGGATTTCAGGCATGCACACACAAGCATTTGTCATGATTTTCAAGCCATCAGGTGCAGGACTTGAACCATATTCAACCATGTGGGAGTCCAGCACCTTTATCATCATGCCATCTGCTGGCCACAAATATTAAATTTTAAAATGCTTAAGCTATAGATTGACCTACCCAATTGTTGCACTATAAACAGATAAATAGTTACTTGCCTCTGACAAACAGCATCAACATTTAGAGGTGTAATCAGTTGACAAACTGAAGATGGTATGTGTTCCAACTGTATCACACTCCATCACAAAAACTCTTGACTAATATGCTGGCTTCCTTAGATACTGATAAAAATTAAGAACTTAGATACAATAACATTTTCCTTAGCCTTCTTTCTCACTACTTTGAAGAATCTGTTTGGTCTTATTAGATGGACTGCCTCCTGCATAAGAGGAAAGTACTACAGAATCGTCATATTTCCCAGCACTACCTCTAATAATGCACAGTACCCCACTATATGGCTTACTATAAATGAGTTAACTACCTATAGGAACACATTTAGGTTGTTTTCAATTTATTGATATTATGAAGAACACTACAATGATCACCACTGAGTTACCATTGGTTTGCAATAATTATCACTGTAGCTATACGTTTCCAGATATTCATGGAAATTCCTTAAGATAAACTATTTTTCATTTATTTTTAAACTTTTTTCCATAGGGCACATGAACTTGCTGGAGAGAGACAGAGAAAGAGGAAAAGTGAGAAAGCACCTCTCAGGGGTGTTGGCCATGCTGCAATCCTTTCTTCTCCATTCTCCTCTTGGGATTTTGGGTGGGCATGCACACACATACACACACCTGGCATATTTTTAAAGCTTCAAGGTCCAGGGCTCAAACCACATGGTCAGCATTGTGGGATCCAGCCACCTTAAGCACCACATGACTGCCAGATCAAACATAAATTATTATTATTATTACAATATATTATTATTATTATTATTATTTAGGTTTTGGCCACAGGGCGCATGCATTCGCTGGAAAGAGACAGAGAGAGAAAAGTGAGGAATCACCTTCCAGGCCACGTCGCAATCCTTTTTTTTGTTTGTTTTTTAGAGATTTTTGCCATAGAGCGTGTGCGCTCACTGGACAGGCAGAGAGAGACAGAGAGACAGAAAGCGAGAAATCACTACCCAGGGGGGAGAGCCAGGCTGCAATCCCTTCTCCTCCATTCTCCTCTCGGGATCTTGGGCACACACGCACACGTGCCCAGTGTGAGTTTTAAGCCACGGGGTCCGGGACGCAAACCGCGGTCGACTACATAGGAGTCCAGCGACATAGCCATTACGCTAACTGCTGGTCCCCATCGCAATCCTTTCTCCTCCATTCTCCTCTCAGAGTTTTGGGCACGCATGCACACACACTTCATGTGATTTTCAAGCCACCAAGTCCGGGATTCAAACCATGGTTGATCATGTGGGAGTCCAGCACCTTAACCACCATGACCCCTGCTGGCCTGCAAGATAAATTCTTAAAGGATAGCTCTTGACCATGTCCAAATAATCCTCCATCAAGTACACGTCTACCAATATACCGGCAGTGTCAGTTTTCTTGAACCCTTTTTTGTTGTTGGTAATTGCCAATTTGATGGTCAAAATAAAACAAATTCTCTTTTGTTTTAATTTGGACTTTTGGGTATCAGTGAATTGACATCATCCATACATCTGTTGCATAGTAGAGAATTTAACCCTTAATATGACACATGCTTCAATAAGTTTTTCAAGAAAGTCAGTTATCTTTACATCATTTATGGTGTTTGGGGACGTTAGAAAGTTTAACTTTTTTCTGTAATCAAATCTATCAATCTCTTCCTTCATAATTTTTGCCCTTCATGTCACACTTAGAAAAATATTGTATACTCTAATATTTCCTTCTAACATGTTTATGGTTTCATTTTTTAAATTTAGATCTTTCATCCACTTGGAATATATTTCAGAGTACATAAAGAAGTAGGGAGACATTTTTTGTAGCTGTCGTAATAGGATTTATTAAATTCATGCTTTTTCACTTATAACATCATCATCATGTTCTAAGTCCTCATATAGTGACAGATTGTTTCTCAAATTCTTATTCTGTTCCATTAATGTATCTACTTATGTCCTCTTACCATTGTTATAACTTATATTTTGTATATTTCTATAACTGATCTGGTAATCCTTTCATTAGTCTTTGTTATCAAATTTTTACTTTCAACTTTACAGAATTTTTTAGATGAACTTTAAAATAATTTGGTCAAGTCAAAACAATTCTAATAAGATGTTTATTACAATTATGTTTACTTATTTAACATTCATTTTTAAAACATTTATTTATGTCCCATGTGCTAAGCATTAATACAGTTAAAGCTGAGATTCAGGTGACTCTCATTTAGAGAGAACTAGTAACTTTACAAACTTTTCTCACCTAAGAATGGACGGACACGCACCACTCCCTCCTACTCCATACTCCTCTCGGGATCTTGGGCACGCACGCACACGCTAACCAAAGAATTATTAAATAAAAATATATTCCTCTAGTTGTAGTTTACTACACATTTTCCACTGTTTTGTTCCATTTTAAATCAGGAATAGGAGTGGGATTTTATCAAATTCTTTAATGACTGCT
>NW_006209177.1:1739916-1783532 GCF_000334495.1 Tupaia belangeri chinensis | reverse complement strand
TCTTTCCTGAATAAAATAGGAATGTGCTACTTTTTTGTCACTAAGTATAATGGTGGCTGCTGGTTTAAGACAGACATTATTTACTAAGGGCCTATTAATTTTTGAATGTGAATAATTTTCCAATATTAAACTACATGTGGATTCCTGAACAGAAAGTCCACAAGCACTAATGCTCTATGTAGGATTTGTAAATTAACATTCCTAACTGAAAGGTGTTTATAGTTTTCTTTTGCATGCTGTATCTGTAAGTTTTGGCACGAGAGCTATATCTGTTTCATAAAATAACTTGAAGGGCTTCCTATCTTATTTTTCTATATTGAAACAATTTAAACAGTATAGGAATTATTTGATCCATTAGAGTTTGGGAAAACTTGGTCATAAAGATTCTGAGTTTGTGTTTTTTGGAGAGAGTAGTTTCTTAACTTTTTACTTGTTTATAGTCATTTGCCAATTTTTTAAAAAATAATTTTTCCAAGGATATCATCCACTTAAAAGTAATTATTAGAACCGTCCCCAGCTCTACAGAAGACCCCCACTTCCATCTCCAGACCCTGGCCTAAGGGATACTGAGGCAGGGTCCCCTGTCCCAACTCCAGCCCCGGCACCCCTAAGCCCAGAGACCTTCCCCCCATCTCTGCCAGCCAGGACCACCCCAGCTCGACAGTAGACCTCACTTCTATCTCCAGACCCCTAGCCTAAGGGACACTGAGGCCCCTAGGGTCCCCTGCCCCAGCTCCAGCCCCAAGACCCACAAGCCCAGAGATCCCCTATTTCTGTCAGCCCACCCCCAGCTCTACAGAAGACCCCCACTTTCATCTCCAGACCCTGGCCTAAGGGACACTGAGGCAGGGCTCCCTGCCCCACCTCCAGCCCTGGCACCCCAAAGCCCAGAGACTCCCTATCTCTGTCATCCAGGACCACCCCCAGCTCTACAGCAGACCCCGCTTCCATCTCCAGGCCCCTGGCCTAAGGGACACTGTGTCAGGGACCCTTGCACCAGCTCCAGCTCCAGCACCCCAAGCCCAGAGACCCCGATCTCTGTCAGCCAAACAGACCTTTTTATTTCCTTCTCTTCTTCTTTCATTGGTTAATTTCACACTTCTCTTTACAACACAGGACTGGCCCCAGCTCTACAGCAGACCCCATTACCATCTCCAGACCCCTGGTGAAATCGCTATCGTGCAGCACAGGACTTTCTCTTTGTTCTTCTTACTTTCTTCCCTCTTATTTGGCTCTCTCTTCCTCTTCCTCGACCCTCCCGGATGGAATAGATAGGCCTTGAATCACAGTTCCGAAATACCCTAGTATTATAAGACTCCCTGAGATCCTCCCTTTTACTCAACGACATGTGAAAAAAGAGATACTGCTCTTCAGAAACCTGAATAGAATACTCCTCCTTGGACCAGATTGCTAAACACAACAGAAGAGAGACTTTGGCACTCATGAGTCCATCACAAAAGGGAAACACACTTGCTCCTAGTCGAAGAAACATTCTCCTAAAAGGTATTCCAAACTGAATATATCTCCCAATGACTAGAAATAGAAAAAGAGTCTCAGGTCTGAATAAACCAGGAAATATGTCTCTGTAAAAAGAACAGAGTGACTCCCTTCCATTTCTCAAAAAAGCAGAGGAAGTTATCAAAATGTCAGAGAAAGAATTTAGAACATTCATTATGATCAAATTCTATGAGTTGGAACAGAAAAGAGACAATGAAATACAGATCAGGAAGTCCTTCCGTGATATGAAAGAAGAAATGGACATGCTAAGAAAGAATCGATGGGACTAATAGAGATGAAATCTGTAATACAGGAAATCAAAAACTCTCTTGAAAATATTAAAAGTCAATTAGACCATGCTGAAGATTGAATCTATATATAGAGAGAGAGAGAGAGAGAGAGAGAGAGAGAGAGAGAGAGAGAAAAGAAAGAGAGAAATCCACCCCCCCACCCCCACCCCCCCACACACACACAACAACAACAACAACAAAAAAAAACGAGGATAATATACAAGAAATACTAGGGAACCAGCAGTTAGAGTAATGGCTATGTCGCTGAACTCCCACGTAGTCGATTACGGTTCGCGTCCTGGACCTGGTGACTTAAAACTCAAGCCGGGCACGTGTGCGTGTGTGCCCAAGATCCCGAGAGGAGAATGGAGGAAAAGGGATTGCGGCATAACCATCCCCCCTGGGGAGTGATTTCTCGCTTTCTGTCTCTATGTCTCGTTCTGTCTGTCTGGTGAGCACACGCGCTCTATAGTAAAAAACCTCTCCAAAAAAAAAAATGAAAAAAATAGAATATACAAACATAATTTTAAAATCTCCTTTATTTCAATGATAATATTTCCTTTCCAATTTTAATAGCACTAACTTCCATACACATACATTTGAATGTGTATCCTCAAAATCAACTCTGTTATAAAAGTTAAATCAAGGCTAATATATTGTTCAAATGCTTTATATTTTCTTTTCTGTCAAGGACTAAAAGATATAAATTAAAATATCTACCATGATTTTGATTTTGTCCATTTCTACTGGAGTTTATTTGTTTTATGCATTCCAACACTATGCATTAATGGTAATCATGACAAATTTCTTCTCTGTATATTAGGTATCTTGACAATACTAAAAATAATCCATTTTGTCCTGTTTGTTTTCTCTTAACTCCTACTCATTACTGAATGCCTACTATATTTTATGTTTGGGGGATATATAAGTAAACAAGTCAGACAAGATACCTGTCCTCATGGAGCTTACTACAATATAACAGAGAAGAAAGACTATAAAGCAAGAAAATAACAAATTAAATAATTATAATTCTCAATGAGTGCTACTAAGAAAGCGAATATAGAATGCACAAGGAACCTAGTTTTAATAGGATTGGTCTCTCTGAAAAGATATTTAAACCAAAAATCAAACAAATATATATATACACACACACACGCACACATACATATATGTATACACACACACACACAAACATTATGTATAAATACAAATATTATATATATACACACATGCACATATATAGAGAGGGTCCAGATGGTGGTCCAGATGGGGCTATGCAAGGCTGATCCACACAAGTTTGTGTCTAGAGACTTTCTTGAGTGTGGCGAACACAATACGACTGGAGTCAGAGGCTGGCTGATGCTAAGGGTGGTTCACAGTGTCAAAACTCTGTTGAGAGGCCAGCTCTACAGCCAAGTGGTCAAGGGAACTGGATCTCTCAAGGGCAATCACAGTTCACTGGACAGCTTGAACATTCACTGGACACTTGTACATGTGTGCCCCAAATCCCAACAGAATGAGAAATGGAGAAGGAATTGTAGCAGTGTTACCATGTCCCACTGTGGGAGTGTGTGCTTTCTTCCTCTCACTTCCTGTCTGACTCTCTCTAGGGAGCACAGGTACTCACTAGCAATCAAACAAACAAACAAACAAAACCCTGATGGGTGCTCTTGTCTTTCTCAATCATGAAAAAAATTAATTTAAAACAAAATAGGATTAGAAGTAGCTGGCTACACTAAAAGAGTGCTTCCAGCACATGGGCGAAAAAAAGACATTAAAATCACCATGTACACTTTGCCAAATTCAAGGGCCTGCTATTCTACCTGACACAGGAAAGAAGCTATAGTCCAAAGAGGTCCTGACAAGACCTTTGTTCTGTATCTCGCTTGTCTGTACAGTACCCCTCATCTTGAACTGACTGTCCAAGTTGCCACTTGACTCAGCGCACCATCTGAAATAAGTGTTGGTTGGCAGTAGCACACTGGTCTGTGTCTCAATTTATCCCAGGGAAACAAAATACTTCAACATAAGAAAATCAATCAATATAATACACCACATAAATAGAATAAAGAAAAAAAAAGAAAAACAAAACCTCACATTTCCACAGTTATGAAAAAATTATTGGACAAAATATAACCTGTAATATTAAAATCACTGCAAAACTTAAGAATAGTATGGATCTTCCTCAAAAAAACAGCATTTATGGAAAATCCATAGTTACTGGATTGTTGGGAAAGTCATGATGAATTTTTGCATAGAAAACCTGGAAAAACACATCACAACTTTCCCGATTTACCAAATAGCATCATAATCAATGGTTAAAGACTGACAGATTTCCCCCAAGACAAGCATGTCTACTTCTTTATTTTTAATTGTCAGAGAAAGTGTGCACTGGTTGGAAACAAGGAGACAGAAAGAAAGAGAAATTGAGAAAGCACCCCCTTAGGCCACAATCCCTTCTCCATTTCTCCCTCATGTTGGCATTAGGGGCACACGTGCATGCATTCACACCCAGTGTTTTTCAAGCTGCTAGGTCCAGGACTCAAACTGTGTGGTTGGCTGTGTGAGACCCATTAGCCTTAACCACTAGTTCCATGTGCTGGCCCCAGGATGTCTATTTTCACCACTGCTATTCAACATTGTACTAGATGTTTTAACTAGAGCAATTAGGTAATAAAAACTAAATGGCATCCACACTGGAAAGGAAAAAGTGAAACTATTTCTATTCACAGATAACATAACTCTATATCTAGAATTCTAGAATATGTTCTTAAAGTCCACAGAAAAACCTATTAGGCTACAAAATGAATTTAGCAAGGTTTCAGGGTACAGGATCAACATGTACAAATCACTTTTGATCTGATACACAAGCAATCAACAATCCAGAGGAAATTGTACAAACCATTCATTTTGCAATAGCATCCAAAAGAATAAAATATCTAAGAATACATTTTTGAAAGGAGAGTAAGACTTGTGCACTAAAAATTACAAAACATTGTTGAAATAAGTTAAATAAGACATAAATAATGGAAACCCACCTTGTATTTATGAATTGTAACACTGAATATTAAGATGGCAATATTTTTAAAAATGATCTCTCACAGATTCAGTGCAAACCCTGTCAAAATTCCAAAGGCCTTTATGCAGAAATGGAAGAGCAAATTTTCAAATTTATACAGAACAGAGGCCCCCAACCTTCCTGGCACCAGGGAACACCAGCCTCATGGAAGATAATCCCTCCACAGTCAGACAGCAGGGCAGAGGTGAGAGGGGTTGACCCCAGGACGACTCAAGTGCATCACATTCACCGTGCACCCCATTTCCACCACTACCATGTTGCAATATATAATGAAACAATCAGACAACATTAGGGTACATGATCCCATGAGAATACAATACTCCCACTGATCCCACAGGATGTAGAGCCCAGGCAGCAATGCCTGTGATGGGAACAAACACAGACAAAGCCTTGCTCACTTACTCAAACACAGAGGAAGCCTGGCTTGCTTGCTTGCCTGAGTGCCCCCGTCCCCCCATGCATAGGTGAGGGTGTTGGGGCCCTAACAAGCCATGGACTAGTATTGGTCCACAGCTCAGGGGTTTATGCCTTCTGATAGAGAATTTTAAGGGGTCTTAAATATTTGAAATAATATGGATAATGAAGAACAAAACAGAAGGACTTATCCTAATTTCTAAACTTGTTAGAAAGCTGTAGTAATTAAAAGAATATGGTAATGGCATAAAAATTGACAGATAGACTAAGAAAATAGAACTAAGAGTCCAGAAATAAATCCATAAAACCATGGTCAGTTGATTTTTGACAAGAGCACCAAGACCATTCAACGAAGAATAAATAATCTCTTCAACAAATGGTGCTGGGATGGCAGGATAGTCACGTGCAAAAGAATGAAAGCAGACCACTAACACATACCACATATAAAAATTAACTAAAAATGGATCAACAATTTAAATATGGAAACTAAAGCCATAAAACTTTACACAAAATGGATCAACAATTTAAATATGGAAACTATATCCATAAAACTTTAGAAGAAAATATAGGGCTAACTATTATGACCTTGGATTTGGCACCCAAAGCACAACCAACCAACAGAAAATAAGTAAACTGGGCATTCTTAAAATTAAAAACTTTTGTACATCAAAGGATATTCTTAACAAAGTTAAAAGACAATGTACAGAATGAGAGGAGACATTTACAAATAATATATTGGACAATATATATATTTACAAATAATATATTAGTATACAATATAAAGAATTCTTATAACTCAATAAGAAAACCACAAACAAACCCATTAAAACTGGTCAAATACTTAAAAAATATATTTTTCTGAAGATATACAAATAGCAAACAACCACATGAAAGGATGTTCGACATCATTAGTCCCTAGGGAAGTCCAAATCCAAACCACGAGATACTACTTCACTACAATAGGATGACTGGAACCAAAAGAGGGGAGGGTAACCAAAGTTGGCAAAGTTGGAATCCTTGTTGGTGGAGATGTAAAATGGTTCAACCACATTCTAAAACAGTTTGAGGGTCCAGCAGGTGGCATGGTGGCTAAGGTGCTGGACTCCCACATGGTAGACCACAGTTCAAGTCCCAGACCCGGTGGCTTGAAATTCATACCAGGTGCATGTGCATGTGTGCCCACAAGAGAAGTGAATGGAAGAGAAGGGATTGTGGCACAGCCATCCCATTGTAGGGTGATTTCTCATTTTTCCTCTCTCTGTCTCTCTAGCAAGTGCACATGGTCTATAGAAAAAAGTCTCTCAAAAGAAGAAAAAAAAAAACAGTTCTTCAAAAAGTTCGACATGTAGTTCCCATATGACCCTGCAATTCCACTGGTAAAGAATTTAAAACATGTCTGCACAGGAATTTATACATGAATGTTTGCTGCAACATAGTTCATAATAACCCCAAAGGAGAATGAACTCAACTTTGGTAAATTGGATAAATGGATAAACACTGGAGTATAGTCATAAAATGAAATACTACTCAGTCATAGAAAGGAATGGGCTGACGAAATAAAAATAACTAACCAGTTGGTATGAGTTTTAATTTGTGGTGATAAATAATATTTTGGAAGTAGGCAGAGATAATGGTCCCACAATATTTAAATATACTAAGTCCCCTGAATTTTCACTATAAAATAGATAATCTTTTTTAAAAGATTTACTTATTTAATTTTATTTATCACCATCTTCTTGTTTTTTAATTTTTAAATTTTTATTTCTTTTTTTAGTGAGAGAGAAACACACACACACACACACACACACACACACACACGAAAGTGAGAGAGACAGCAAGCCACCAGGTCCAGGACTCAAACCACAGTCCGCCATGTGGGAATTCAGCACCCTAACCACCATACCACCTGCTGGCCCCTAAAATAGTTAATCTTATGTTAGGCAAAATTCATCTTCAAAAAAAAAAAGGAGATGACAGAGTTTGGTATCTTGTTATGGAAAGTAAGGAAGGGAACAGGGAACGCTTCTGTCAGAGAAAGGAGGGGAGGTCTTTTTGAAGGGATTTCCTGAGGGAAGGTGATAGCGAAGAAGAGTTTATGAAGTTGGTGAGAGGAGAGAAAAGGGCTTTGTGAGGAGAACTGAGAAGTGCAGTGTGGGGGTTGGGAGAGCCTTCTGGGAGGAAGGTGGGAAGGCCTGTGAGAGGCCATGGGTCTGTGGGTCCCAGCCTGGAGCCGGCACTCACCAGAACTCAGGAAGTAGCACAACAGCAGCAGGGCCCAGAAAGCGAGCACGAGGATCCCGAAGCGCTTGTGGGCCCACATCCTAACCAGAGAGTAGCGTGTCTCAGCCTGGAGGCCACGCAGAAAAGCCTGCCAGACAGGCTGAGGCATGGCAGCCATGATGGCTTCATGCCCAGGATTGTCACCTCCGCGATTTGACCCTACCGCCGGGTTCTCATTGCGTCCTGCCTCACAAGCTGCCAGCCTTGAGTGCACACCCTGCATCTCCTGGGTCTTCGACCTTTTCCGCTTCCGACCTGACCTCCCCTTGGAGGGCATGACTCAGTGTTTCCACCAAGCTGAGGTATCACCTCACCGCCCAACCGTCACTGACCCAGAAGTCCCTGGGGCAGTTCCTGTCTCAGATGCCCCCCCCCCCCCCATGTGCTTCCTGTCCCAGAAGCCCCTGGGTGGTTCCTGACCCGGAAGCCCCAGGACTGTGCCTCACCCAGAAGCCTCCGGGGCAGTGACGCTTTTTGGAACATATGAGTGTCCGTTTTGGAACATGTGACCCCCCTGTTGGGGTCTGACGCTGATTCCTTCTCAATGACATGGTCTGCCTCGTTCCACAGGCCTCTACCCATTTAACCACTTAGTTAGTGTCTTATACACCTTCTCTCCTATTCAAGACCTGCCTGCATTTTATTTATTCATTTATTTTATGTTTTTGCCATAGAGCATGTGCACTCATTGGAGAGAGAGAGCAAGGGAAAGTAAGAAATCACCCCCAGGGGGGGATGGCCACGCTGCACTCCCTTCTTTCCCATTCTCCCCTCAGGATTTTGGGCATGCATGCACTTGCCTGCAGTGTGAGTTTCAAGACACTGAGTCTGGGACTCAAACTATGGTTGGCCAGATGGAAATTCAGAGCCTTAACCACCATGTCACCTGCTGGGACCTGGAGGCCTGACTCTTATAAGTGCTTGTTAAATGCCTGTTGAATAAATGAAGGGGCCTTAAGGCTTGCACCAGTAGCATGACTGCTTGTTCTAGATCACCCAAAAGGAATAATTGGAATTCAGACACTAGCCTTGGCTGCCAGTTCCTCTCTCATATTCATGTCTGTGACGTTCACTGTAGCTGCTACGGTCACTATAGTCAGTCACTACAGTGCTTACTACAGCAGTTCCAAGCCAAATGTGCCTTTTTAAATGCAAATTTTAATTACTTAAAATTAAATGAAATTAAGAAATCAGTTCCTCAATCACAGTGGCTGCATTCTCAAGGGCTCAATAGCCAAACGTGGCTCAGGGCTGCATCTCTGTACTGATAATGGATTCTTTCTATCAAGGCAGAAAGCTGTCTTGGGCACGGCTGGATGCGGAGAGTGACTGTAGTGAACATGGTAGATGTTCAATAGATTGTTACACTATAGTAGAAGCACACCAGAAGCTCAAAGTGGGATCAATTATATTTGCCTTCAGAAGACCTTAAAACTGAGTAACAATTAAATGAAACAATAAGGCAACATGAGACAAAAATAATGTATGCAGAACACTAAAGAAGACTCAAAGCACTTAGATTTTATGGCTATAATCGCTACCCATTAATTGGGTGGCCCAAGGTGCCTTCCTTCCACTAGGTCTCAGTGCCTTATGTATAAAATGAGAGGTTTGGACAGTGTTTCTATGCCTCCTTCTGGCTCTAAAATCTAAGTCTTGGGCAAAATCCCATTAACTCCTCTGATTTGCACACATCTGCAAAAGAACCAGGTTGGTGATGCTTCCATAGTGATTAGACTACTACATTGTGTTTCAACAAGGCATATGTAAACTCACCTCAACAGATTTCCATCTTTGTTCTCATTATACTATACTCGTCTTCCAATGGGTTTTCTAATTTTATTCCATAAATTCTTTCCAATGTTAATAGGCATTCTATTAGGGGGGAAAAAAGGCATTTTGTCCTATTCAAATACAGTATTTCTTGAAACTTTTCACACTTTATCCACTCCCTGTCCTGCTCTCCAGGCCCAGGAGCAATTCAGAATGCTCTTTAGTTCATTGAAGGGTCTGACAAGAAGAGACTGCTTTCCCTTTCTTTTACGTTTTTGGTTTGTTTGTTCTACTTTTTGCCTTAGCTTTATATATATATTTTTGGAGAGGTTTTTGCTATAGGGCACGTGTGCTCACCAGAGAGACAGAGAGAGACAGAGAGACAGGAAGCGAGAAGTCACCCCCCAGGGGGGATGGCCACACCGCAATTCCTTCTCCATTCTCCTCTCAGGATCTTGGGCACACACGCACATGCGCACCGGCATGAGTTTTAAGCCACTGGGTCCATCCGAGACTCAGACCGCGGTCAACTACATGGGAGTTCAGCGACATAGTCATTATGCTAACTGCTGGTCCCGCCTTAGCTTTTTCTTAAACTAATTGGACCAGAGGACCATTGCCCCACAAAAAAATTATTAACAGCTTCTGAAACTATTGCTTGCAACTGTGAGGAACTGTGAAATGTCTGAGATTGTACTCTACTTTCAAGTAAGAAGTTTTGTAGATGTTGGCAGAAAATCCAAGGCTATTAAGTCAGAGACACAGGACAAAAGCTCTCCTGAGGGGCTATAAGGTAGCTCAGTAGTAAAGCAACTGGATTCACATGGGAAAGGTACTGGGTTCCCAGGACCTCCTTGAGCCCAATGGGCATGTGGCTCTCTGTCTCATAAAAAATAAAAATAAAATTCTCCTGAGACATTAAGAAACTCAACAGACCCATTGCTTCCCAAGTCAATCTTGTTAATGTGGGACAGGTGGAAAATGATCACATCACTGGGAACCATGCAGGGACTCTGAGGACTCAGACGGGTTGGTAACTAAGCTCTTGACAACCTCACAGGCCGGACTCTCTCAGCCTTAGTTTTTACTTTTTTCTCTGCTAATTGTGAACATACCTTTCAGCTCTGGCATGCTATGACGACTCACACTTGACTTCTGCATTTAAAGTTGCTGTATAAAGGTAAGGCATGGCAGTTCAACTTCAATACAATACTCTTAAATAACCCATGCTATACTATCAGAAATCCAAATTACTAACAGGAATTTGGGGTACAAAATCTCTGAGATCACAACAAAACACTCCTTGGTTTACACAACACTAATTTGAGATTGGGACCACAAAAGCCACATGAAGTATCTATTTTATAGACTATCAAACGTAATTTTCTTTTAATGTTTTTTTCCATAGGGCACACACAATCCCTGGAGAGAGAGAAAGACAAAGAAAAAAAAGGAAGTGAGAAATCACTCCCTAAGGGGATGGCCATGCCACAATCCCCCCTCCTCCATTCTCCTCCAGGGATTATGGGCACACATGTGCATGCTCCCAGTATGAGTTTCAAGCCACTGGGTCTGGGACTCAAACCATTGCCAGCAATGTGAGAATCCAGTGCTTTAACCACCATAACACTTGCTGGCCCCTATCAAATATAAGTTTAACATCTTGCATAGGCTTTTCTCTTTATCCTACCCTCAAGGGAGCTAAATTCAATAGCAGCTAACCCAGACCTAAGTAGGGATGAAAATCTGTGGCAAAGGCATGAATATAAGAACTGCTTCATGAAATGATACATACTACTGCTCAGAATATTACTGTTGTTCTTGTGGAAAAACTGAGAATTGATACTTTTTGTTTAAATATCACCACTGAGAGACATGAAACAATGCTCATCCTCAGGTAATGAGGGTAATACAAGTTGTCGCTTTACAAACGACCCGAAGACGGTCTTCTCTACAACACTTTATTTACCCCAGGCTCTGTACAGTCTTCTTCCTCCTCCCTTCCCCGCCCCAGGGCCTTATAAAGGGCCCCTGACCAATTGGCACATTGGTCACGAGCACGGAAGCCAGTCCTCGAAAGAGGAAGAGGATTGGTTGCATGCGGTGTTCCCGTGCTCTCCACGCTCCCCACTGCCCTACTTCCTTAAAGTTGTTTACTGCTTTGAGCGCTCAGCGGGCTTCCGTCGAGCACCATTTTGAAATAGGCGCTGAGGGCGATGGGCCGGGGGCGCTCCACAACAAGTTAAATCAATAATGAAATAATTTCACACTCATCACATTGGTAAAGATCAGTAAATATTTTCAAGGATGTGCAGAAAAAGGAATCTAATCATTATTGGTAGGGTGCAAAAAGGTACAATCATGTAGGTGATTTATTGATGACACTTTGTATAGTTAAATATTCACATATTCCATGACCCAACAATTCCACTTTCAGAGGCCAGCTGGTGATCTGGTGATTAAAAGGGGGCTAGATGCACATTTTGAATCTCTGGAGGTGTGAAAAACATATCAAGTGCTTGTGCATGTGTGTCCAAAATCTTGAAAGGAGAATGGAGGAGAATGAATTGCAGCATGGCCATATGCCTCAGGGAGTACTTTCTCATTTTTCCTATCTCTCTCTCTCTCTCTTGCAATTGCATGTGCTCTATAGCAAAGTTTAAAAAATAATAGTAATTAGAAATTATTTACCCTTTCACTCATGTGTATAAGAATATATGTACAAAGATATTCATTGTTATAGTAAAACAATATAAAAGTATCTCAGTAAGGAAATGGAAATAAACTGGTTCATTGCTATAATACACAATATAGCACTTAATGATGATCAGGATCAATAACCCTTTCCAACATAGTAATTTTTTTTTTGTAGAAGCTTTTGCCTTAAGGCATGTGTGCTTTCCGGGGAGGGGAGAGAGAGAGAGAGAGAGAGAGAGAGAGACAGTGAGAGGGGAAATGAGAAATATTCACCCCCTGGGGAGTTGGCCATGCTGCAATCCTTTCTCCTCCATTTTTCTCCCAGTATCTTGGGCATGCACGCACATGTACCTGGGGTGAGTTTCAAGCCACCAGGTCCAGGACTCAAAATGTGGTCGGCCTTGTGGGAGTCCAGTAATGTAATCACTATGCCATCTGATGGCCACCGTAGAAATTCCTTTATTTGCTGATTTGCTTACTGGCATGAGGTGGCAGTCTCAGCTTCTAATTCAGTGGAATCATTGTTGTGTTCTCTTAAAGAAATACTCCTTTCTTGAATAATAAGCTTCTGAAATAGTGGAAACCATAGTTGTGGGAATAAGAAGCAAAAATGGTAAAATTTTTGCAAAAAGATAATTAAGTATCTTTTTCACTCTTACTTTTTTAACCCCACATATTCTCATTACAGGAGAAACAGCACCATATGCTGATCACTGGTGCTGGGTTAGAGTGGTGCAAGATGATACCCCAATTCACAGGGTGTTTTCTCCTACATGGTATCATAAGTAGGACTTTAAGAGGTGATTTGGCTGTGCTATTAATTTGGCTAACTTCTAGATATGATGGGATATGGTAAAGCCAATGAAATCAGTAGGCCTCAGTCCATTGTTGCACTTTTATTTATTCTAATGAGAATCTCTTTGATGGAGGCAATGTTATATGAGATACAATAGTGGTATATGAAGGATTCAATAAGTCTTCAGATAGTAGGACTAGCAGAGGCGTGGTGGGCAGGAAATAAACTCCAATGTGGAGTGAAAATCAATTCATGTGAAGGAAAAAAACCATTGCCTACTCTGTAATATAAGGGGTCCAATATCATCAACCTGTACCAAGGTGACTGGATAGTACCCCATAGGATATGACACTTTATGAGGGGCCCAGAGTTGATGGTTGTTGCTTGAGAATTGAGCATTCAAGCTGCACTAATAGTCAGTTTGGGTGACTTATTATTGAGTCTATGTATGACTTTCATCCCTGTCCCATGGCTACTAGAGTTGCCAAGGAAAGAGTCTGGTTGACATCCACTGAATGGGCATTAAGTCCACTTGATTATTTAGCACCTCTTCTACAAAGAGAAGCTTTTGATGAATATTCACATACAAGACATATCTTCATATTTTAAGTCAATTCTAGGTCAATTCACATAACTCTTTCACACACTTTCAGTTTTCCAAACCTGCTCTTTCCAAGACCCTGACCATTAGCAGTGACTTTAGATGCTGCCATGAGTCTGAGTAGATGATTGTGACAACCCTACCCTCTCTCCTGGCAAATGGGACAACTTTTAGGAAAAGGAGACCAACAGATAAACTGCTCAATGTTATGCCAATCAGAAAGATTTCCCTTCCCCACTGCTATGGTTTTGATAATGGTTTGTCTCCTAAAGGTCCATATGGTCCTCGGTATGGTGGCATTGAGAGGTGGTAAGATGCATAAGAAGTGAGGCCTAGTGAGCAGTGATTGAATTATGAAGGCATCACCCTCACAGATGGATTAATGAGAGATCCAGTGAGTTCTAGATCTCACGAGAAGGGGCAAGTTCCTACAAGGGCAGGTTATTATAAAAGGAAGATGGTTGCCTCCACATCTCTTTCTCTGCATGTACCCACCATCCTCTCTACTTCTGTTGGCTGTGTTGTGATGTAGGCTGGCCAGATACTAGCCCCACGCCTTTGGACTTTGCAGCCGCCAGAGTCATTAGGTCAATAAACTTCTATTTTATAAGTCATCCAGTCTCAGATATTTCTGTCAGCAACATATTAGTAGACTAAGATACCCACCATTATAAAGTTCACCTGTGAGTGGAGCTGTAAATGCTGCATCAATTCATATACTCCTTTTCCACTGGTCATTGTCTCCAAAGGAGTTGCAACCACCTTTCTGCCAGTAAAAGGATGAAGTCTAGCCTTGCTCCTTTACTGAGCTCCAACCTGGAGATCAACTAAGCAAGTTCAATGTTCTTGCTTCTAAAAACACCAGATTGAGTAAGTCAGAGGCCTTGGGCTCTGGGAGCTTCAGTTGAGTGTGGGAAGTAGGCATATAAAATACACTATATTATGGGACCAGAAGATGGTGTAATGATTATTTCACTGGATTCCCACATAGTTGACTGTGGTTCGAGTCCTGGACCCGGCAGCTTAAAACTCATGCTGGGTGTGTGTGCGTGAGTGCCCAAAATCCCAAGAGGAGAATAGAGAAGAAGGGATTACAGCATGGATGTACCCTGTGAGGGGTGATTTCTCACTTTCCTTCTCTCTCTCTCTCTCTCTCTCTGACAAGTGCATGTGTCTATAGCAAAAACTTGTTAAAAAATCAGACTTCAGGGACCAGCAGTTAGTGTAATGGCTATGTCACTGGACTCCCACATAGTCGACCGCGGTTTGCGTCCCAGACCCGGTGGCTTAAACTCACACCGGGCACGTGTGCGTGCGTGCCCAAGATCCCGAGAAGAGAATGGAGGAGAAGGGATTGCAGCGTGGCCATCCCCCCTGGGGGGTGATTTCTCGCTTTCTGTCTCTCTGTCTCTCTCCGTCTTTCTGGCGAGCGCACGCACCCTATAGCTAAAAACCTCCCCCCCCCCAAAAAAAATTCAGACTTCAAAGATTTCTTAGAAAATGTCCAGATAAATAATGTAGGAAAGGTGTTTTTCATGGTGGAAGCTGAAGAGAGAATCAAGGGAATGAAAGGTTATGATCTGAATGGTACATTTTGGAAATAAGGATGAATATTCTACCACACATAAAAATTTGTCCAAACCTGATCTTTCAACCTTTTCCTCGTAACAAAGACCTTCTCTTGACTTCTTTTTCTTTGCTGATGTATTCATCTTTCTTCTGATCCCCTCAACTCAAGACTTCTGGGCCATTATGAATATTTTATCATCTATATGTAATTAGATGCCTGTTGATGTTGCTTCAAAATACTCCTCAAGCCCATTCCTTTTTTCTATTTCTACATCAACTCCTAATTCAGACCCTTGTTCTTCCCTCAACTTATAAAAGTTTCCTGAGGCCGGCAAGTGGCATGGTGGCTAAGGCACTGGATTCCCATGTGGCCAACCATTATCTGAGTCCCAGACCCAGTGGCTTGAAAATCATGCTGGGCATGTGTGCATGCATGCCCAAAATCCTGAGCGGAGACTGGAAAAGGGATTGCAGAGTGGCCATCCCCCTTGAAGGGTGGTTTCTTACATTTCCTCTCACTGTCTGTCTCTGGTGAGTGCATATACCCTCTGGCATAAACCTTAAAAGAAAAGAAAAGAAAGAAAGGGAAAGAAAGAAAGAAGAAAGAAAGAAAGCAGGAAAGCAAGCAAGCAAGCAAGCAAGCAAGAAAGAAAGAAGAAAGGAAGGGAAGGAAGGAAGGAAGGAAGGAAGGAAGGAAGGAAGGAAGGAAGGAAGGAAGGAAGGAAGGAAAAGAGAGAAGTTTCCTAATCGATCTCTTAACCATCTGGAACTCATAGTTCTAATCTGCCCTCTTTATCTCAGTGAAATGATTCTTCTTGCTTAAATACCTCTGCTGGGTCCCTGAAATGGACAGGATAAATGATAATAAGTCTGCTCCCTCATTCATGGAACAGTCTCTCTCCTTTTGATGTCTAGATCTCTGCCTCCTGGTTTTCCTACACGTGTGGCTGGCATTTATCATTTCCTTTGCTAACTCCTCCTCTTCTACTCATCATTTAAGTGTTAGGGTTCTGCAGAGTCCCTTTCTAGGCCTTCTCATTCTCTCCTCAGTTCACACTATCTCCTTAAATGATCTCATCCACTCTTGTGGCTAACTTACCAGTATTTCCTAATGATTTACAAAATTACAGTTTAGAGCTCTCTTCTGACCCCAAATTAAGCATCTCTGCTTAGATAATTCACAAGGCCTTATAACTGTTCACATCTAAAATTGAGTAAGCTTCATATAGTGGCACGTACCCATAGTCTCAAATACCTGGAAGGCTGAGGCAAGAGGATAACAAGGTAGAGGCCAGACTAGGTGACATAATGAGAACTTGGTTCCAAATAAAAGGAAAAATCTCACTTGCAAAATTGAATGATTATCCACCACAAACTTGTAGTTTCTCCCCTTTTATTTATGTCAAGCAGTAAATACTACCTTTTACCCAGTTGCTCAAGTGAGAAATCTGAGTCTTCCTTGATTCTATCATATTCTTTTTTGGAAAGATTTTTGCTATAGGGCACGTGCGTTTGCCAGGAAGACAGAGAGAGACAGAGAGATAGAAAATGAGAAGTCACCCCCCACAGGGGATGGCCATGCCATAATCCCTTCTCCTCCATTCTCCTCTCGGGATCTTGGGCATGCATGCACACTCACCCAGCGTGGGTTTAAGCCATTGGGTCTGAGACTCAAACTGGAGTTGACTACATGAGAGTCCAGCGATATAGCCATTACGCTAACTGCTGGTCCTGATTCTAGCATATTCTTTACCCTCCATTCATTCGATCAACAAAACATCTCAATTCTACCTCTGAAACTACCTGTGATGGTTAGTTTTGTGTGTCAATGGGGCCAAGTTACAGTGCTCAGTTATTTAATCAAGCACTGGTCTAGATGTTGTTTGAAGTTATTTGTAGAAAGAGTTAACATCTACAATCAGTTGCCTTTAAGTAAAGGATATTACCCTCCATAGTCTTGGTTGGTATCATCTAATTAGTTGGAAAACCTTAAAACCCAGATGAGTTTTCCCTGAAGAAATTCTGTTTCAAAACTACAGGTTCATGTTCTGCCTGACTTTCCAGCCTACCAGTCTGCCCTATGAATTTTAAACTTGCCAGTTCCCCATCCCCCAAATCTCATAAACTAATTCCTTAAAATAAATCTGTGTCTATTATACATACTTTGACTTTGCTTCTCTGGAGAACCCTAAGTGATATGCTATGTCTCTAATTTACCCACTACTCTCTTTGCTCTGCATCCTCCTTCATTATCTCTGGACTCTCAAAATGTCTCTTCACATGTCTCTGGCCAGTGGTCTTGCCCATTCCAGTCTATTCACCACCACACTGTGACTACTGTGTACTTGTAAAGATGTCAATCTGATCACGTCACTCTTGCTTAGTACCCTTTAACAGCTGGTGATGGCCCTGACAATCTCAATTCCTTTCCTGATTTATGAGAGCTCACCTACTCTGTTCCTTGCTTACCATCCCAGACTCTGTCATTGCCACTCTCTCACCCATTCATATGCTATGGCCAATACCAAACACCCCCAGATTCACAGTGCCTTTGCACATATTTTCCCCTCCTTTTCCCCCTACTAACTCCTCTTCCTCCTCTTTCAGGCCTTAACTTAAATATCACTTCTTTAGGACACTTTCCCTAAACCCCACAGCAGGTTCAATCTCCCCTTACACAAAATTTGGTTATAATATCATTATATCCATGTGCTTAAATACAAAAAATATAATTTGCAGTTAATTTAGAGAAAGAGAGAAAGTTGTGTTCGGTGTTCACTGCCTCCTCTACGCACTGTTTGGGAACTTTATCAAGACACAATGTCTTGAAATAGCCATATATCCACCTGGTGGCTTTTCTTTGTTTACATTGAGTTGGAATTCTTCTGTTAAAGAAATATGCTTCCAAACCTTGCATCCAATTTTATGAACCATTTTCCCCATCCATAGATTGTCATCAAATAACAAAATGTCTAGTAAAATTCCTGATTCTTTGAGGTTTATGAGAATGGCTAAATAGGACCAAATGTCATAGTCTTGGGGTCTTAAAATAGGAAAGGTTTGTTGTTTGGTCCTGCTACATCCAACAGGTTGGCAGAGACATTCTGTTCATCATCATCCCTGAGAACTGGGATGACAGAGGCACCACCATTTTATAATGTTGTAATCCCAACTTGAACTTTAAAATTATTGTACCAGGGGAAGAGTGTGTAGAATCAAACCATGCTGGCACTTCAGTGCTTTAGCTCAGAAAGGATAAAAATCCTTTCTCCTTCCACTTCACTAGTCAAAGGAAGGTATAGGGCGAAGCTTCGCTCAAAAGAGGTATTGCCTGGAAGGAAAGAACTAGGAAATTTGGTGGTGCTTGAAATGTCTAACAGCAGTATTATTACTAATAGCTATCTTTTATTGAGCAAAGGGCTTGCACTGGGCACTGTGCTAAGCACTTTACATTAATCCTCCTAGCAGCCCTGAGGTAAATGTTGATATTTCTATTTTGGGGAAGACTGAGGATCACAGAGGTCACATTGCTTGCTTGAGGCTACAGTTGATATTTAAGCTGGGTTGTGAACCTGTGTCAGTGGACTGGCTGTCACTGTTCCCCCCATTACACACCTACCTGGTAGGTAAGCCTAGGCCTCCTGACAACCACATTGCCTATGCTACATAATAGTACTAAATGTCTTTCCAAAACCCTGCACTTTTGTACCTATGTACTCTTGGCCTGGCAGAAGTACAAAAACTGCATCTCTTTTGATCCACTTCAAGCTCTAAGCCCTCCTCCATAAAACCTCTCCTTATATCCCCCCTCTGCAGAATTCATGATTTCAGCTTCAGTTGCACATGGCTCAAATCCTTCACAGGACATTCACCACATGGTTTTATTATTATCTGTTAACCTTGTGTCTTAGTCTGCTATTGCACTGCTAACAAAAATACCTGAGACTGGGTGATTTATAAAAAATCCAAATAGGATTACTTTCTTCAGTTCTGTCTCTATCTGCTTGTCATTTGTATATAGAGCTTATTCAACTCATGATTTTGAAGACTGAGGTCCAGGGACCGATATCAAAGGTGAGGCTTTAGTATGGTAGAGGGCAAGATCTTGAGCAAAGGAGCTGTCTGCAGTTTCTGCTTGTTTTGGTCTATATCCACTTGGGCTCTGCCTGCATCATTCTCTCCTTAAATACATATCAGAACTAAACCATGGGGGCCCCACCCTAGTGACTTTATTACACCGAAAGTCTGCACCATGGAGCACTATGAATAGATTAAGTTTGTTTGTTTGTTTGTTCTGTTTTTTTTTGTTTGTTTGTTTTGAGAGGTTTTTGCTATAGGGCACATGGCATTACCCGCGAGAGAGACAGAGAAACAGAAAGCAAGAAATCACCCCCAAGGGGGTATGGCCACGCCGCAATCCCTTCTCCTCCATTCTCCTCTTGGGATCTTGGGCACATACGCACACACGCCCGGCATGAGTTTAAACCACCGGGTCCTGGACTTGAACTGCGGTTGACTATGTGGGAGTCCAGCAACATAGCCATTACACTACCTGCTGGTCCCAATAGATTAAGTTTTAATTTAATCCTTTTGTTACACAATCAAATCTCAACCCATGAACTTTTGGGGGTCATCCAATCACCATCCACCAAAACCAAATTTTAAAACATGAACCTCTGGGGACAAGCCATTATCCAAACTATTACATCTTGTTATTTCTTCCACTAGACTATGGCTCCTTGAGGGAGGCAATGTCTCATTTCTCTCTGTATTCACAGGTTAGAGACAGAATAGCTTAAATATAGCCAATATTGATTATACATAATGCCAGACCCAGTTCTACGGCTTCACACATGCTTATTTATTTCACCGCCATACCATCTGTATGAGGTAGGTGCCATTATTAGCATCTTCCATTTTACTGACGAGGATGTTTAATTTATAAAATGTTTTAAAACAAAAAATAACAGCAAAAGTATAAAATGGGTTTAAATAAGTTGCCCAAAGGCTCAGAGGTAGTAAATAAATATCTGTGCTAGGATTAGAAAGCACACGGTATAAATTCCAGAGTCTAAGTGCTTAGTGGTTATACTATTACTTGCACCTCCTTCAAGTTCACATCTCATCCTTTCACTTCAAAATTGTGCAGTATGTTTTTCCTCAAAAAGAACATTCTCTTACATAACCACAGTACAATGATCAAGATTAGGAAATTAGCATTATCCTATTACGTACTTTACTCATATTTAGCCACCATTATTGTTTCACTAACATCTTTCATTTAAAAAGACCATAATTTCTGATTCAAGATCCAATCCAGGATCACATGTAGCATTTAGTTACCATGTTTTTTGTTTGTTTGTTTGTTTTTTTGTTTTCTGTTTGCTTGTTTTTCTCATAGCACACATGCTCTCATGAGAGAGAAAGAGAGAGAGAGAGAGAGAGAAAGTGAGAAATCACTTCTCAGGGGAATATCCACGCCACAATCCCTTCTCCTCCATTCTCCTCTTGGGATTTTGGGTACATACGCACATGTGCCAAATGTGATTTTCAAGTCACTGGGGCCAGGATTTGAACTATGGCGGGAATCTAGAACCTTTGCCACCATATCACCTGCTGGCTCCAGTTACCATGTTTTTTCAGTATCCTTTGATCTGAAACAGCTCCTCAGTATTTCTTGTCTTTTATGACCTCAACAATTATGAAGCATAAAAGCAATTTATTTTGTAAATGTTCATCAATTTGGAATTGCCTGATGTTTCCACATGATTAGATTCAGTTTATTCATTTTTTTGCACGAACACTTCAGAAGTGATGAGCCTTTTAGGGACATCACAGTCGACTACATGGGAGTGCAGTGGCAGAGTCATTACGCCAACTACTGGTTCCTACATTACATTGTCTCTTTAACGAGTTGGCAGAAGCCTTGCGGCATGTCCTTTCTTTAAACCTTCCTGCAGGCAGAGCATTGGGTGGGATCTACAGGGGCCCCTCTGCGGGGATACCTGCCAAGCTTGGGCAACATCCTGACCCCACTACGTAAAGACTAACCCCTGCTCTGCTTCGCGTAATCCCTATAGCTTAATCATCACCGTCTGATGTATGCAAGAGGATGTACTCCCCACATCTGCAGATAGGCTTCGCTTTCCTAGATAAGTAATTTACGGGAAATTTCTTTGCTTTTGCCGTAACCAAGAGATACACATGGCACCAGCATATCTAAACCTTCAAGGATGATAAGACCAATATCACTTGCTTTCTGTCTCTGTAAAACATCAACTATAGCTATGGAATGTCACAAAATGCACGTATGTAGTCTTGCTTTGCCTTGTAAAGAAAGACGCTCAGCTTGTCTGGGCAGCACAGGCTCAGCAGGCTCAGGCTGCCTGTGTCTACCGCTGCTCTGTCTCTGTGTCTCTTTCCTTTTGTTTCCTCTTAGGTTGAGTTAAGCTTGCCAGCAGATGCTGACAGTGCCTTTCTTAGTGCATCATACAAAGAAACACGTATATCTATTGGTCCCTGTAATAATCTTTTATGTTAGTTTTTGTCTTCCAGTGTCTTTTTCTCCTGTATCCCAGGCATCAAAAACAGTGCCATGGGAAAATATGGAGAAGTAAGACATTTGTGTTACACAGATAGGGTTTGTTGTCTGTTGCTGATATTGTGTATAGTAGTCTCAACTCATTTGCTGTGTGGTGTATATCATGTTGGGTAAAATCTCTTTACAGTCTAAATGATGAACAATGATTGAATGTATCAATAATAATAATAATAATAATAAAAATAAATGAGTAAAAAATTTTAAAAAATACACCGCCCGATTCATGGTTTATGTTCAATAAACATTATTTGATTGAATAAATTTCTATTCTTCCAAAAGAAAACAGATACTCAGGACAGAATTTTGTGAATCATAACCCTGGATTCTTTCCTCTCCCTTTCCCCCAGCATGTCCCACTCAACTTAGCTCCTAAATAGTATAGGAATCCTACCCATTTACATTCTCACTACCTTCACATTGGTTCACAGTTCCAACACCCTCACCTCCCTGCCGCTAGTCTTGCCTCCTTTGATCTATCTTTGGAAGGTGATTGAAAGAAAACACCACTATGTCATAGTGAATAGGAATAAAAATGGTCTAATTGGGATAATTTACAAGCCACACACCAATGAGGCATGTGGTGTTCAGTTTGGTTATTATCCCACAGTGACATGTGCCTGTCCATTGGGGCTAGAAATTATTTGGATTTTCCAGTGGGGATTCTGGAGTTAATGACTATGCCAAAGGAAGCATTGTTTAAATGAAGAAGGCCCTAAATAATACTAGGTTGTTGGGAAAATCATGATACATTTTTCTATACAAAAATACACCATGACTTTACTGGCAACCCAATAGTTAAAAAGTTCATCATGTAAACCTGCAGTGTTCCCTGAGACTTCTAGTCATAGAGCCCAGGTCTATCATGACAAAAAGATCCCAAGGTTTAGATTGGGGTGGCTCAGAGCCATAAGTCTGGCTCCAATATTTGCTGATGAATGACTTTACTTGTAGTGAACTATTTTAATAAGATTCCAGTTTGCCCCATGAGATAACTGGTACTCTCCCCAGATGAACCTCAGGAAGCTTCTTGATTTTTTTCTCCTTATTTGTGATATAATGTGTGCACATGCTTGAGAGAGAGACAGACAGAAATATGAACACCTTCCACAGGGTCTGGTCATGCTACTGTCTCCTTCCTCCAGTTCTCCAGTTTTTAGATCTTGAGAAGTTGCATGTATGCCTGGCATGTTCCAGGTCAACTGAGCCAGGCATTTGAGCCTAAGTCACCATGTGGGATTCAGCTTCTCTTTTTCTGGGGAGACATTTTTGTTATAGGGTGTGTGTGCTCACCAGACAGAAAGAAACAGAGAGATAGAAAGTGAGAAATCACCCACCAGGGGTGATGGCCACATCACATTCCCTTTTCCTACTCCTTTTGGGATCTTGGGCACACATGCACATGTGCCCGGCATGAGTTTAAGCCACCGGGTCCGGGACTTGAACCATGGTCGACTACATGGGAGTCCAGCCAAGGATCCAGCTTTTCTTGATCAGCACATTACCATCGTGTCATGGAGCTAGACAATTTTTATGGGAGGAAAATCCATGTAAAATAATGATAAGTTGTGTTCTTAATGACTCCAGCGAAGTCCTGCTAATGGTGCCAGAGGCTTGGGGCTATAGCCTATGCCCACTGGTTCTCTGATTATTAAAGAATTGTATCACTGCCCTCAGGAAATCTGTAACCCTGTAAAGGGGAGGGAGGGAAAGCAAGGGAGGATCTTTTAACTGCACAGAAAAACTAGTCCTGGAAGTAGGCATGGGTACACAAATGCTGCCTTGAGTTGGGCAAGATGGTCTTCTGCAACCATTTGGCATGGCCATCCTAGGAGAAAGATACATCAATGTAGAAGATCAAGGAAAACAGTGGCCGAGGCCTGTGCTCATAGGAGCAACACTTGAGACCTTATATGATAATGAGATGCTGATAAAATCTGCCATAGGCAAATCAACTTGGGAGTAATATACCTAGTTGTGTGATAGTTAGTGCTATAGGACACTACCTCAGATGATACAGTCTGTCCATAATTGTCCATAAGAAACAGGAAAACAAGTTATTTGCCTGTTGATTCTTCTTGCTTCCTAGGCTTGGATTTGTCCCCAGTAAATTGGGGTCTGTCAGCCTCTCTCCAGAATGAAACAGATATTCTTTTATTTCTTGGAATGAAAAGCTCCACAGATGCCCAGGGATAACAATCCCTTTACCAAAGGCAACCTCTTGACATCAAGGAAGATGGCTACAACATAGAGGTGACTCAGTACTTGAGCACAAAAACCAGGGTGGTGTTCTCAACTTCTGGAGACATATGGTAAACCCAGTGTCAGAGTCATCTGCTTAGTGGGAAAAAGACAACAAAAGCCATCCCAAGTGTAAAAAGAAAAGAGCCTCCAAGTTTATGTTCATCTACATTTCTGTGATTCATGCAGTAACAATTTCCTACCTACCCATCATGGCCCATATGGATCCAAAACAGGAGGTAAATTGTTAAGATGCAGTGTGGTGGCCACAGAAGTGTGCCTCTCCAATCTCCAGTCATGGACAGCTTAATTTATCTAAACCCCCAGCTTCTACCATTCTGGATACACCACTATTTGCAATAGGGTCATGCTTCTTGCTGGCTATTTCTAGCCAGTAATTTAGTGTGTTGGGTGTACTAACATAAACCTATTCTTATGAGTAAAAACTCCTTTAACAGGTGACTTAGGGTCAAGAACTCCCCATCAGCCTGGCTTGAAACTTATTTGGAACCACACTGCAGTTGAGGGTCTTCCTATTCAATCCTCCTGTTTTCCCTTTCCTTCACTGATGGCAGATTTGCCTCATTGTCTGATGTGTCTCTTGACCTTCTTGAGTTCCTTCCTCTTTATCCTTCGCAGGTTTTCTCCCATCAGAAATCTCTCACACGCTTAATCCTATCTCAGCATCTGCTTCTCAGAGGTCATTAACTGATACATGAAATATAGCAATGGACACAGCTGAGGAGAGTTGTACTAATGGGCCTTACAGAACTTGCTGATGAAGAGGCCAGTGTACTTTTCCTTGAGCTAGTCATTCTAGTACTTAATTGCATCTAGTGAATGGAAGTGGAAGGAGAGTAGGAGTGTCAGTGAATTCACTGATGATAGGCCCATTGGCCTGTTGTTGCTTGACAGTGGCCATAAATTATTATTATTATTTTTTTGGAGGTTTTTGCTATAGGGCACATACATTCGCCACACAGAGACAGACAGAGAGACAGAAAGCAGTGATTTCTCCTCTATTCTCCTCTCGGGATCTTGGGCACGCACGCACATGCACCTGGCGACCCGCGGTCAACTACGTCCAGCGACATAGCCATTACGCTAACTGCTGGTCCCAACAGTGGCCATAAATTATTTCAGTTGTCTCAATGTATCCTGTAAGGAAATTTCAACACATGGCAGAGCTAGTCAAGACAGAGCCTTAAATTTATGTGTATTATGTGCTTTGGGAGGTGGACAGTAACCTCATACTAAAGGGGTATGTCCAAAGCAGTCAAGACTCACCAAATGGCCCTGTGTAGGGGCAGAGGCCTATAAACAAAACTGCCGGAATGAGCCAATCCTGACTTCTGTATTATACCAAGTTAACCCCAAATTACATGCTTGAGAAGTTGCTAAGAAGTACAGGCTCTGGGGATGTCAAATGACAGCCCTTCATAGTGGTTTTCTTACTGTGGTCTGTCTCAACCTGGACCTAGTAGGTCACTATGGATAGGATGGTGTGTGTGTGTGTGTGTGTGTGTGTGTATATAGTGTATATATAGTATATTATATAATAGTGTATGTTATATAGTTTATATAGTGATACATACAATATATACTATATTATATATCATATATAGTATATAGAATATACTATATACTATAAACATGTTATTTATAATATTATATATATTCAAATAGTCTCATCTTAGATGTACTAATGGCCTGATTAAAGAATGAGGCAATTAGGAGCAACCCATTAGTCTATTTAAAGGTATATTTCACTCATCAAGGAGTAGAACACTTTATTGCCAAAACAGCACTTGAAATTTTACCCATTATTCAGAGCAGCCAATGCCATGGGTTGCCAGCACTTACCATTATTGTAACAGAGAGCTTAGTATTCCATTGAACTTGTTCACCATAGAGGAAGGTTTTCCCATTTGTGGAACAGGATTCATTGTATGGTACCTTTAAATTAAGGCTCCCACCGAGCCAAAGCTCAGGCAAAGCAGGCTGTGAGACCATCTTAGTACTGACTGGGTAAGCAATGACCTCTCCTTGTGGATGGCTTGACTCCCAATTAGATGAACTCTTTCCATTTCATCTTTCTTCAGCTTTTCTCACTCTCTCAGTTATTAAGCTATTGTCTCTCATTTCTAAACCATTGCTCTACACTCTGCTTTGTGGTGCTAGTGTTGGGACTCTGCATATTACATTTCTCCTTCACCAGCTGCTACCTATTAGGTTCTACAAAAAGGGGCTCTCGAAGGAGACTGGAAGATAATGGTTCTTCACTCTTGTAGGAACAGTTTGCTCCAGTAGCCACAGTGGAATCCAGTGTCCAGAATTTCCCCACCCCATACTCTCTGAACCAGCATCATCACACTTCCTCAGACATCAGCAGCAGCCAGTTGGCTGGTATTCTTTCCTCAGTGGTCTAAGACCCAGCCCACGAAGGTCTCCCTCCAAGTTATCAAGGTATCCATACCAGCCAGACAGCTCTGGACAGCTGTGCTTTATTAGAGAGTGTTCATTACAGCAGAACAGTTTTCTCTGTGAAATGTCATCAGTATCACAGAATACGTTTGCCCACTTCATAACTGATATATTGAAGTTATTTTTTGTTTTCAACGCACTTCTAATGAGAGAGAGAGGGAGAGAGAAAGAGACAATCCCAAAGAGTTTTCACGCTATGACCCACACCAGTCTCAGTCAGGCTGGGACATGCATGCCCTTGGCATATTAGAGGTAGGCCCTGGGGAGTGAACCCAGTACTCTTACATGTGGGACCAGTTGTGTTACTACTGCATCACCATCTGAGCGCTGAAGTAATTAAGTGTTGTAGGGGGAGCGCAAAATCCCCAAAGCAGAATAGTAGACTTCTGCTGGCTGAAAACAATGTAATTTTTTTTTTCCTAGAGAAATCTGGAGAAGAGGATATTCATAATATCTAGGGCAATTCTGTCCAATTTAAACATAATAGGAGTGGGCCAGCTCTGTGGCCTGGTGGTTAAGGCAACCAGATCTCATATGGCATGACTGACTGCATGGTTTGAGTCTTGGACCTGTTGGCTTGTGAAACCTGATGGGCACGTGTGTGCATGTGTGCTCAAAATCCTGAAAGGAGGGAGGAAAGGAGAAAAGATTGCAGTATGACCATACCCCATAGGGGGTATTTTCTCCTTTCCCTCTATCTATATAAAGCTATATAAGTGATTTAAAATGATCTGGTACTCAGTGTTTTTAAAAAAGGTAAAAAAAGGAGGTACAATTAATTTTAATGACATATTTTGGTTAATTCAAAAGACTTAAACATTAGTATTTCAGTATTTCAAAATAAAAGGGAGATCTTTTTCGTTCTTTTTTTCAGCTCAAGTCCTCAAAAATCTGTTGTGTATTCAACACTATATAAGTGATTTAAAATGATCTGGTACTCAGTGTTTTTAAAAAAGGTAAAAAAAGGAGGTACAATTAATTTTAATGACATATTTTGGTTAATTCAAAAGACTTAAACATTAGTATTTCAGTATTTCAAAATAAAAGGGAGATCTTTTTCGTTCTTTTTTTCAGCTCAAGTCCTCAAAAATCTGTTGTGTATTCAACACTTACAGCGCACCTCAATTCAGACCAGTCCTGTTTCAATAGCCACATGTAGCCAGTGGCTAAAGGACTGTGGACAGAGCATTTCTAGGACCACATACAAAGTGCCAGTACTGCTCTATCAGGCACTGAATGCCATGGCAGCCACGACTGAACCACAATGATTTGTAATCAGGGACTAAGAACACTGTGTTTGTTCACTGGCTAACCAGGGCTGTGGAATTGGAAAGCAGCGTGACCTAACACTCCCTCCCAGCAATGGCAATAAACCTCATAGGAGGGGAATGTTTTCCTTCTCACTTTATGGTATGGGACAGTTTTAACCACACAATCCTGGCAGGCTTTGGAAGTACAGAAGGCTCTACGGCATCCAAATAACTCGTTTACATCATTTGCCAGAAAGTACTGTCAGGACTGCTACCCACCCAGCAGATCAGTGTCCCATGCTGGGTGAGCCCAGCATGTCCATGTCAATGATGTAGTCTGACAAAGAGACCATGAGTGTAGTCTCATCAAAGGAGCCAAAGGTGTGTGTAGCCACTGTGCCGAATCTCTTGGTTCTAAGTAAAATCAGTCCATCAGCCCCAGTTCCTGCCAGGGAAATTAATTTACTGTGGACATCATCAGGTCCAAAAAGGGCAGTTTCTTGAGCTCGAATCTAGGACTACTGAGTCCTCTGATACCTATGTACTAGGCTACACGGACTAGAGGATAATGTCAGTATGCACAGGGGCAGAAGGGGGCTTTGGGGCAAGGTTGCTTTTGTTTTAAATGGACTCATCGGGATTGAAGGGCCTGCCAGCGGTCAGACTACAAATCAGCCTTCCAGGTGGCACAGAGGCCTGTGTGGTGGGGAGTGTGTGTTTCTTTCTTAATTCATAATAAAGCATGTACACATGAGAGAGAGAGATGAGAACTCTCCACAGGGTATGGTCACACTGTGATGATCCCCTTTCTCCAGCTCTCTAGCCTGTCAGATCTTGGGCATGCACCTGGGTGCCAGTGTTTTAGGCTGCCTGGGCTGGCAATTTGACTCATGGCCACCATGTGAGATCTGGCTTCTCTTGAGCTGCTCATTACCACTGCACGAGGGGCTCCTTAAAACCTGCTCTATAATTAGTTGGCTTAGGGACCAGCAGGTGGCATGGTGGTTAAGGCACATGGCTGATCATGGTTCAAATCACAGACCAGGTGGCCTGAAAATGACAACAAGTGTGGGTATGTGCACAAAATCCCAGGAGAATGGAGAAAGGATTTTGGTGTGGTCATCCCCCCTGGGGGGCTGATTTCTCACTTTCCTTCTCTCTTTCTCTCTGGTGAGTGCACATACCCTGTGGCAAAAATCTAAAAGTAAGAACAAAGTCAGTTTATTTCATGTATCATTTGTTCTCTGCAACCTCCTTAGAGTGAGTTAGTTTGCTCATCAGTCTTCCAGCCTCTACTTTTCTCATTTATCTCCATACCTAGCAACCCCTTTAAGACTCAGAGCCATAATGAGCAGACATCTTGGGCAGAAAGTCTGGAGTGATGTTCTTTTGCCCTTTCTTTTTAGAAAGCTTACTGAGAAGCACCCTCAAAAGGGTCTCACCCTGTGATCCTCTTCCAGCCCCTCCAGCCAGCCTGGATCATGGGCAAGTGTGATCAGGTTGACTGGAGAACCAGATCCACAACCTTCTATATGGATCTAGCAACACTTGAGCAGTATGTTACTTAATACTGTCACCGAACCAACCCACTGCCCTTCCATTGTTGCTGAGACCTGGGTCAATTTTCCAGGACCTCTTATCTCACTGTCCCCTTTGAAGTGAGGACATAAATAGCCCCAAATGATTAGTTCATCCCTTACACTCAGGCAGAAGTAGCAAAGGTAGGGATATCCTCATCTAAGATCCCATCAACTTTGCCAGCAGTCTCTGAATTAAGGTCATTTGGTCACAAGTTACTCCAGATGCCCTGGATTTTCACATAACCATGCAAAAATGCCAAGCGTCTCAGAGCAGTACAGTTCCACTCTCCATTCAATGTCTTGGGAGTTCTCTTCTCAGTGGCTACAGGATCTGACGTCCCTGAGCATCCCACTCATGAGCAGGACAGGGACGTTTGCTCCCTCCCCACTGGTCAGCTCAGCCAATTCAGCAAGAGAATCCCATGGTAAATTCCAAATGTTTGCCATTTACTTCAGGTACTTCGTGGATGTAGCCTCTTCATTACTTAAGCAATTCGACCATCAAAGGACCTATGTGAGCACTGCTGAGTCCAATTTTCTGTTACTGTATTCAATCCCCAATGGGCTGTACCTTGATTCTCACCCTGGGTGGCACACTGCACAATGACAGGTATCAAACCTAAAGGATTAGGTTGCATCAACTGTTGCAATGGCACTTACAGGCTAAGGGCTTTCACAAAACTTCTTTTTCCTTAGGGCTCACAAGGGCTGACAAAATTGTGAGAATGCCAAAGGATCAAACTGTCTCAACTGACTTACATGGCTGAAATTCCAGGGCCTTTGTAGCACATGGATATAAACAAGCACCATGTCATGGTCACCAGTGATTTTAGCTTAGCCATATTTCCAGCAATTAGCTGCAGGAGAGAAGCTGTCCACCCCTGATATGATTTGGTTGATCCCTTTTTGTTTCCAAAAGTCCTGAAAGGGATTAAGTGGTGTCTACCTTGTGCTGGGAATTCTGCGAAGTGCTGGATTTGGGCAAACCATGCAATGACATACAAAAAGGTTTTAATGAGGGAAACGTATCAGCAAAGGGTCAGCAAGAGGCACAAGGATGCCATTTTCTCACATAAAGGCCAGGGTACTGCTGGTTGCACCTTAGGGCTGTACTCCATGCAAAGAAAATTTCTTCCCTGTGAGCTTATCTTTCCACAGAGCAAACCTGACAGTCCCGCATGCAGAGAAACAAATCAGGGTTTAGAATTTAGAGGCCAGCCATTAGGAGTTGCTGGCACCTGTGTCCTCAGGGAGGCATGTGATTTGGACTGCAGGACAAAGAGGAGCCTCAGGTCAGCCAGACCAGGCTGATTAGGCACAGCCCCTTCCACCAACTTGTCACTTGGGAGATGCCCCTGGGGTCATGACTCTTGGGAGTTGAGTCTATTTGTCCCTTCACACTTCGAGTGTAATTTTGCTTAAAACTCTTCAAAGGCTAAGGTCTGACTTCAATATGGCACCTTAGGGCCTCCTTGGTATCTTGTCTCACCTCCCTCTTTCTCTGCCTCAAATTCTAAGTGTCCCAGCCATACTGAGCTCTCAAAAACTTCCTAATTACACTGGGCTTTTTTATGCCTACATCAATGTCTCCAGGTTCATTCCTCTTGCCTAACTCCTCCTCACTGGAGTAAGATTTTTGCTTCACCTAAGAAATCCTTTACTGACTCCATGACACTGACTCTATGACAGCTCTCAGTTTGGGTTGTGATCTCACCTCCTCCTGTGTATCCCGGCATTTACCACACCACATACTGGAACTTCACAGTGAGCTTTCCCACTAAGCTTTTGAATTTTTGGAAGGCCTGAAATATTGTCTTTGTATCCAAGAAGTTTTGTATCCAAGAAGCTTGTGAAGAAAGTCTGCTATATAGCACATATTCAGTGAGTAAAGAGGAAATCAGATAAAATCAGGCAGGTGGTTTCTTTCCACTATTCTTTGTAGCTTCCTCTGTATCAAACATGCTTATTTTATTAATGCTCATATGACTGTGGAGTTAGGAGTCATTAGCAACTACTTACTTTAACCCACAAAGTAAGCAAATCTCAGAGAGGTGCAATGACTTATCAGGTATCACAGAGCTAGTCTGTGCCCCAGTCAAGTAAGGAACTGACCTCCTCATTGACCCTCCCCATAGTATATTGTTTTACATCTTTCTATTGTGTAGTATGTATGACGCACTGCCCACTTTTAATTTAAGAGGTTCCTTACAGTGGCACACTGTTCTTCGATGTAATAGGCTATGGGTCCTGATCTTGAAGGAAATGTGACAAAGATGCCTCAGTAGTTACCAAAACAACTCCATACTTAAGCAATTAACACGAGAATTCTTTTTCCCCTTCTGCTAGCATAGGCCATCAAAGTTCTGAAAAATGATAACATCCCAGGATTCCTTATAATCATCTTCTGTTTACACTTAATTTTTCTTCCCTCCAATTTTCAATCCATACCTGTAATCTGGCACAAGGATACAAAAAAAAAATTGGTGAGGAGACCTTTCTTTAAGAACTTCAGAGCTTAGCTGTAATCATTCATAAAGTGCAATTTCAGGAATCAGTAAATGGCATAATGGTTACATCGCTGGACTCCCATGTAGTCGACTGCGGTTTGAGTCCCGGACTTGGTGGCTTAAAACTAACGCTGGGTATGTGTGCATGTGTGCCCAAAATCCTGAGAGAACAGAGAAGGGATTGCAGCGTGACCATCCCCTCTAGGGTGGGAGTGGGGAGTGATTCCTCACTTTCTGTCTCTGTGTTTCTGTCTCTCCAGCGAGCACATGCGCCTGGATAGCAAAAACCTCTCTATAAAAAACAAACAAAAAACAAAAACAAAGGAGAAAAAAGAAAAAGAAAGTGCAATTTTCAATGACTTTTAATGCCTCTTCTGTTAATACAAAACTCCTTGGAAATAAAAAGAAAGAGAATTATTTTGAATTCTTTGTGGAAAGGAAAAAGACAAACTGACAATGTTTTAAAGGACATTGCCTTCCAGAAAGATGGAGGAAAAGATGCTCCAGATATACATCCTGGCACTTGTTAAGCCTTCTGAACAATTAAGACTAGCACTTGGTAATGGTTATTTTGGAATAACTGGTTATGAGAGGCTTCTGAGCTTCACAAGGGAAAGAAGCTATTTGTGGCCATGAAACAGAAACTGGTTCAATACGGATCAGAACCAACATATTGACTCTAAAAGGCACTCTATCCCAAACTACCAGGAGCTCTAAGATCATGATCATATGAGAAATTCCTGAGTAAGCCACACTGATCATCAAAGGGTACTCGGTATAGTGCTGAAAACTACTGAGAAGCAAGAAAAATCCAACCAAGTTACTTGAGGATAGTTTCTACCTACCCTCCTCTGATTGTGGCAAGTGAGGCAGAATGGGTAGCAAAGTACCAGGTAAGTACCAGAGTAAATTAGGCAGAAGACAAAGGGTACGTTATGGTTTATCTCCCAAAGGAATTAGGCCCTTGTGAGTGATAAGTGGACCACAGTGATTGGATCATGGAGTCACTGGCTTCATGAATGGATTAATGCTGTCTCCTGAGAGACTGAATTTTAGCTCTTGTGAAAGGGATTTGTTCTCACTAGGGCAATTTGTCCTGAGAGCTACCCATAGCTTGTTCACTCTGCACATGCTCACCATCCTCTCTGCTCCTGTCAGCTATATTGTGATGGGGCTGGCCTGATACCAGCCTTATCCCATTGAATGTTCTAGCTACCAGAATTGTGAATCAAATAGACCCCTATTTCTTTGTTAGTCGTCCGGTCTGGGTATTTCTGTTAGCAAGACGATAATGGACTAAGAAAAGATACTTTTCTAGGGGGGAGGAAGGGGGTTGGGATCAGTGCAGAGGAGACTGTGTTGAATCATTTATGGATCCTAATACCAGGTGGAACCTTGACATCGTCAACTCTGCATCTGTACCTTTTTTAGGCTGCAAGATGTGCCAGTTACCTAAAATAACCACAACAGCCAATTTCCCCACATTCTATCTACAAACCTGATATTTATTGTATTACTGAGATGCTGACATCAAGTTATTTTTGGTACTACATAGACCATATTCCCTAAAATGGCAGCATATGCTTATGTGTGCACAGACAGGAGTGTAAGTGTAATGTGAGTGACATTCTATGTAGCTAATATGGTGACATGTTACAACTGGAATATGGAGAATTATTTTTGATTATCTTTGTTTTTGCCTTTTAAGAACACATAAGAGATTATTTGTGACATATCTATTTTGCATAATAAATAACCTTCCCCCCACATGTCATTAATTTTTGCCATATACAGAAATTTAAAACCAGATGTAAACATCTGTCAGACTAATTTTTAGCTTTTTTCATAAGTGCAACTTTTTAATAAAAAATTACATCTAGATAAACAATCTTCAGATTTTTGAAACTTTAATAAGATTTTAAAAACATCATGACTTTGAACTGAAAAACATACACGTTTAGCACACAAATATTGTAATATGAATCAACTCTAACTCTATTTGAAAACATGTGAATCAAATTACAGTTTGAGAAGTTAGTAATTCACATTTAAGCAAGTTAGCGCCTTGCTGAATTCAGCCTTTGTAAAAAAGAGACTTAGTGCATATTGTAATGGTACGCTGCGTTTCTGTACCATTTTGTTGATTTTCACTTTATTAAATGAGATTAAGTTGTTGAAAGTTGGTAGATAACGGCTAACTTCCTATGACGTGAAATTTCCAATGGTAACAGTTACATTTTGTAACAGAACACTTTCTATAGATCTCTTTTCCTATCTTAAAATTTTAAAAGCAATCATTTGTAAGGATTGCATCAACATCAATTTAGCAGAGGAAGATCAAACTTTATTGAAACTGCTTGCATACAAAATATATTGCACTATAACCAAACAAATGTCAACATAAAATCCAATCTGTTGTCGCTAATATGTACAGAGAATATTGCCCAAGAGCAGTTACATTACAAGGTCATTCTACCTTGGTTAATTATCTACAGTATTTTAAACCAAACAGCTTACAGATGATGTGTGCAAGGTACCAATTTCTTTTTTCAAATACTATACATTCCCAGAATAAATAACTAGAAATCAACATTAATGTTTGGCAATACTTTTTAAAAGACTTTTTAATATTTGTGAAATCATGTGCAGTTTGTTGCCATTTTTATATGCTTATTTGTATGCAAGGAAAAGTAACTGTAAAATGAAAATTCAAAGAAACAAATTCACAAAATACATCAGAGGCAGAACTTCGGTTTGTACGGCTCTGTACAGATTCAGTGGTACCCCTAACTTGGAGTTATTTTTTAAGAAAAATATAACATCTTAGAGTGAAGGTCCTTCACATATTTTTCCTCAGTAAATTTCATTCATTAAAAAAATGACTCAAAAACAAAAACAAAACTCAACACATCAAAAAATAAAGCCAAAAGAAAAAAAATGTATTATTTGTTAACCAATTCTAATCTGCTTTCCAATTCTGCTTATTCATTAGACCTTATATTTCAAAGTTTACAAAACATTTAACCTGCTTCCAATGTTTCTTAGACAAAGTACCTGTACTTCACAGGATTATTATGCATACATGAAAATGACCTTCCTATCTCCCCAAAATAAGCTTGAAATTAAAATATGAAAAACTTCACAAAACTTGGGGAGAACAAAATAAAAAAAGGCTCTAAGTTAAAATTGGTCATCAGGCCAAAGAGCAGGCATATCTTACTAACTTTCTACAAGGAAGATTTGTTCCTAGCTGAAAACATTTTAGCCTCTCTCAAATGAAAAGATAGTTATTTCTTCTCCTGTCTATACAGAAAAATTACACATCCCTCTCAATAACACTATTTGTCAAACTTCAGTGCAACAAAACAAAAACAAAAACAAGTCCTATTCTTTATACTGCCTAACCTGATGTTTATGTAAGAAAAAAATATGGAAAGCATGCATTCTTCTATAAAGTACTAATGTTTGACAGGGTTTGCTACATCTTTAACATTTAGTGTTTCCAACTTATCTTCCCTGAACTCTGCATCCAAATATAATATTCCTACCTGCCAAGATATAAAAAAGGCACAGATCATACAACTTTTTTTTTTGCTAATGAAAATGACAAATGTCACATCACACACATTTCAGGGTCCACTAAAATACTGGAAAAGTGGACCAAAACATAAACTGACACAGGACATGAAATGACATAGCATTTCGTGGAGACTTCTATACGAGATTGAAAACAGAAGTCTAATATGATTACCATAAATGCTATTTATTCAGAAACTGAAATGTACCAGTGGGTTACCACCCAATGCAGAAAAATGGTCCAAATTAACAATGAATATCACTGCTCAGTACTTTAAAAAAATACAACTAAAATCCTGCCCTGAAGTGCTAAGTATACTTAACAATGTTTCAGAATTCAAGGTATCTTTTTTGTGCAAATTTGAAAATTGTTGCTCACGGCCAATACTTAAAAAAAAAAAAAAATCTTAGCATAATTTGTGTTCATTTCATGCCCTGTGCCAGCTTGCCTACTATTTGTCTTTGGCCTAACAAAGTTTTCTAATATGGAATAAGAATTACGGAAATGGTATAGGAAATAACTTCGGAATTATGCAGTTTAGGGTACTCCATTCACGAGTGGTTGCTGACCATCCACGCTGTCTGGCTTTTCCTTCTTCTGGTTACGATCTTTACCCGTGCGCAGCCGATTACCTTCACTGGAGGTATTCTGTAATGTTTTAGTGTGGACACTCCTTTCATTATTGCAGTCAACTCTGATCTAAAACAAGTTATAGTTGTTATATACACAGACCATATCCTATTGTAACCTGTCATTGGCCTGACAAGAAATTTTAAGCCTGAAGTGTAAATTCCACATCATAAAAGGGGAAGTGGAGATGAGAATAGAAGAAGTGCAAGAAATTAAGGTAAGGTAGGTTCTTTATTTTCTGATTTAAAAACATTCTTCTTTAACTGGAACACATTGGTCATCTCACTACATCCAAAGTTAGAGAAAAACTCATAACCCTACCATGTCTTCATCTAAGTAGAGTAAAATAGTAAGAAACAAACAGTTAAAATGAATTACTATTACTGATTACCAGAAAATATACATGTCTCTAACACTAAAAAGAATGGGCTATTCTCCAAAGATTGTGAAACCCAGAGCAGACACAAAATAAGGTCTTCCTATTCTCACTTTATCAAGATAAGAACTCAACTAACTCAGTCTGCACCTTTTTATCTGTCATATATATGATTAAATTTCTACACACTGAGAGTTCCCATCAACTGTCCATACATAGAAAGATATGAGCACTAATTTCTAGTATTTCAGTAAGACAATTCAGAAGCTTCTAAAATTTGAACTTAGACTGAAGAATAGAATGAATAGGGAAATCTGAAGACAATTTAGGAAAAAATTAGAATCTTTCCATCTACATCCAGAGTCCTTTCTATGCTAGTCCTTAAGAACCTGCCAATAGTCAACACTTACTTATTAGCTCTGCTTACATTCCTTAGAATTCCTAAGGCATATGCCATCATAATGGTTTTGTCTTAAAAAGTATCTCTTGCTAATCCTGGATGTTGGTCCCAAACCAATTCAGTCAGGAAGGAACCTTAACTGCTTAAGAATTAAGAGGTATGGGACCAGCAGCTGTCCTAACGGCTATGTCTCTGGACTCCCATGTAGTTGACTGTGGTTTGAGTCCCAGACCCAGTGGCTTAAAACTCATGCTGGGCGTGTGTGCGTGTGTGCCCAAGATCCCGAGAGGAGACTGGAGGAAAAGGGATGTGCAGTGTGGCCATCCCCGCTGGGGGGTGATTTCTCGCTTTCTATCTCTCTTTGTCTGGTAAGTGTACACACTCTATAGCAAAAAATCTCTCAAAAAATTAAGAGGTAAAAGTTACAAAAATATGAGAACATGGGTTTTGAGAACCAGACACCAGGGTTTGAATATTGTTTGGCCATATGCTAGCTATGTGACTAAGACTGAAGCTTCAGTTAACTTGCTTATAAATGAAATAATAAAACTAACTTTATAAAGTACTTAGCAAAGGTGCCTGGATGAATTCAGGGGATAATCTTATTTAATAATGGGTTTAGCACTGACAATGATCAATTTTCTTTTTTTTTGGGGGGGGGAGAGGTTTTTGCTATAGGGTGCGTGCGCTTGCCAGACAGAGAGAGACATAGAGACAGAAAGCGAGAAAACACCCCCCAGGGGGGATGGTCACACTGCAATCCCTTCTCCTCCATTCTCCTCTCGGGATCTTGGGCACGCACGCACATGTGCCCGGCGTGAGTTTTAAGCCACCGGGTCCAGGACGCGAACCGCAGTTGACTATGTGGGAGTCCAGTGACATAGCCATTACACCAACTGCTGGTCCCTGCAATGATCAATTTTGAAGTGATCCTTCTCAAGACTAGATCCTAGCTGTAAATAAGCAGCTGACTAACCCAGTAGGGGATGACCTGAATATCATCAGTCCTGTCTATCAACTGTGAGAGAGACACCTTCTTTTCCTTAACAGTCTTCTCAAAGAGAACACCCTATGCCTGCAACTCTGGGGCAAAGAGACCTGCTGGGCTTACTTTAGGTATCTTCATACCTTATAGGATGTTACTTTCTTTGGGGAATCGTGGGGGAGGGGGCACCAGTGCAGTAATAAATCATAATGTAGCTGTCAAAGTCTTCATGAATACTTAGGATTCATAGTTTCTAGAGAAATTCTCTAAGGTTATACACTTATGAACGATTGTACATGATTGTAATGTTAAGGAAAAATATTGCACTTATTACCAAATTTGCAATTGTGAACATGTTTAAAGTAAAACAAACTCACAAATCTCACAACCATATTTGAACAATTTGGATGAAATGAGGTACACAAGGTTTACCTGAAGGGATCCAGCAGCTGTTCGTCCTTTCGCCTCTCTTGGATTACGTGGACGGTTATCTGTTCGGGAGTGATCGTCGTTTCCTTTATAAGTATATTTAAAAGGTTCAACAGTTACTGATTCTGAAATGCCTTCTAGAAGTTCCTTATTCCCACATCCTCTATTTATTATTGACATAATAACTGCACATATTTATGGGGTACAATGGTTTCTCAGTATAAGAATACAACGTGTAATGACTGAATCTAGGTAATTAGCATATTAATTATCTCAATCGTGTCATTATTTTGTGTTGGGCTCATTCAAAATCCTCTTTTTTCTTTTTAGCTAATCTGGAATATATAGTAAATTACTGTCAACTATTGTTACTTTATAGCGCTACATAATACTCGATCTCATTCATCTTCTCTGTAATTTTATCTCTATTAATATCTCCCTATTCCTCTCCCCGCCCCAGCCTCTAGTAATCACTATTCTATACTCTTTTTCTTCTAGAAAGAATTATTTAATTTTACTATTATCATTTAATTTGCTATAGGGCATGTGCACTCACCAGAGACAGAAAGAAAGAGGGAAAGTGAAAAAGCAAGCTTCCAGGTTGGGAACCTGAAATGCAGTCAGCCATGTGGGAGTCCAGCACCTTAACCACATGTCACTTGCTGGCCCCTCTACACTCTATCATGAAGTCATTTGTTTTTTTAGTTTACACATTTGCCCATCACAAAGTCCTATAGGCTCATCCATGTTGCCTCAAATGATAAGATGTCATTCTTTCTAATGGCTTAATAGTGTTCCTTTGTGTGTGGAAGGGTGTGCACATGTATAAGAGGGACTTATACAAGTTAATTTATACTCCCATCAAAAGTGTAAGAGTTCCTCCTTTCTCTGCATCCTTCATGCATTTGTTATTTTTTGTCTTTTGGTCACATCCTCTATTTAAAACAACCATAGGATCTAAAACGTTCAGTAGTCTAGTAAACTCTACATACTGGTTAATTACCTACCCTGCTAACAAGAAAAAGAAGATATCTCAAAGGTGTTCCAACTATGATCGACTGAGTTAGAGATCAGATCCTATGTATGGAACCCCCAAAGAAGCTGAATCAGTTATCAGCTTTTATTCATATATTCTGTATGAACCATAAGAAAGGCTGTCTAATACTGTTACCATAAGAATGAAAGACTGTTTGCCACAGTAATCTGCACAAAACAGGAGTGAGGTGATTGTGATACTACTTCACTGCATCACTATGATTTGTCATTGAACTCTGGACTGCTGTTATAAATCACCTTTATCCCTTAAAAATGAAAAACTCTTAACCTTTAAAGCCTCCTCCACGTCCTCTTCCTCCCTGTCCTCTTCCTCCCCCTCCACGCCGCCGTCCGTCTCCTCTGCGCAGGAAGCTCTCCCTCTCTTCCTCTGTTGGAGCTAATGACCAATCACTGAGTTCGTCTCTGTGGTCAGATTCTGTTTCAGAAGCATTTGATGCTTCAGAATTAGTTCCTATCGAGAGTTAAAAGTTATATACCGTTGTCTGACTTAAAAAAAAAAGGTTAACAGAAGCTTCCAGAGATTTTTCAGGGGTAATCCAATACTCTTCCCAATTTACCCCCCCCCAAAGAGTATGATTACTTTCCATTTTGTAAAACAAATTATTTTAAATTCAGTATGAAGGGCTTTGTGATATTTAAGATAATTTGGGTTATAAACATTTTTGGTTCTCAGTTTTTTTTTAAAGGTATTTTATTAGCCAACTAAGTTCAAATCTGAGTGTGCCATATAATTAAACAGCTGTGCTCCTTTAAACATCTGTGCTCTCTAGAGGAAAAGTTGTTTTCAACTTTTTTTTAAAACAATAGTTAAATACAATACCTTGGCAGACAAAAACTCTATCAAGAGAGCTCCTTTTAACAAGATTTGGCCCAGGGATGGAGGGGAATGTAGACATTTTGGTCATCTTTGAAAGGGTGGCAAAGAAGGCTACCATGGCAACTATGTCAGGAAAGGGTCTCTTGTGGGGTCAGGGATTGGACCTAGCTACTAGGAGATCTGGTTGCTTGATGCTTGATCCATAACCTTCCCTCCCACTCCCACTGGAAGAGTTTATCATTAATAAAGGTTTACTAAAATAAGTTCAAATCTGAGTGTGCCATATAATTAAACAGCTGTGCTCCTTTAAACATCTGTGCTCTCTAGAGGAAAAGTTGTTTTCAACTTTTTTTTAAAACAATAGTTAAATACAATACCTTGGCAGACAAAAACTCTATCAAGAGAGCTCCTTTTAACAAGATTTGGCCCAGGGATGGAGGGGAATGTAGACATTTTGGTCATCTTTGAAAGGGTGGCAAAGAAGGCTACCATGGCAACTATGTCAGGAAAGGGTCTCTTGTGGGGTCAGGGATTGGACCTAGCTACTAGGAGATCTGGTTGCTTGATGCTTGATCCATAACCTTCCCTCCCACTCCCACTGGAAGAGTTTATCATTAATAAAGGTTTACTAAAATAAACTCGCTCTGACTGAGGGGGTTAATGATGTAGGGAATGGGAGTGGGGAAAAGAGTTCCACCATGAGGTGAAAATGCACTGGTCAAAGAAACTGCTGGGAGAAGGGTGAGGGGTTAGGTTCAAGGTTGGCCTTAGGAGTAAGGGTCTCTCCCGGACTCCAGAATATCAACTCTACTACCTCTCTCTCTTCCTCTGTTGGAGCTAATGACCAATTATAGCTTCACCATTATAGCTTCATTCCTGTGGATCTTGAAGGCTTTTCCATCTTAAAGAGTTCCTTTTTGAAATGCAAATATTTGTGAGATGGATTATACCTTACACCGTCATTAGCATGTTACATAGTAGATACACAGTTGAGTAAAAAAGACAGTAGGTACTGGCAGGTGGGGACTGGGTTCACTGAAAGGTACTGGGAAAGAAGAAAGATGCAAGGACGAGAACTGGGAAGGCAAAGTGAAACTTCGCCTACTTCTTGACTGTGCCTAGGGCTGACTTTGGCCATGCCACTCAGAATCACCTTATGAGCCACAGGATGCAGACCCCTGATTTACACGGTCCATCCAGCAAGTATTACCAGCACATGCCTGACAAAAAATGAGCCACAGTACAGAAATGAAAAAATTTGGGCTATACAGTAATAAAATTAGGAGAGACCTTTAGAAAGTCATCAAGACACAAGGGCTTAAGAAGATTTATCCCCCATCAGAACATGGACAGAACTGACACCTGCCCTGTGAACTATATGTGTTATTATCAGATTTTTACTCTATGTCTCTTGCAACACAATTGGACCCACTGTGAACTGGAAACCATGTAGTAAGAAATTGTTATAATGGGGTACTAGTGAATATTAGAGATTAGCAGCTATTAATTCTAAGAACAGATAAAGTTACTGAGTAAAATGCTTAGTTTGTACCTGAAGCATATCCAGGACCGCGTCTGCCGTGCCCCCTATTTCTGTAAGGTCTACTACCTCGACCCATTCCTTGACCATCATCAGTCACATAGCCTTTTTCCTTATCTGTACGATTTGGTGGTGGTCTAGAACTAGCTCCAATCTGTCGCAACTGCTCATCAATTTGTAATCTCTCCAAACCCAACTGGTCTACTTCCTATTTAAAATATACAAGATAACAGTAAAAATAATTTGACATTTTATTTAATAATAACTTTCTCCTTTTCATCAGATATAAAGTATACTGGAAATACTTCAATTTCAGTTCCAAATTTACAGTAAACACTGTTACACAGAATTATAAGGAAATTGAATGGTTTTCTTAAAAAAAAATTGCTATAGATAACAGATTATTGATGTTCAGAATCAGATACAGAATAAAATTACTAAGCATTAATATCATACTGAATAAAATTTAAAATTGTGTGATTTGGCACTATTATCCAATCATTCTACTACTAAGGTACAGATATGCTAGTTTAGGGACTTCTTGATGATAAGATGTTATAAAATAGTGTGAAAATGTATGAATACAGAGAAATGACAATAAAGGTTTAACCAGCTAACCTTAAAAATCACATGTTAATGTCTGAAGTAAAATAGATTTGCCAGTTAATGTCTTAATTTACGAAGCATTAAGTTTGGGTCACCTATTGTTTTAAAACATATACTACGATAGGTCTTTGGATGTTATTATACAATTAAGGAACAACATTTTCCATGAACTGAAAACACCCATATTCCTTATCTGAGGGGGGAAAAAAACTATTTGGTAGTGGACCAAAATAAGCTAGATCTTACATCATGCCTTGAAAACCTCATAAATATAACTCTGCTAGAACAAGTATGACCAACACTGTAAATTCAGATGATCAAAATATGCACCTGGGGTCCAGTGATAGGCCGCTACCCACACTATTTCCAACATGTTGGGTTCTATCAAACACAGATGAAATCTCATCTCTAAACCCTGTCCTTCCAATATACCAATAAACACTCCATTTACTGGCTACAGGGAATCATATCTGTAACTATGCCAGTACTGGGCATCTTGGTCAAGCAGAGGTCATCATAGAGACCGTCTATATGAACAGTCATTGGAAAATACCCTGTAATGCTAAATACCTAATATCTTGGTTGGAGGCTGCTTCTGAAAATAAAGGGTCAGGTAAGGATCTAATTGAATTTCATCTGTGCTCTGAACCAGCATCTGTTTTACAAAGGACTTGGGTAAAGAGAGTGTGTAGCCAAGTGGCTTCTTCCAACAGTATAGTAATAGCTCCACTTCATGAAATGGGTGTATCTTGCAAAACAGAATGGTAGTCCAGGTTATCCCACTGGGACAAAGCAGTCACCTTTTGGTGAAAGCTACCAGGCCCAACCAAGGAAAGAACTGGCAATGCAAAGAGTGGCAACAGGACGCTGCTAATAACCAAAAAAGACAGTCGATTGTGAAGAATAAATCAAAAGTTCTAAGAAAGAACATCAGCTAAAAGAACCAGAGATTTAATACAATGCAACTCTAACTCTCCAGGTCTTCATAGTTATTTAAACTAATTATATAAAGGAAACCACATACAATAGATTACACATAAAATACACTATAAAAGAAAAACGAATAAGCAGATCTAAAAGGTATCCTACGCATGGAAAACTTGCTGGATGAAACCTCCTCAACGTTTAATTATCAACTGACTATAATAAGAATGAATGAAATGCCTTGATATTACACTTTTTCTTCCTTTTACTTGTATTTGCAAATAGTAGAAACTGTTTACTTTTTCTTTCTTTTGAGAAATAGGCAAACAATTCTTATTCAGATAGCACCATAAATAAAATAAAATGATGGATTATTTCTTCAGAAACTATTTAATACTAGCTAAATTATAATTTTGATATGTATGGATACAAAGAGAAACTTTAAAAATGAAGTGGATATGAATGTATTTTATTAAATTATACAATTTTCTTTTTTTGGAAAGTTTGTTTTTTTTTTTTTTTTGCTATAGGGCGCGTAAATTCGCCAGACAGACAAGAGAGAGACAGAGAGACAGAAAGCGAGAAACCACCCCCCAGGGGGAATGGCCACGCCGCAATCC
>NW_006209177.1:1703069-1739410 GCF_000334495.1 Tupaia belangeri chinensis | reverse complement strand
AAGTTTGTTTTTTTTTTTTTTGCTATAGGGCGCGTAAATTCGCCAGACAGACAAGAGAGAGACAGAGAGACAGAAAGCGAGAAACCACCCCCCAGGGGGAATGGCCACGCCGCAATCCCTTCTCCTCCATTCTCCTCTCAGGATCTTGGGCATGCACGCACACACGCCCGGTGTGAGTTTCAAGCCACCAGGTCCAGGACGCGAACCGCGGTCGGCTACGTGGGAGTCCAGTGACATAGCCATTACGCTAACTGCTGGCCCCACGATGTTTTGATTAAAAGGAATTTTAGAATGCATCACGTCTAGGGAAGTGACATGCCTAAAGTCACATGGCTAATACATGGCTGAGGAAAGACTAGAGGCAAATTGTAGACTGTCAAGGCAGGGTGCCCTTTCTACTACATCTTGAAGCCTTCTGGTTCCTACCTTCTAGTCTGCCATCTGGAAGAGGTATAACTATACAAACACAAACTGAAATGAGCATTTACGAGAAAACACAAATACCGGGTCATTGGAAAAGTCATGACGTATCTTTTCTATGTTATTCTATGAAAAATGCTTCATAACTTTTCAAACAACCCAATGGCTTATATCTTTAACAGAATATAGAGAAAAATGCAAAGGGCAAACATTTAAACAGAGAGTTCATGAATTATGGGATCTCCTTGATAAAGGACAAAAAGGGACAATAAAGTCAAGTGTTATAGACAAAAAATGTGGCCTGGAAATCCCCACAAAAGGTATAAAGTATCAAGTGGCTTAAAAGCCTATATACAGGATGACCTAAATTGAATGTAAGGGTTTTAACAAAAGTGTAAAGTGAAATTTGGGTATTTATTGAGAGCTGAGTTTCTCATCCTTAAATTTATAATAATGAAAAACTGTGTTTTGTGTTTTTGGAAGAAACAGAAGCTAAACAAAGTGAGTATTTTTTTCTATTATCTTTTACAGGTTATATGTTGTTATGCACAGACTAGAATGAATCTTAACTGCTGAAAGATTTACTATGTAGTTTTTATATTACAGTGCAAAGGGATTAAAAGTTAAAGTTCTTCCTGTTCTCACCTTTAAATAGTTCAGGTGATAATCCAAAAGAACAGTGGCATTAGCGATGCTGTCTTTTGTTCCCACAAAAACAAATGGTACCATACCCTGGAAAAGAAATTATAACCATGAGCCTACAAAATTAATGATGGATTAATCTGAAAAATGCAAATAATCACTAAGACCCTAGCACAGGGTCTGGTGAATAGTAGGTACAAAACTGTTGAAAATATCAATCAATACATGCACACAACAGTAATCGATATATTTTACACAGTCATTTTAAATAAGGACAGATCAATATAACAACCCCTTAAATGCATCAGATTTGTTATGTTTTAAATACTATTATTGAATAGTAGCAAAAATAATAAATTGTATAATTTGAAGTTAGACAAGCTTTAACATGAGATATATAAACAAAATCAAGAGTTTAAAATGCTCTAATTCATTTATTATAGCTTTTATCTAGATCAAATTATTTTTAAAAATTCAAAATAAGATACTGGGGTACAAAAGTAATAACCAAATTTTGCTAACTACGTCAATAGAGTATGAACAATCAGAATAAGTGAAAATACACTGAATATTAATCTGTGAGATTAAACAAAAATCGAAGCACATCCACAAAGCAAGCTCATAGACATTTCGTTAATAATGTACTCTGAAAATTTTAAAAGGCTGCAACACAAGGGAAGTTTGATTTTTTGTCTATGCACACTACTTTAATATAAGGATAATTTTTTTTTGAGAGATTTTCGCTATAGGGCGCGTGTGCTCGCCAGACAGACAGAGAGAGACATAGAGACAGAAAGCGAGAAATCACCCCCCGGGGGTTGGTCACGCCACAATCCCTTCTCCTCCATTCTCCTCTCGGGATCTTGGGCACGCACGCACACGTGCCCGGCGTGTTTTAAGCCACTGGGTCCGGGATGCAAACCGCGGTCGACTATGTGGGAGTCCAGCGACATAGCCATTATGCTAACTGCTGATTCTCAAGGATAAATTTTTAAAAGGCAAATACTATATATGTGTATACACAGTAGTCCACCAGTATAAATGAGAAAAAAAAAAACCTGTTTCTTGTCACAAGTTATAGGGAAGCTAGACACAGCTGTACAAGGTACTAGCTGGCAATTATGACAGACATTCAAAGTTAAGAACACTTTAATATTTTGCTGGTGAAGAAATGCATGTGGTTACTGATATTCATAACTGACTAACCAAAAACATATACTAGCTTTGATGTGGATATATTATAATACTCTAGGCAGAGTAAAAAGTTGTGAGCAGCCCAAAAGCTGCCCCTTGCGCAAAGCATCACTCTTTTAGAACACATTCATGTGATAGGCAGGACTACTGTAGAGCTACTTCTGCCTTTTTGCATTCAGTACAGGGTATCTTAAAGGCATGTGGGGGCTGGGTTTTCCTCCCCCTTCACATAACCATGGCTGTTGATGGGTAATAAAACTGGACAATCAGTATACTTTGCTGGCTGATCAACCTTCATCCAGTAGGCGAGATACTGTCTTCTCAGAGCAATTACCACCTGAATAATCAAATGTCACTGAAAATCCAAGGGCCTAAAATGGGTTAGTTTTTTTTTTCAATGAGTAATACATGCATTATGGAAATAAACAGGCCTGTGAATCACATCTCGTAGTTCTCAAAAACATCATTTCTAGCTGTTGAGTTTTTTTCTCCAACTAACTTTACTTACTATAAAGTCAATTCATGGTATTATTTCCTAAAGTAACATGATGGAATGGTAAACCTTTCCTCTTAGGTTAAATACCACCAAAATAAGTTTCAAAATCCTATGCTATAGAGTTAGTTTAATCAACTTTGGGGCAAATCATTTAAAACATAGTTTCTCTTGTAACATGTCCGAACAACTGAAAATACACAGGGACACATATTTAAGCTCCTCACTATGAACCTGAATAGTAAATTAAAATGAAGGAAGGAGGGCTAGCCAGGTGGCACAATGGTTAAAGTGATGGATCCCACATGGCCTACTACTTGGTTTGAGTTCTGGACCTGGCAGCCTGAAAAATCACTCTGGGCATGTGTGCATGCATGGCCAAAATCCTAAGAGGAGAATGGACTATGGCGTGGTCATCCCTCCTGGGGGAATGATATCTCACTTTCCCTCTCACTGTCTCTGTCCCTTTCTGGCAAGAGCACAGGTCCTATGGCAAAAACAAAAACAAAAGCAAAAACAAGGAAGAAAGCAAGAGTGGAATGGTGGCCTTTAATACAGATACTAGGAAAAATTGATTTCCTGTTTTGGAATGATAACTGGACTGCCCACCAGAGAGGAATACCTGATCCACCTGCTGTTACAGTTCTCTTTGTAGAATGGCACTTTTGCTTTTAATCATCTGAGTCATATCATCTTTTTCCATAGACAATGCTCACAGGAAGGTGGGAGGCTCTGTGCCCTCAAAGAACTTATAAGAAAGTTGAAGTGATCAATGAGTAAATATCTAATGTGTAAGTGCTATGCTGGGGTGGGCACATAGCAGCACAGAAGGGAAGAGCTCCTGTCATAGTCAGAGATGGGGAACTTATGGCAAGTAGAAAAGAAGCCTCTCCAGGAATAAGGTCCAAGCAAGGAGGCAGGCTGATGAAAAAGTGCCCTACGCAGAGTAAACCTGTGCATGATATTCAGAGAACTCAAAGTACTTTTGCTGGCTCAAGGTTCTCTAGAGGGCAAGGGGGAAGATGGTGAGAGAGAACACTGGGCAACTAAGAAAAGGCCTCACAAGTGGCATGAAGGCCTTTGAGCTTTATGCCCAGGGCAATGGATCTACATACCCACGAACACTCCTCTAGCAGCCCCCAACATGGAAGGACGATCATTTGCAGTCTTTCTTAACAAGGGGAATAAACATTGAAATATCAAGGTAAAACGGATTTTCCAAGGAATGTTTTCCTACCTGCCAAGTCTTGAGTTCAGGTTTCTGGGATTCCCCTGCTACAACTGATGAAACCACTAACACCTAAAGCAGTATAAGGAATGCAAGTGATGTCATTAACTATAACAAATGACACACAGAAGCCTGAACGCAGGACTTTCACTGGAGGACTTCTAAAACCCTTTCTAAAGAGGTTAGTTTAAGTAGTGAAAAGCAGTTCCTAAAATATGGTTTTAAGTAGTAACTTATGCATCTAACAGAAGGTACATTTTGAGCTATAATACCTGAAAAATATAGAGTACAGAAAAAATTTAAGTCCACTCTCAAAAGAAAAATGCAATCTTTAATGCAACCCCATTATTGCATTTGTCACTGAATAAATGAAAAGATCACTTTGGTCTGTAACATCCCATGAGCTGGCAATCAGACTTGGAAAAACAGAACATGAGTGTCTACCAATCTAACCAAAGAATGCACCCAAAACACCAACATCTGGGTGACATCTGAGTTGAAGAAATTACTTTTACTATAATACAATGTGACACATAATTCTTACCCTTTGGACTTTTGTACTGTTAGGTTGAGAAAAATGGGCGCTGTTTTCCTTTATATCTAAATGTTTTTTTTCTTCTGAGGGATTAGGTCCAACCCTTGAATTATTGGAAGGCAGGGAATTTGGTGGCATAATTTCCTTAGTAAAAAAAACACAAAAGAGAAAAAAGGGACCAATTTTTAAGACTATTTAGTTCCATTATTAAATCAATAATCATATTTTAAGAAAGCAAATGACTATACACTGTTTTGGTATATAAAATTAAAGAATACAAAAAGTATGCAGCAAAAAAACCCTAAGGTTTTCAACTGAAAGAATATTTATGAAAGCATGCTAGACAATACATGAAAATTATGGCACACTGAAGGGATAGTATCAAAGAAAAGTAGTACTCCACAGAAGTACACTCTCTCATCTCTGCCATCCCATATGAACACTTTAAATGTTGTTCCCCCAATGCACAGATTCATGAAGACAAAAGTGAGGGTTATAAACTTGAAAGGTGAAAACAATGGAGGAGAGATATTATATTCATCCCCCAAATTTAAAGCACACAGAATAATCACACAAACCACAAAATCTCCAACAAAAAAACCCAGGGACTGAAAGTCAGAAAAATTAATCTATGTCTCAATTTTGTCTGTGTTGGCAACATTAAGTAATCTTTGAAAAGTGCTTTACAAATAGCATCTTCATACATATTATTTCATTAAGTTATCATTAATGAATGACCCAGTAATTTTTGTTTCATATTAAAATATTTATGCCATTCCTTTTAAAGATGAAGAAATAAGACTTAAAATAGGTGAAAGACATCAATTCAAATTCACAGCATTACTTAGAACTATAATATTAGTTATATCAGACATGCCTAATAATCAGAATAACATTCACATTATGTGTATATTATAGAGGCTCTCAATTAAGGTATCAAATAAACAAGAGAAAACTTCTTAGACAAACTAGAAACACACACTGTAACATACCTCTTCCTGTGGGACGTTTTTCTCATTTTCGGCCTCAATCCTCACCCTTACAACTCCTGACTTGTCCACGATCTCTTGAATCAGTTTTCCATTTTTTCCTATTACTTTACCTAAGAAATGAATAATTCATGTTTGGCTTTCAAAACACAGACCTCAAACCAGTAGGCACACCCCACTATGAACTATCACATTTGTATATATTATACATGTACTGAATTGTAAGATCTCAAAATCAAAGCAGAGACCCTTTTCAAGAAGACAGAGTTAATATATTGGGTCATTGAGAAAGTCATGATGCTTTTTTGCATATAAAAACATACAAAATACATCATAAATTTCCCTATAACCTAACAGTTTTCTGTTTAAATTGGTCAGGTCAGGTATCACAGTTCATTAATACTTGTGAATTTATTGGGTAATTTTGAATTTTTACGGTAGTTCAAAGAAAGTTTATTATAAAAGGGTAAACTTTAAACTTGCTGCCACTGTGATGCATATAATTCTTTCTGCAGTTCTATAAAAGTAATTAAGGAAAAGGAAGATGTGTATTCAACAATTTCAATTCTTATCTGTACCTGATTTCAATTTGCCTCTTTGTCTATGGTAAATATTTTTTTTGAAATAAAAGAACACTAAGTTAGAAAATGGCTTGAGTAGCTACATACATATCTAAAAGGAATAGACATTCTTTATGTCAATGTGTTAACAATACTACTCCTATGCATTACTTGCCAATTATAACAGTATGTAAGGTAGTGTTAAGATCATTTGCAGGGTTAAGGAAGCACAGTAACTAATGACTGCTTTTATAGATAGCATCACACTCTAGCATGAAGGAAGGACATCACAAATGGAAGAACTACTAATTCTAGAAATATACAACTGAACTGTCTGAAGCCAAGGGTTCTCTCAAGATACTTAAAGCACCTTCAACACTGGCCACATCTGTCAGCAAAAAATTTACTCAGAGCCAATCCTATATAAGAACCTAGTAAAAGACTTTCTCACAATAGGGTCTGTGGGTCTTTTACTTGGGGTATAGCCTTGGCACTCCTGCTTTGGTGTGGCTGCCTCATTCATCCCATAACCTTTTCTGACTGGTCAGTGTTCAGGGAACAGAAGTGACACCACTAAGCCAGGACTCCTGATGTAGGCACTTTTGTCAATTATTTTCAGTCTCTTCAAATGGATAAGGGAGTGGTAGGGGAAAGAAGCTACTTGGAGTCTTCTCTGAGTTTGCTTTCAATCTATTGACATAAATTTTCATGAATTAATGCCAATTTTAATAGAGGTATAAATGAGTTGGCCAAAAAAAAAAAAAAAAAGTGAGAGATTTTGGCATCTTTCGACTGAAACAATAGTTTTTCCTCTCTTGTTTTTTAGGATCTTGGGCATAGACCTGGTGCTGTTTCAGGTTAACCAGGCTGGGGATCTGAACTGCAGCTGGCCACGTGGCTTCCGGTACTAGAGTCCAACACACTACTGACTGCACCACAGAGGCTGAGATTATGAAGATAATCTTACTGTATTAACTATAGCTGACCAAATAGTTAAACCAATTCATTACTGAATGAAGAAAAAGCAAATTTTAAGGAAAATATATTAGTGTACATAATAAAAAGATTTTGTAAAAAACAGAAATCATAAATCATACTATGCGAATCAAATTTATACAATACCAATTATGTCTGCTTGAAGATCTGCCTTGCCTAATTGTACACAAAAATGCTTTCTGAAAATCTCCAACATTCCCAGTGTTGCAGAAAACCAACTCCACAATAGAATTCTCTCATTTTACTAACTAGAAACACCAATGGAACAAAAATAACACTAATTTAGTCCAGCAGGCATCCTGGTGATAGGCCACTTTTTGGATTTTTTTTCCACGTTAAACCACAGGTAAGAACCCACTTTTATTATTCTTAGTAAATAATGCAATTCTAGATTAGGCAGTTATTTCCAAATTGAGACAATTTACTACAATTCTGCTCTACTTAAAATTAGTTGTCTTGAATAAAGGAAAGAGATCTAACACTTACATAGTTCCCTACTATGCCCAGAACTGTGTATTAGGTGCTTTACATAATAGGGGTCATGTGTTCTTTAACAATGAGGATACATTCCGAGAAATACGCTGTCAGCCAATTTTGTCATTCTATGTGCAAAACACCATAGAACATACTTACCTAAACCCAGATGCTATAGCCTACTACACATTTAGGATCACCAGTGTATGTAGTTCCTTGTTAACTGAAACATTGTTATGTCATACCTGAGTGTATATCTGGATCTAATTATCATGATAACTCTGTGAGGTGGGTACAGTCATGACATTTGTTTAACAGATAAGGAAAAGACAATTTGAGGAGTTGGAGAGCTAAATCAGTCGCCCAAAGTCACACAACTTCCAAAGAATGAAGTAGGACTGAAATCTAGATCCAACTCAAATATCCAAGCACTCTGCCCTAATATGCTATCTCTAAAACGAACTTTAAATAATTCCGACATAGTCGTTTGTAGCCATTTGGTAATTTAAAAAACAAACAAAACTAATGGCTGTTTTTTCATAAGCATTTCTAAGATTAAATAACCTTTCTTACTACACAAAATGTATATAATCATTTGGCAAACAGTAACGAAAACATTAAACATCATTCATAACCCCACTCTCCTGAGACAATCACTTTACCTTGTGCTATGCATATATTTTCCACATTTACAACTAGTGTGAGAGTTACCTCAATAACATTACACTGTCATGAACGTTAGCTGTCCGTAGTATACAGCTGAGCTAATAATTCTGGATTATTTCACTAATATTTGTACTTATTATTAAGCTAATTTTCTCTGGGAGAAAAATATCATTCCTAGTGTTTTCTAATGAAATAGGATGATGTTTAGGATTCTACACTGACTTTTAAAAAGCAGGCTAAGTAGCAATGAGACTATATCAACAAAAGGAGACAGCTTTGTTTTCTTTAAATTTTCCAAAAAGCGTAAGCTACTTTTTATAATCAGTCATGATCTTAATTTGTATAGGTACTATGTCCCAATTTTATTTATAAATTAAAAACACAGTTTTCTTGTCTACTAAAAGTTACCTGTCACATTTAGGAGTACTTATAAAGGCATTTGCTGATACTCATGATGGTAACGGTCATGAAACAGCAGTATTCAAGTCAAAATGAAGAACTACTACTATCCACTTTCCTAGAGACGCTTCAACTTACTTCTGAGTTTGGAACTTAGACTTAAGTAACCTTATTGGAATCTTCAACTCTGATTAATTAAAATGATTATAATTTTACCACTTTGTTAGGAAGAGCAAATACCAATCTACAAAGCCCCTAAATAGCATTCATTTTGAAAAAAAAATCTTAAATTTTAAGATATTAAAAATATACAGTGAGGGAACTGGGCATTAGTAAGATTTGAAAAAACATAGCAAAGTCATCTTTTTTTGCATAACTTCTGAAAAGACAATCTCTTAGTATTAGATTTATCAAATATTTTCTGTACCCTGACATAATAGACCATATATTGCAGAGATTATGTTTCAATTAAATGATATCTTTTTTGCCTCAGGTGAGGGGAAATGAAATTCTATCAAGTATAAATTATTTACCTAAATTTTATTTTTTATTAATTTATTAATTTGTTTTAGTTTTGATACAGACTGTATACACTTGCTGGGTTGCTGGGGAGAGACAGGCAGAGGAAGGAGGGAAGGAGAGAGAGAGTAAGAGAATGAATGAATGAGAAATAACTCCCCAGGAGATGGCCACACTACAACCTTTCTTCTCCAATGTCTTGGGATTTGGGGCATGCATGCACATGGGCTGTTACGATCTTCAAGCCACTGGGTTCAGGACTTGAACGGCACAGTCAGTCATGTGGGACCCAGGCGCCTCAACTTCCATGCCACCTGCTGGCCCCTTAAATTTTGTTTAGGGGTTATTTTAGAAAGGTTATTTAAGGATGTCAAGTGATGTTTTTGACTCACCCACTAAGTTCCTCGGGACTTGTATGACATCTTCAGCAAATTCCAGAAAGCTTCTAGCCTTTTTCACTGCATCCTGATCCTAGTAAAAGGGAAGAGTTTCAACACAAGATTAGCCTGCTGACAAACTTTGTCTTTTCTGAGGGGGAAAAAACTGTTGATTATAAAATATTTACCTCTCCATAAATATGAAATGTGCAGGTATCTTCATCTAAATCAATAGCAGTGACTCCTGGTACTTTTCTAGCTTGCTGAATATTAGCACCATGAGTACCAATAGCTAGACCCATCAGATCTTCTCGTACGATAAACTGCTCATGAAACCTTGAGGCAAGCTGCCTTGAACTCTGAAGAGAAATGCATGTCTGATGAATATGGTTTATCAACTATTGTGACAACTGTATATAGGTCAGCCATGTAAATTACCTTGACCCTGTATATCAAGGCCCTATAAGCTAGTTTCAGTTGAAAACTAACAAGTTTTAGAAAATATCTCTCACTACATATATTTTAGGTTACTGCAAGTCTATGTCATTTGAAATATTTTTGTTAATAGCAAAAAGTTTGACCGTTTTCCCAGGTAACTTCTGAAAACCCATTTGCAAGGCTGCCTTAGTTTAACCAATGACATCAACAACATATAATTAGGCAGATCAAATGTTCCCAATTAAAAACCAGCTCACTGGGTCTGACAGACTCAATATAGTTTATTTAAGTAAAGGAACTTAAAAATTCTTTTATAGAAAAAGGTAATCACTTCACTTTTATTAATGGTATTGGTGTGTATATATACACATATATTTTTGAAAACAGTGTCATATTTGTAATATCACCAGGTATTATGATCTAAACATCCTTCTGTTGAAGTAATGGTAATAAAATGACCTCTGCCTCACAACCTAAACCTAAGGAAAGGAATCATAAATCTGTTGGTATAGTAGTTAAACTAAATGACTGTGAAATATTAGAAGATTTAAAACTTATCCTCCATGTGTTCCTGAAAATGCAGACAAAATGAGATCAGAGTCTGTGAGACCTTGTGATCTGGATCCACAAGTATTGTGAGCTCCTTCAAATATTCACTGATGACAAAACTAAGTTACACTGACACTTCAAACTTGTGGATAATCACTATCTTTAAATAGTATTTAATGTTTAGTTCTAGCATGCCATTAATGAAAACCAAACAGATTAGTGGCTCATGTTGACAAATGGGGATTTCTTATAGGAATATGTGAATCTCTTTAATATTAGTAGTGAAGAAAGACAGTCATGCACACTAGGTTCTCATTATTTAACACACCTGATAATCTCAATGAATAAATATAACTGGTGTAAACAAGTTTAAAAGCACAATATCCTTTTTTTTAGATTAGCCTAATAAAATGTTCAAAATACTCCTAGGACTTTTCAAAAAGTCATGGTTTTTGAGTCCTGGTTTATTAACCTTTCATTGATAATTCAGTGATAAATGGTAATCAATGGTATGATAATAGAGTAAGGAGAATTAGATGTTTAGAAAGAAGGATATGAGTATATTTCCATAATACTCACAATGAAAGTGAGGAGGCTGCTCTGGCCTAAAAGCTATGAGAGAATAGCTAAAGAAACCACAAAATTGTAAACACAGGGACATCACGAAAGAATGAGCGCAAAAAAACAATTAAACAGACCTCCACGCCATAAGGAAAACAAAGCAACAAAAGGAGATTAAATTTTTCCTTTCCTGAGAGTTCAGCAATCATGCATCAAATTGGGAGGCGGCAAATTTCGCAAGGTTTTATAAGAATACTGTCCTGACTACCTTCTATCTTAAAATGTAGTTTGGAACTCCTTTTATAAACTATTTCAACTGCATGGTGTTCTTTCTCTAATGAATGAATAATGAGGAAAAACTCTGGAATTTGCTATATTTGAGTTGGCACATTAAACTAAAATCCATTTAGTCTCTATGGCAATGGATGGAAGTACTAGATAGTTATCAATGAAAATAAATGTATGGTGATGGAAAGTACTAGAGAATTAATAAAAGTAGATAAAATGCACCTTAAGAGACGAAATAGTAAGTTAGGGAAATAGCCTCTGGCAGGAATCTGAAGACAGGAGTTTTAAAGAGTGACAACCAATTAGAATGAAGAAGTTCTATACCCTTTTAAACAGAGATAAACATACATAATGAAAGGAATATGATTAGATATTTCAATACTTTCTAGTACTTTAATGATAACATGTTATATGGAAGAAGCATTGCCTCATTTTATTAGCAGCTTTGAAAAACTTTAGTAATAGTGAACTGACCAGAAGTGCCTTAATACACATCAACTACTGCTTAATTTTGAAACCTCTGCCATGAAAACTTCAGTATGATTATACTCTGTAAAATTTAGTTCCAAACTCCCGAATATAAAGAATTGTTAAGAAACAGTAAATAAATGACAAGCTGCCCATATTAAAATTCTGCAACTGTACAGTTATCATAGATAGCTTTATAAACAGTGTTAGAGAAAATGACATACCTCCAGCTGTTTACTGGCTTCTTCATATCTCAGAATCAGAGATAATTTAGTGCGCAGACTCCGAAAGTGCATGTCAATCAGCATATGTGCTCGCTTTGAGGTGACTTCATTGATGGACTACATGATTTAAATTAACATTATTAAAGCAAATGTCCCAAATGGAATAAACTAAAAATAGACAACCTGAAAACACTCACCAAAATGACAAGCTGATAATTTTCTGGATCATAAGTTACAGAAAAGGCACCAACTGCCTTTTTAAAGTCCTTATGTGCCGATTCCTTGGCACACCTAGAAATAAAAATACCCATTATTAAGATGAACACTGACTACTGGCATAAAAAGATGCAGAAAAATTTACACTTAGGAATCATGGGTTCATACTTAATGTGATTTATATGCTACATCCATTTAAAAATTTATATCCTTTGCTACAGTTCTGAAATACACAGCCAAATCAAGCATTTGATACAGAGAAAGGAATGAAAAACAAGGTGTGCTCTTAAGGGGTTACTGGTGGGTTTAGATTACTAAAGGAGATATATTCAGAGGACCTGCTCTACTGCAGGGATCTTGATTTATTACATATAATTTGGTAATTTTCTTGAGCCAAATTATGAATTTTCTTTAGCCATTTAGGGATAGGTACAGAGTATTGAAATTTTATTTGTTGTTTCTTTTAAAGAAAAACTTCTGACCAATTTGAGGAGGGGGCTGGAGAAGAAAATGCGTATGAATAGAAGGCACAAACATTTACACATACAAAATCTCTAGAGTCAAAAAGGAAGATTTCTATGCATTCTAAACTACAATTTATTGTTTACCCAAGGTGCAACATACACAAATCAAACTTACCACCCCCCCATGAACTCTTTAAAAAGGAGTCACTTATCTACAATCTTCAAGCACTACTCCAGATCAAGGATTATAAGACAGAGATGACCTTTCAAGAATATTTTAGGTAAAAGGGAAAAATACCTGGAGAAATCTCTGAAGTCTAGAAATTGACTTGTGACTCATGACAGAATTATCACATCTGTTTTATCAGTTTCAAATCTTAAAATCCATGAACAAAGCTTCTTTATTTTAGAAAATAAATGTGCACTATGTGTAACAGCTATGTATTTAGCCTGGTAATCATAAACAAGTACAAAGCTGGCTTGATTACATAACTACGAAAAGTGATGTAGTTTTTTTCCTACTACTTTTGCAAACCCAACCATCTTTCCCAAAGTTCACTGAATTTAAAAATCAATTCTGACTAGGCCAGCAGGTAGTGTGGAAGTTAGGTGCTGGATCCCACATGCCATGCACAATCTGAGTCCCAGACCCAGAGGCTTGAAAGTCATACCAGATGCATGTGTGTTTGCTTGGGATCCCAAGACAACAGAGAAGGGACTGCAATGTGGCTATGCCCCCCCGGAGGATGATTTCTCTCTTGCATATGCCCCAAAGAAACCAAAAACCAAAAAGTAGGAAAAAAAATACTAAAAAATCAATTCTGACTCTTAAAATTTTTATTGTTTACAACCAACTGCAGATCACCTGTAAGTTCTCAACATTTCTTACATATCAACTTACATTTGTCGTAAATCTTCTGGCACATCCAGTTTGATCTTATGGAAAGTATCTTTTGTAGCAGGTTTGTTGGGGTTAACTGATCGTAGACGTTCAATTGTGACAATTTCATTGTACGTAGCATCACATGCTGCATATTCTATCACATAAAACTGAGAGAAATAAATAAAAATCATTCCTAGTTGTACTTTTAAAAGTAAGAGCAAGAACCTACACCTAGTCAGTTTTTCTTTTCTTTTCTTTTTTTTTGAGAGGTTTTCACTATAGGGCGCGTGCGCTCACCAGACAGACAGAGACATAGAGACAGAAAGCGAGAAATCACTCCTGGGGGGATGGTCACACCGCAATCCCTTCTCCTCCATTCTCCTCTTGGGATCTTGGGCACGCACGCACACGCACCCAGCACACGTGCCCGGCGTGAGTTTTAAGCCACCGGGTCCGGGACGCGAACCACGGTCGACTACGTGGGAGTCCAGCGACATAGCCATCACACTAACTGCTGGTTCCCCCTAGTCAGTTATTTTAAAATACATTTTCTAGGGGAAAAATTGAATCAACTGAACCATTTAAAACATACCAGACACATGTAAAAGTATTTTAATAAAATGACTCAAATTAGGTATTATTTCAAAATAGAAATCCAAACTGAAAAAGGAGTACTTGGGTTTAGAAAAGGAAAATAGTATAAGAAAAAATTTTAAATAAGCATTTTCCTACCTCACCCTTTATCATCCTCACTTTAGCTAACCACCAACAGCAAGGTTCTTTTTCATTCGCTCTGGAATAAACCTACAAAAATTACAACACAGAATATTTCATCACTAACATAACTTTGAAATCTACAGATCACACATTGAGGAAATTTTCTTAAAATGCCCCTAGTTATTGTTCAAATCATATACATATACTTTCAACCAGAAGGTACCCCTGTTTATGTACCTGAGCAGGACAGAGAAATGCTAGAAACTATCTGAAGTTGCCTGAGAACTCCTTGTAAAAAGCAGTTTTCCTATTTTTCTGTTCCACTTCAGTAACAATCAGCACTCTGAATGTGGATGCTCATTCATAAACACGGGCATACTTTCCTTGGGTACTCAGTGAGCTATGAAACTATATCTAAAAATGTACAAGCTTATTTTTATTTTATTCTAATAGGCACAACTGATTGGAAGTTACTGACCCTAGCCTACTGCCTGGATGCTTGGTCACTAAATGAGTAGGAGCAGCAACCACTCAGTTCACTAAAGACACCACCCTGGTGTCAAGTTATCCTGGGGACTAAAAAGACATATCCTTAATCCTTTTTCTTGTCTCCTGCCTCCTCTCCACTAAAATGGACAACTCCATGTTGGGAATCCTCTGGATACCACCTTCCTGTTCTCTCACATGCTACAGATCAGTTCTAACAGATCTCTCTGGTGACCACTTCAAAGTTCACTTACAATGTACATAATGGAACCTTTCGTGGAGATACTAGTAAATAAAGGTTAAAAGGAAAATATAACACAGAATGCACAGGGTAAGATAGAAAGAGGTAAATACTCAGAAGCAGAAAGAGTAAAGAGGACTGGAGAATGGGGAGAAGAGGGAGCTATACCTAGTCCAAGTCTGACAAGTGAGTCAGGGATTACTCATCACCCTTCTAAAACTCAAGTTAATGGTTACACAACACAAGGACTAAATACAATTTAACCTACCTTTGTCTCTTGCCTCTACCATACTTTCTAACCTGTTCTCTAGCCAGAGATATACCTCCAGTTACAGTTAGTTAATTGTTAAATAATATTGAGGTCATCATAGCAACAGTGTCACCAGTTCCCACTGGTCATATGAGCAATCTGGGAAAAAAAAAAAGCCCCCTTCAGTCTTCTCATCCAATGCTCATTGGGGGGTGATTTCTATTTTTTAAAAGAATTATTTTATTTAACTTTATTTAACCAGAGAGGGACAAAGTGTGAGGGAGGGGGAGAGAGGGAAAGGGAGAGGGACAGAATGGCAAAAGCAAGCCACCAGGTCTGGGACTTGAACCATGATCAGTCATGTGGGAGTCTAGCACCCTTAACCACCACACCACCTGCCAGCCCCCATCAAATGCTATTAGAAATATTCCTGATACATATAGACAGGGCAAAAGACCTGGTCCTTTCTTTAAAAGAGCTTGTAGTCTCCTGAAGAAGTGGACAGGTAAGGGTCTTGAAGTACAGTTTGCTGTTCCCTATTAGAGTCTCTTGCAAAAAACAAGTCCAGCTGCTTACACCTAATAGGTATAGCACATATTTTTGGTAAATAAAAAAGTTTACTTTATTTCTTCTTTAACATAAAGAGCAAAGGCCTGGACATTCAGAGATCATCCTTGACCACTTCTTTTTTTTTGGCCATGGGGCATATGTATGCCGGTGAGACAGAGAGGGAAAGTGATAAAACACCTCCCAAGAGGATGCCATGCCACAATTTCCTCTCCTTCATTCTCCTCCACAGAGAATGAGCTTCAAGCCACCAGGTTCAGTACTTGAACCGTGGTCAGCCATGTAGAAGTATACTGACTTAACTACCATGGCATCTGCAGGCCCCACCATGACCACACTTTTAAACAGTACTATTCTCATTCATCTTTCATCCTTTCGTTTTTTTCTTTCTTCATATGACTTACTCACATATTAGCTATGCTCACTAGAACATGACCTCATCAAAGGTAGGCAACTGTCCTATTTCGCTGCACCTTCAAAACTTAGCACAGAAAATAAGAATTCATAGACCTAGAGTCACTTTGTCATATCTGTACAAATCTCTGAGCTGTTTCCTTCATGCTACCAAGATTTATGAAAGTGCACCTATTAACAACACATAATGCCAAGTATTGTGGAGAAAGAAGAGATGCCATTCCACACATGTGTGAATGGGAGGGAAGGAGAAAGAGTCTGCTATAATGTCTCAAGAGCTCAATGGCAGATGGAGCAGGTAGTTCATAATATGGAAAAGTTTTACCTATATGGATAAACTAAAACTTGCAGCTTTCAAAACTGGACCAGCAAGATTCATTACTACTTAAAGAAATTCTATTAGGTTGCTGGGAAAGTCATGATGTATTTTCCTATGATTTTCTATGCAAAAATGTGTCATGATTTTCCTGATGACCCAATAGAATACTGCTCTGTTATAAACTATGATTTCTACCCTATGTTAAATTAATTTCTCTAATCCATTTTGCTTAACATGGGGGCACAGTTGTAAGTTGACATTATATGAACTAAGATTCAACATTCAAGAGAAAGAGGAAAAGAAGTACCAGTGGGTAAAGGAGCATGGTGCAGTGACTTTCAAAGGATATGCCCTTAGTGCTGCTCAAACAACCAAATTTAAGCATCAACTATCATCTCATTTGATTATTATGATTAGCTAGTCAAAAGCTTATGTCCATCTCAGCTATAATTTTCAAGGTAGTTTAAACAGTGTTAATGATAACATATTAAAAATATAGAAAGCATATGGCAAATTAGAAGTTCCTACTCCTTTAGCGCTTAGTAACTTTAAAGCAGGAAAAACTCACCTCAACTTCATCACTTTCATTTATATCTTTATTATAACCTACAGGTGGTGGGAATCTCACATCATGGAATGGAATTTGCCTCTCTGGCTGCCAGCTGCAAACAAGCCAAAAAAAAAAAAAAACAAAAACACACAAACCCACAATTAATTAACAAGCTTTTTTCATGTATAACTGAAACAATGACCATGCTGCCATCAACTTTTGGTTAAATGTGATCCCCTTTTTATAGCTTAAAAAAGCCAATGCTTTAAACAGTCATGTTTTTGCGTGGGGCAAATGGTAACATGGAGGTATTTCAACAATGTCTGCATGCAGCACAGCAGCCTTGTATTTCCACTTGGAATACTGTTCTAAACACAAGAGATCAACGTTATGATTTTTAAAATCAGTCTTCTAAAATGTTTGGCTTCTGAGTGTTTTAAATGTAAGATCACAACAGAAATTTCCTTCGAGCTTAAATATGTTAGTGTCAGTAATTGTTAGTAATATCACCAACGTACTTACACTTGCAAAAACAATTTCAACCACATTCCAATGACCAGAGGAACTGTCTTCTAATTCCCAAGCAAAATTGGGACAGTCAGCACATTAGCAATTCATAACTCACTTTTCCCCCTTTAAATTTTAGATCCCACGAGGTGGTCAATTCTTGCCATGGGTAGTTGGCTGCTGATCAGTATGATGTATCAGCATGCATTGGGCTGGTGGGGTCTCCTAAACCACAGACACTCAATGCAGAGAGCCTACAGGAGTTCAATTAAGATGCCTAAGGTTTTTAAATTTGAAATGAAATGAAACAACTTTGAAAGCCACCAAATTATTCTTTTATATTCACAAAGACATAAAATAGTAAAAGATAAACTTTGCAAAAAATACCAGAGGATTCAACTGCTGGAGCAGCCACCTCTGGGTTCTGTTTGGGATGTCTCACTAGCAAATATCGAGATCAGTTCTGTGTATAATGTCAATGTTTTGCTAAAGCATTTTCTTAAAATTAATAAAATCCTGTCGAGGAAAGTTTTTTCTTATTTCTTTTTTTAAAGAAGAGCTATTATATGAGAGGACAAGTAATTAAGCCAGAATTTGTGAAAATCTGAGTATGGTCTAAATTAGAATGAAGTCTTCTCTGAATTATTATATACTCTTGGGAACTATAAAAATTTTTTTGACAAAATTATCTTTATTTCAGAAAAGCCTTTTATAGGACCAGCAGTTAACGTAATGGCTATGTTGCTGAACTCCCATGTAGTCAACTGTGGTTCGAGTCCTGGAGTCAACTGTGGTTCGAGTCCTGGACCTGGTGGCTCAAACTCATGCCAGGTACGTGTGCATGAGTGACCAAGATGCCAAGAGGAGAATGGAGAAGGGACTGTGGTATGGCTATGTCCCCCGGCAAGTGATTTCTCGCTTTCTGTCTCTCTGGTGAGCAGACGCACACTGTAGCAAAAACGTCTCCAAAAAACAACAAAAAAAACCCTTTTATTATTTTTTTTGGGGGGGGGGACAGTTTTTTTGTTATAGGGCGTGTGCACTCACCAGAGAGAGAGAGAGAGACAGAGAGAGAGAGAAAGTAAGAAATCACCCCCCTGGGGGGATGGCCACACCGCAATCCCTTCTCCTCCATCCTTCTCTTGGGATCGTGGGCACGCATGAAATGCACCCGGCGTTGAGTTTAAGCCACTGGGTCCAAGACTCGAACCACGGTCTCCTACATGGGAGTCCAGCAACATAGCCATTACGCTAACTGCTGGTCCTGGTAAACTGATTTTTAAACCACATAGTAATGTATAATATAAACTTATTGGTTACCAAGGACAAAGAATTTTAAGTCTTAAGTAAATAGAGATAAAAAATAAAATTCCTCAAAAATATATAGAAAGTAAAAACAAAGTGCCTGAAAAACAATCTGGTATTATAGTAACACGCAATGCTTCATGATTGAAAGGGAGGGTAAAAATCATCTGTGAAGTTATACAGAATACTTTTTCTGTTGTAAAAGTAAAACAAGACAGCAAAGAAGGGCAAAGAGACCATTTTGGTAGGGCCCCATTAAATCCTCGTCATATGCTCAATCCTAGTGTATCTCAAAATTACAAGGGGACATCAAAACGTCAGTGGAAAATGGAATTAAAGTATAAGTTTATTTTGGTGCAAAAAAATTGCAATCAGCGCATAAATTTTTCATAACTCACATTTTCCATGAACTTTTTCAAAATCCCTTTTACTCCATGAACACAAGGTAAAGCAGTCATGTTAGTTTTTTTTTGTTTTTGTTTTTGTTTTTTTTGAGAGGTTTTTTTCTATAGGGCACATGCGCCTGTCAGAAAGACAGAGAGAGACCGAAAACGAGAAATCACCCCCCCCCAGGGAGGATGGCCACACTGCAATTCCTTCTTCTCCTTTCTCCTCTTGGGATCTTGGGCACGCATGCACACGTGCCTGGCGTGAGTTTAAGCCACCGGGTCTGGGACCTGAACCACTTTGTCAAATACATGAGAGTCCAGTGACATAATAGCCATTACACTGACTGCTGGTCCTGGGTCTTTTTTTTTTTTTTAATTAAAAAAATACATCATGACTTTGCAACAACCCAAGATTTGAAATTCCCAGGATGACAGCTTGAAGTGAAACATTTATTCAGATATGATACAGATGATAGATAATGAGGAGATTCAAAGATATAATAATTTTAAGTTTATGGTAGAAATCTGAAAGAAACGCGGAGAACTATCCTGATAAATCAATGTATAAACTAGATACTTTCTTAAATGCATAGAGGAAATTAGTGTTTGCTTAATACTTTAGATTACAGACTACAGAAGAAACTAAAGAGTGGCAAATAAAGATAACTCTCCCTTTATGGGAAACGAGTGTTTATGTAATGTTTAAGCAGATGAGAATATAATTACAGGAAAAAAATTACTCTCCAAGTTATCAAGTATTTCACCCTTAGAGGTGTGATGCTATTATCTGTATTTGTATAAGCATAAATACTTGAAACAATAAAGAGGCAAATTCTGGACCTTTGGGCTTTATATGTTCAGAGAAAGGTATTTTATTTAAACTTGTATTTTGAACTGAGATTATTAGTTTAGAACTAGGAATAGAGTTGGAGACTCTCAATCCTTTTATCTCTATCACACTAAATGTATCTCAGCATCAAAGAATACTACTTGGTCCTGTAACTAACTGAAAGAATCCATTAATGGTCTAATTAGAAAATTATTTTCTAGGTACTGAAATGTAGTATTGCTTTAAAATATTTTTTAAAAGCAAGATGTTATTTATTCCTCAGTATGTATGGGTCACATAGTACATTTTGGCAGATTTACTGATATATAATTCATATACTGCATAATTGACCAATTAACATTCATTGATTTTAAGTACTTTAAAACATTCATGGAAAAATAGAATTAAAAGAATTTACTCTCGTTTAAAAACAATTTTGAATTCCATGCATACTTTTTTAATAATACGTAATGTTTATGAACTTGTTGAAGACCCCCCTCATATGTTGCAAGCACTATCAATCAATTTTAGAATATTTTCATCACTTCAAAAAGAAATCTTGAACTCTTTCAGCTATGCCCTCTTAATGTCCCTTGAAGCATTAAGCAACCACACTAATCTACTTTCTGTCTCTATAGATTTATAACCTATTTTTGACATACTATTAGTTCTCTTGGTACATAAAAGCCAAAACATAACTGTTAAACATTCATGGGAGTTCAGTAAAATTCTAAAATCATGGCCATGTCTACGCTTGGCTAAGAAGTTTATATGACTTTAGAATCTTGAATAGCTACTATGAAAATAGCTTTAATTGTCATTCAAAAAATTTACTTGAGACTTGTCTCCCCAATAAAGCATTAATATCTATACTACTGATGCCTGCACACAGTTATTGTTGCTAGGCCTATAAACATTTTTTTTTAAAGACAGATTTTTGTTATAAGGCATATGCCCTCACTGGAGAAATAGAGAGGCAGAAAGTGAGAAATCATCCCCTAGGGGGAATGGACACACCCCAATCCCTTCTCCTCCATTCTCCTCTTGAGATCTTAGGCCTGCACTCACATGTGTCCGGTGTGAGTTTTAAGCTGCAGGTCCAGGACTTGAAACACAGTTTGGGAGTCCAGCGACCTAACCATTACACCATCTGCTGATCCCCCTGTAAGCATTTATTTTCTCTTCTTGCAAATGAAAGCAGGAAACACAAGCTATTGCTATTACTGATTTTAAATATATTAAACATAAAAAAGGGTAAACATGATTATTTTTGATAAAACATACTATATAACTAAAACCATTCATTTTAGATTTATTTATTTATTTATTTAAGATTTATTGTTATAAAATTCAGGTTTTTTAAAAAACCAATAACTAGATGTTGTGGTATAGATAATAGCTTGTCCCCCAGTTTCATGTTTTCAAATCTGGTCTTAGTGGACACTGAATGGATGTCCTCCAGAAATTATGTGTTGGGGCTTGATTGCATTGTAAAGATGTGAAGTCAAAACTTACTTTCTTCATAGTTTCCCAGAGTAAGGCCTTTGAGTCTGATAATGTCATTAGCATGTGGCCTCCATTACTGAGTTCTGATAAGGCTTATAAGCAGAGTTAATAACCAGAATGAAAGAGAAGGTCACATGCATACAGATCATACTCTGCTCAAAGTTCTGCCTTTTGCTATTTTGTGATGCCTTTGGACTTTCCAGTCACTAGAACTGGGAGTTAATATAAACTCCTGTTCTCTTAATTTATCCAGTTACAAGTATTCTGTTAGCAATGCAATAACAGAATTGTCATAATAAAGGAATCCTTTTTCAATTTTATGAATTACAAATATTCTTATTCCAATCTGTCAGTGACTAATACAGAAGAATCTGGTTTCTTTCTTCATATTCAAGGACACTAAGACATAACAACCAAGGTTATAGAATTGGGATATTAACAGGAGTTATCATTCCACTGGTATAAAACTGAGTTGTTCAGGAACTTCTTGATGAGTAACATGAAGATCCATTCCTGAAAAACACCAAACTAGTCCTGATTTAAAAAAAAAAAAAAAAAAAAAAAAAAGGTAAAAGATTAATCAGCACGAGATATTGAAGAACCGGAACATTAAAATGATATACTGAGATACTTACTTGTTTTCAAATGCGACTGTTATTGAATCTTCATGAACATCTTTTACAAATGCCTATAAGAAAAACACCACAGTTAAATTAACTTTTTTTTTTAAGAGAGATTTTTGTTATAGGGTGCATGTGCTTGCCAGAGAGACAGAAAGCGAGAAGTCACTCCCCAGGGGGAATGGCCACGCTGCAATCTCTTCTCCTCCATTCTCCTCTGGGGATTTTAGGCATGTACACACAAGTACCCGGTGTGAGGTTTAAGCTACCAGGTCCGGACTTGAACTGCAGTTGACTAAGTGGGAGTCCAGTGACACAATCTTTACGCCATCTGCTGGTCCCCAGTTAAATTACTCTTTTACGCCTCAATAAAATTTTAGAGAATACAACAGTAAATGAGTAAATATAATCTAAAATCTATGTATACACTAGTATACTAAATTTTCTTTAATAACCATATGCTGCAAATATCACTAAAAAATCCAATTACTAGAGTTTAATTTAAACGTTCAATCTCACTGGCACTTGAAAAAATATAAAATCTAGAGGCTTAAATCTTACATCTGATGACATAATTGCTAGAAATCTGCATAAAGGCAGAACAAAAGAAATAACTAGCTAATTATCAAGAATCCTTTAATCAGCATGCTATTTGTAATCCTATAAAAATGAAGTTTTTAGGTCCAGGAATATTTTGTTTGTGTGTATGTTTTGATAATTAGAAGAGTAGAATAAGGCATAAAGAAACTCAAAGGGCTTTATCTCTTAATTAATTTTAAAATGGCTTGGTGAGATTTAAGCTTCTTACTCAAATGTGTTCTATACATGTTTCTCTCCGTTAGTGGTTTCTCTCCACCTCCAAGACTATGGTCAATGTCCTTCTCTGGTTGTAAAAGGCTCTTTGCCATCAGGCAAGTCCCCCTCACCACTCAAACCTCTCCAAGCTTCACTGATCTTTCATCATCCTTGGAGCTTGTGATCTTTGTGCCATTAAATTCCTTGAGATATTTTCTGCAGCTTCTTGGCCTCTCTTTGCAAATGTTCCTTCTTTCCCACTTTTCTCTTTTCACCTAGCTATCTCCTACAGATCTTTGAGGTTTTAGTTTGGATGTCACCATCTTTGGGAAAACTCAGATGACTAGGTTAAATTCCTCTCTTCTGTATTGTCATAGCATTCTATGCTTATTCCTACTGTAAACTTACCCCACCATATTATTATTGCTCTTTTTTCTCACTGACAGAAAGCATTTTGAGGGGGATAAATAAAAAACTGAGGTTTAAATATGATGACACAATTGCTAGTAATTTCCAATTGTGTCAAATTTTATAATTTGATAGAATTTATGGTTTTGTTTCATTTAGTTATATTTCAGAGCAACTACTCAATGAACAGTTTCTAAATGGTTCACTGCTTAAGAAGTTCCTGTCACAGCCTGGGGAAAAAGGTATGCATATCCCTGGTGGTAGATAGATAGAGGAAGACATACTAGACAAGGTGAGGTTCCTATTAAACCGTAAATGATGAGAAATAATTAACCAAACAAAAGGGAGTGCAGAATTGAAAGGCATTCCACTAGGCCTAAGGGACAAGCAGGCACAGAGGCCTATACATTGAGAAACAGCTTGGGATGAGATAGAAATAAATCCTTTGACAACAAAAAAGCCAATGAGGAAAGAACAGTTCTTTCAAAAAAGTTGTTGGGACAACTGCATATTCACATGCAAAACAGTAGATTTCAACCTCACAGCATATACAGAAATCCACTGCAAAGCATTAGAGATCTAAAATAAAAGCTAAAACTATGAAACTCTTGGGGAAAAACATAGTAGTAAATCCTTGTGACTTTGGATATCAGATATCTATATTGGCTATTGTGAGACTAACTAGTTCAGATAAAGGTCATTCAGTAACTGGCACAATTTCTATGATATAGTGGGTGCCCAATGTTTTAAACAAACAAATGATTCAAAGCAAATGTCTTGGTAAACAAATAGGCTTTCAAAGTCCTAATGTAAAAGGATAATTTTTAAAAATGAATCTTCCCCAAATGTCAAATTAAAACACATGAGTCAAGCATTAATTAACTGCTCCTGAAAAACTATGGAAGGTGCAGTGTGCAGCAGGGCTCTGGAAAACACTGCTGTGGAAGCAAGTTAAACAGAAATACCAAACTTCTACAGTAATGCTTAAATGAACCAAAGTAAGCTATGCTAAAAGAAAGCTTTCTTATAAGATGAAGGTGGACTGTAATGGTATCCATGCATTCTGCTACACCCACAGTGGTCAAATTATTTTTTTTAAGTCAAGTGAGGATATATTCCCTGATAGCTGATTGTTTAAAGGGAGAAAAACCCATATTTTCTTCCTACCATTTTGAATTGCTTATTTTAACTCAGCTGTATGTAAATTACCAACATCTTTTATACAGTGTGCATTGAACACTCTAGCTTAATACTGACCATAATGTTTTAGAATATGCTAGATTTCCTTAGGGAGCATGTCCCCAATGCTCTAAGAGGTTTTCTGCTTTTCTATTTAGCAATAGAGAGGTCTGATTTTGAGTTAAAGTTGCAGGAACTGTTTCCTTTTAGGCTTAGTTTTGTAATTAAGCAGAAAAAATATGGATAATGGGAAGGATACCCCCCACCCCCAGTCACCCAATTTCTTCCTTTTTATATGACAGATAATACCAAATTAATAATCTGTTTTTTTTTGGGGGGGGAGGGGTAGTTTTAGATTACAAACCAAAGTCAGGATTCCTAACAGGAGGTGACTGATCCCTTATTTACCAAAAGGGGCCACTGCTTGTCTCCATCTTTGCCTCAAGTTTTATAATGTATGCATTCTTAGGCAGTAATTGACATTAGTTCTTTGGGGCCAGCAGGTGGCATTGTGGTTAAGGTACTGGATTCCCACATGGCCAGCAGCAGTTCAAGTTCCAGACCTAGCAGTTTGCTTTCTTGCCCCTCCCACCCCGCCTCACTGGTAAGCACGGGTAGCCTACAGCAAGTTAAAATAATAAACTAAATTAATGCATTTAAAAATACATTATTTCTGTATTATATTGGGTTGTCTGAAAAGTCATGATGCATTTTTGCATAGAAAAACAGAAAAAAATACATCATGACTTTTCTGACAACCCAATATATGCTCAGTGTTTAGTCCTTTAGTCAGCTAACAGAACCTTGTTAGAGCTGGGTAAAGAACCATCTCAGTAAATCAAGTATCTTTCCAATAGCATTTCCCTTCTCTAAAACTGTGCTGTCTACCCTCCCCCAGTCAATTGCAGCTATATACATTTAAATTAATTAAAATTAACCCAGTTGAAATGGTGCAAGCAGTAGGGCACTGCTGCATGACCCTGAAGCTGGGACCACGTGGGAGGTCCGGTTCAGATCCCAAACCTACTTTAACAGGCCAGCTCAGTGGCTCATGCCTATAACCTTGATTGGAGCAGAGGATCACAAAAGGAAAAACCTGTCAAGAAAATACCTCTCTCAGACTGAGTTTGCCACGAAAGCGGAAATCTAGTGGTTTCAGGGATAAGAGCAATGAAGATATTCTGCTGAGAAGTCATCCTGGAAAAGTGTAAAGGGCAGGCCAGAAGAAGACTGAGCTGGTTCACCATAAGAAAGAGGTCTAAGTGAATAGTAGCCAAGCATCCAAATACTATTAGGGTCCTCATATTCTTCAATTCCCACCGAATCTGCGACACAAAGGGAGAAAAACAGAACCCCAAAGAGTTTGCAGACCACCTCCTCCTGTGCTCCTCTCCTCTGACTGCTCAGATTGAACTTCTAGAAATTAGGAAGAAATGAATAATCCACCTGATGAATAGAAATCACCACAGGGGCACAAGAAATAATGAGAAACCAAGAAAATACCTCTCCCCCAAGGGGAAATAATAACTCCTCTTTATCCATAGACAGTACAATGGAACTCATGGAAAAGTCTGATAAAGAATTTAGAATATTCATAGTGACAAAGCTAACAGAGATGGAAGAGAAGAGAAACAATGAACTCCAGAAGAAAACAGCTGATGAGTTCCAGGAGATGAGGGGGTTCTTGCAAGAGCTGAAAGAGGAAATACATATCATAAAAAAGGATCAAATGGAACTGTTGGAGAAGAAGGCTGTAATATAGGAAGTCAAAATCTCCTTTGCAAGTATTAAAAGCAGACTAGATCATACCAAAAACTGAATCTCAGATATAGAAGACAGAATTGCTGGACTAGTAAAATACACCACTAAGACAAAAAACAGCCCCCCCAAAATGAGAATAATATACAAGAAATATTAGATACCATTAAACGTCCTAAGATCTATATAATTGGTGAAGAGACTAATAAGGGTATTGATAATCTTTCTATGAAATCTTGGAAGAAAACTTTCCAAACCTAGAGAGGCATTCAAAGATTCAGACCTAAGAAATACAAAGGACCCCAAATAGGATCAACCCAAGAAGATCTCCTCCAAGACACATTATAGCCAGAATGACCAAAACCGCAGACAAAGACAGGATACTAAGATTGGCAAGAGAGAAACGTCAAGTTACCTAAAAAGGATATCCCATCAGGCTAACAGTGGACCTCTCAACAGAAACAATGTGAACAATGAAAGAATGGGAAAATATATTCAAAGTGTTGAGTGAAAAACAATTTCAACCAATAATACTATATCTGGCAAGATGATACTTCATATGGGAAGAGAAGACAAAAACATTCCCAGAGAAACAAACCTGAAAGAATTTACCGACACCAGGCCAGTTCTCAAAGAAGCTCTGAAGGGGGAACCAGCAGTTAGCGTAATGGCTATGTCGCTGGACTCCCACGTAGTCGACCACGGTTCGTGTCCCGGACCCGGTGGCTTAAAACTCACGCCGGGCGCATGTGCGTGCGTGCCCAAGATCCCGAGAGGAGAATGGAGGAGAAGGGATTGTGGCGTGACCATCCCCCCTGGGGGGTGATTTCTCGCTTTCTGTCTCTATGTTTCTCTCTGTCTGTCTGGCGAGCGCACGCGCCCTACAGTGAAAATCTCTCCAAAAAAAAAAAAAAAGAAGCTCTGAAGGGAGTGCTATCCTAGGAAAACGAAAGTCAGACACATAGAAATAAAAGTTATAAAACAACTAAGAAAATGGCCAGCTTAATGGTAGGGACAAGTCCAGAGTTGAACTTTATCTTCCAGAATTTAAACTGAAAGACTGGACCACAACAATAGATAAAGTTTGTATATGAGTTTGAACTGGTGAAATAGAATTTTCTGTCTTTTGACTAAAATTTACTGACCTTCTATGCTTTGTTTTCCAGAGTTAAGGAGTTTGTCTTCTCTTGAGTTGTGGAAAGGTCCATGTACCTACTATTCAAACAGAATCCTAACCTGGCTTTAAGTATTAGGCAAAGTTCTCTTAACATTTTTTGATTTTCATTTATTAAAGCTAAAACTACCTTCCTTGAAATTAAAATATACCTATTTAATGACCACAGTAAGCTATATAGTCTCGGCTAGGTACTACTTTATAGTATATTCATTCTACTCACAGAGTTTCATGCTTTAAGTCAACTTTTGTTCACAGATACGTATATATTGGCTGAAAGTATTTAGACTAATTTAGATATTTTGTGAATCAATGAAATGTGGGAAAGAATAAAGGAGTGGAAAGCAACTGACTGTATATACCAGAGACAGGGTGGGAGGAGGACAGGAAATGGCAGAGGGTAAGAAATAGGGTGGGGATATACAGATACAAGAAATGGAAAATTATTTGTTGATAATATGTATGATTAAGCCACTCTGCAGTATATTCTGGATGGAAAAATCACATTTTGTATGCTGTAGTGTTAGTCAGTCAAAGAATGTAAAGAAAATAATTTTAAAACAATAAAAAAATAAAATACCCCCTCCTCCTCCCACATGCCCTTTCTCTTATAAAAAAAAAATTGAATACACAAAAATCAAAATCAGTCTTCTATTGAGTCTCACCACATTTGAGTACTCAATAGGCATGTGTAGCTGGCTTAGTGGCTCCTGAAGTGTACAGCACTGATCGAAAACATTTATAAACGTTATATGAGTTGTTTGCAAATGAACATAAAAGTGCTCTAAAAGTCAGCCTTAGTAGTACATTGCTATGTTTTAATTATTTTTCTATTTGCTTAAAAATTATTGGCCAGTTTACTCATACTTCTTCACACAAACACACACACAGCTTTTTGAATTCAGTTCCATATATAGAGTCAGAAACTGGCTAAATAAATCATCATAGTCCAATAGGGCCACTGATTAGGAGTTAATGAGGCTTTTATATATATAGATGTTTGCATGACTCTTCCAGAACCAGTAATTTTTGTCACTGTGTGTATGTTAAGTGAATATACAATAGCTTTTAGTTGCTGTTTTAATAAATAAAAGAAACTCAGCAATTGCCTCTGGCCTATACTCACTCCAAGGACAAATATCTCCTGTGAATTCTAAGGACTTTCACTAAAATATCATTTCAACAAGGGTTCCATCTTACTGATTCTCATCATACTTCCTTGAGTAGCCCTCTGTTTGGCCCTACCCCCTCCCCTGCCCAATAGCCTTAACTCTCTAGCTATTACTTGGTCATAGTGTTTTCCGGAACACTTTCATACCACTCACCACAAATCTGGAAAACTGATCCTTACCCATCAAGCAAAATTTGTATTATTATTTTTTTGGAGAAGATTTTGCTATAGGGCGTCTGTACTCACCAGAAAGACAGAGACAGACAGAGAGACAGGAAGTGAGAAATCATCCCCAGGGGGAATGGCCACTATGCAATCCTTTCTCCTTCATTCTCCTCTCTGATCTTGGGCATGCACACACACGCGCCTGGTGTGAATTTAAGCCATGGGTCTGGGACTACATGGGAGTCCAGCGACTTAGCCACTACACCATCTGCTGGTCCCACAAAGTTTGTATTTATGGAGAAGTTAAGTTAATGAGAATCCTGAGATTTCCAAAGGCAGACTGAATAAGTTCGAACAAATGCACATAGGACTCTTTTTCAAAGAGAGATTTTTGCTAAAGGGTGTGTGTGCTAGCCAGAGAGACCGAGACAGAAATAAAGAAAGTGAGAAATCACTCCCAGGGGGAACAGTCATGCTGCAATCCCTTCTCCTCCACTCTTCTCTCTAGATTTTGGACACGGATGCACACACGCCTGGCGGGAATTTTAAGCTGCTGAGTCTAGGACTTGAACAATAGTCAACCACATGGGGGTCCAGTGACACAACCATCACACCATGTGCTGGTCCCAGATTTTTTTTTTCAGAGAGATTTTTTTCTATAGAATGTGTGCTCTGGCCAGAGAAAACAGAGACAGACAGACAGAGAGAAAGCAAAAAATCAACCCCCACGGGGCATAGCCAAGCTGCAATCCCTTCTTCATTCTCCTCTCAGGATTTTGGGCAAGTGTGCACACATGCCCGACGTGAGTTTTAAGCCACCAGGTCCAGGACTCAAATCTCAGCTGACTACGTGGGAATCCAGCAATGTAATCATTACGTTGTCCGCTGGTCCCCCCTCTCTCTTTTTTTAATATATGATTTTTTTTTGCCTTAGGGCTTGTGCAATCGCAGGAGAGACAGAGAGGGAAAATGCAAAATCACCCCCCCCCCAGTGAGGATGATTTTCAAGCTGCCAGGTAAGGGACTCTAACTGCAGTAAGAAATGTGGGAGTCCAGAGAGTAACTGCTATGCCATCTGTTGGTCCCTAAGACTTAAGACTTTTACTGGAGTCAATGAACTTAATGGCTATCAGTTTTACTTTTAGCTTTTTTTTTGGCCATAGGGTGTGTACACTCACTAGAGGGAGGGAGAGAGAGGGAAAGTGAAAAATCACCCCCTTCCCCACAGGTATGATCACGTCACAATCCCTTCTTCTTTCAGGATTTTGGGTACACAGGCACACAAGCCTGATGTGATTTTTGAGTGCTGGTCTGAGACACAAACCACAGTCAGCCACGTGAGAATACAGCACCTTAACTGCCATGCCACCTGCCCGCCCAGTGGTTATTGATTTTGCTGAGGTTTAGATCTTATTCAAAATCTTAATGCCTCAACATAACTGCTATGAGAGTCTCCAAGAAGTGAATTCTGGAGCTCAAATTCATCATTTGCAAATACATAACTGGACCAGCCTCCTGAGGTTGTAGTAATAAAATTACACACATAGGTCACACAGAGTAAGTGAGACATAAAGTAGAGAGGGCATGCATCAAAAAAGATGCAGAACCATAAACATTCTTGCATTTGGGAAAGTTATATGCAACAAACACATCTTTAGAAAAAAGTGAAAAAAAGAAAAGATTTAAAAATTGAGATGCAAAAAGTAAAGAGCCCCAGAAGTGGTGGCATAGGCCAGAGGGTGCCACTGTGTAAATACTAGAGCCACATGGGAGGCCCAGGTTCTGATTCTGGGTTGACTTGAACATACTGGGCATACTCATGATCCTGGCCAGCTGAGAAACTTGGGAGAAGATCAAAGAGTGGCAAGATTCTGTCTAGGGTACATACCTCTCTATTGAAATAAATAAAATAAAATAAACAAATAAGTTTCTACAAAGATAGTAAACACTAAATGTTTATTGGGACTCTGACAAGAGAAAAAGATTTGATAAGCATCCTTGTGGTCTGAGAAAGATAGTAAAAGTACAGTTAAATGCAGGTACCAGCAGTTGGCGTAATGGCTATGTCGCTGGACTGTGGTTCAAGCACCGGACCTGGTTGCTTGAACTCACGCCAGGTGTGTGTGTGCGCGTGCCCAAGATCCCGAGAGAATGGAGGAGAAGGGATTGCTGCGTGGCCATCCCCCTGGGGGGTGATTTCTTGCTTTCTGTCTGTCTGTCTCTTTCTGGCGAACATACCCTGTAACAAAAACCTCTCAAAAAAAAAAAAAAAGTACAGTTAAATGCAGATTAGAGGGTTTTTTTTTTTTATCAGAGACAAATAAACAAGATATTTTGAAAAATCATTATGTGAATTTATTGGCAACTGGGCCAAATAGACAAAAGGAAAAGTATGATATTAAAGTATCTAATAACTAGAGCTATCCAAATGAAAGATTACAAAGTTCAGAGACTTCAGAGAAAACATAGAAAATTGATAAGACAGAAAGTCAATCCCTGTTTAGATAAATTCTTACTGCCCTACTACACCTCATACCACTTAGCTAGTAAACTTTCTTGCAAATAGGAATCACTGATCACAAGAAAGGTTACCGTGTATAGACATTTCAGTGTAACCCCCTGACCACCAGTGAACACAACCGCTAATTATCAGCAGGCTTCTCTCATTTACTTAAGAAAGAACATGTAGTGGTAAGATAATTCTTGGCAGAGAAAACTTTATAGCATTGTAAAATACTCCTAAAGAAAACCTGCAGGATGAAGAACACAGAGACATAGGAAATGTAAAAAAATATGATTCATACATAATATCTAGGAATACTTGACTTGGTATGTGCGTTTTCCACTGATTCTAAGAAAAATATCATTTTTCTGGTTTACCTTGTCCAAACGACAACACAGGCACAGAGAAAATAGCATTAAATAAGTTACTAATTTTCTTGGTTTTGTATATGTATCTCTACCTTTGGCAGATAATTAAGTTTTTATGTGCTCCTAATTTAATGAAATCAAATTGCCTACAAAAGCCAAAGATTTCTAACTTTATCTTTCCTTAACAGACATTCATATGAAGAGTTGCAGTGCAATAAGTCAAGGTGGAAGAGTTTTTTGTTTGTTTGTTTGTTTTAAAGGAAGCTGATATATAAACTGGATTATTTCATGACATCATTTTATCTATAGAAAAAATTGCAACAAAATTATGCAAGTGTAGTTATAAGATATTAAGGTAATATTATAGTTACAAATACAAAGAGCACACTGAAACTGAAAAGTGGGCAGGAAATCAAATCCAGTCAATTTCCTCAAGTTAAATCTCATCATTTCAGAGTCAGATGCCTGATTTCAACCCCAGATCTGATTGTTAATAGCTGTACCACTTATTAGTAACTAAGTTACTATCTTGTATGTAGGAATCACTGTTCACAGGAAAGGTTATTGTGTATAGACATTTTAATGTAACTTTTCTGTATATTATGTCTTCCTCTGAAAAATGGGAGGAACAGTACCCCAGGACTGTGAGGGATGGGGTTAAATAAATTAACAGAAATAAACCACCAGACCAGTGCCTGACTGTATATAACGCACTCAGTACCCATTAATTAGCATCATATTCATGTTCCTAATTATTTCAGGAAATTCATTTCCATAGTGGGCAGTAATCAGAAACCCAAGTACTGAACCACTGACTTTTGACCTGAATTATTCGCTTCCTAGAAGTACAGAATAACACCTGTATGCAAAGTTAGTGCAAGAGACTTCAGAGAAAACACGAATGCAAGTTTATTTGCATTTTATGCCATGTTATTTACAATTCATGTGCTTGAAAACCTTATATGAGCTTGTGGCAAAACTGATTTCTAGCAGGTTTATGTAGCTAAAATGTTGTTAGGTCACTAATGTCTTCATAAAAACTTCCTCTTGAATGTACATTCTGCATATATTGCTGCTAGGAACCACAATACTCACTAAATGAAAGTCTGTCCTCAGATACCAAACTAAAAATTAAGATATATTCAAGTATAGTTTAACTATAAAATCATAATCTAGTATAGTAACACCACATTAAAATTTATCAGATAGCAGTTACTATAGTTTCAGAAAACAAAAAAGTTTCATAGCTGATGTCTCTAACATAAGATTTATCCATGTTTATTGATTTTCGTACCAGTACACAAGGGCTAGGACTCTCAGAATATATTAGTGCATTCACATTGGTTTTACATATATTCTACATCTAAAATGTAGTTAATTAATTACCATTCTCAACACATCAAAACTCCTAGTCTAAAGGAAATGACAATATTGGGAACCAGCAGTTAGCATAATGGCTATGTCGCTGAACTCCCACGTAGTCGACCGCGGTTTGCATCCCGGACCTGGTGGCTTAAAACTCACACTGGGTGCATGTGTGTGCCCAAGATCCCGAGAGGAGAATGGAGGAGAAGGAATTGTGGCGTGACCATCCCCCCTGGGGGGTGATTTCTTGCTTTCTGTCTCTATGTCTGTCTGTCTGGCGAGCACACGCGCCCTATAGCAAAAAAAACCTCTCAAAAAAAAATGACAATATTTAGGGAAGATGCTCCTAAATAAAGACCTTATTTCAACATTATTCATTTAGGAAATGCTTTGTAAAAGACTTCGAGCTTTGAATAAAGTCAAAGTATCTTCATGTTTAAATAATATACTCATAGGGTCTGTAGGTATAATATTGAGTCACTGGAAGTCATGATTCATTTTTGCATCATGACTTTTCCAATAGTACCCAAGAACAACTTTCCCTAAGTCCATGAAAAAACCCCCCCACACAAGTAGTGTGGTTTTGGTGATTACTGAATTTAACTTTTTAAGTCTTTAAGAATAAACAGCAAAGTTAAAAAAATAGAAGAGATTTGTTACAATCTTCAATTTTACAATGGTTAATTTTGAATTGAGATTGAATTATTTTTTAGGAAAAGACTCAAATATTTCCCAGCATATACTCTATCTAGCTTATATTGTAAAGTTGGCCGACATGCTCAGAACATGGAGACTTGCCTTTCGGCATGTAGTGGTTCTGTTAGGCAAATCAAAGTCTGAATCAATTGCACTCAAGGTCTTTGACTTGTTTACTTTTTAAAGCCTTTTCTATAAATTTGATAAACAAGTTTCCCATTTTCCCTTCATAAACATAACATTTCTGCATAGTACTTCATTTTTTATTGGTCTTTCTTTCATCTTTCCTGTCCATTACCTAACTTCTGCTTTATCTGTTTAACTCACAGCAATATTCAAAGTCATATTAATGTTTAAACCTGTTTCATTGCAGAAACTATTTTTCCATCAATATAGGCCAATCAAGATTTTCTTAAAAATCTATCTTATTTAAATAAATAGCAATTTGTTTACACATATTTATTTGTTCAATTATTACATTTTCCCTCATGAAACTAAGGGAAACTTCATTCATCTGTATTAACCTTCAAATTATGCAATTTTGTTTTAAAAAAAATAGCAAATGTAGAGGGCATCATATGTTATACCCCAATCAGTTTTCAAGCAAAACGACTGGAGCAAATCATAGGTTGCTGGGAGGGAACAATAAATTCTTCAAGATCAGGATGTGCTATTTGCCCCCTATGACAAGCAAACTTCACTAAAAGACAGTGACAGTGGTCTCCAATCCAAGCAGCTATCACAGCTCAATTAAAATACTGCTTACCCATTAGCCTCTACTCATTAGCCAGCCCCCCATTCATTCTCTCTCTCTCTCTCTCTCAGATACACACACACAGTGCTACAAGTCCAGTGACCAGTAGGACTGAACCCTTTCACAAAGTAACCAGTAAGAATTATGGACGACTGAAATAAATGTAACTAAAATTTTGACTGCAGAGTCAAATGAAACAATTCTATATTGGTGAGACTGTTAAGAACATAAATGTGTTGCAAACATTAAGAACTGTGTTAGATTATGTTAACAGCTATCTTCCACGCTCTCTTCCATGTGTAGCAAGGTGGAATATTACTTAGGGAAGTCAGAGACATTCAGGAGGAAACAGGAATTTATGCATGATTAGATCTACAGTGAGTACTACCACCAAAGGCACTACCGCTGCAACAACCTTCCTTTAAAAATGTAAGGTATTAGTTAATCTGCAATGATGTAACTTTAAAAAAATACACAGTAAATCTATGAATGCATATTTATAAACCTCAACAATACAGTCCACTGTAACACTGCAAATTCAGAGAGAATCTCGTCAAGGTCTTGTAGAGCTCAACACGCACATTTCCAAACTCTCAGTTTTTAAAATTCTCTAGTAATAATACGCTCTCAGTAAATTTTCTGAAGTTTCGTGGCATATATTCAGGTTTTCAAAGGCTTAAGCAAATACCAAAAAACTGCAGAGTTACTACTCTTTTCAGATGCTGAAGTATCTATATTTCTGAATTTACCCCCATTTATAAAAAGGGAGGGGGGCCTCGAATATTTCAGAGGACCAACTTCTTTAATGCCCAGCTCGGATATGTTATGGTCTTCCTAAAACTTTTGGGTCTAAACCCTCCTCCGAAATCCACAAAGAGAGGCCACTAAAAAGCAGTTGCCATTGTGATTTGCTGCTGACTACCGCTTCTTACTACTCTTTCTCCACACCCCTCGCCCAGAACAGCGGAGCTCTCCGAAGTCTCAAGGCTGGACCGGAAAAGAGAAGCCCAAGGAGCCCTTAAACGCTCTCAGCGAGGCAGGAGGCGGCCCGGCTGAAGCGCCCCCCGGTTCTCCACAACTACCCACACGTCAGGCCCGGATCCCACTGGGAGAGAATATTTCGGAGCGAAGGAATAAGCCATCGCCGTCACTTGGCGCCGATTCCTGCCCTTCCCGCCGGGATCTCGTACCTGCCGCCGGCCCTCGCCCATCCCCAGCCCGGCTGAAGCGCCCCCCGGTTCTCCACAACTACCCACACGTCAGGCCCGGATCCCACTGGGAGAGAATATTTCGGAGCGAAGGAATAAGCCATCGCCGTCACTTGGCGCCGATTCCTGCCCTTCCCGCCGGGATCTCGTACCTGCCGCCGGCCCTCGCCCATCCCCAGCTCTCCCGGCAGGGGCTTGCCCCCCAAAGGGCACCGTCTTCTCCGCCCCGTTCCTCATTCCGATGGGCGCTGGGGCCTCCTGTCGGAGACAGAGCAGGGCTCCAGGGGCTTCCTACAGGCCCCAAGTCCGGTCCTTCCCTCCCAAACAACATCCCGCCAAGCGCGCCCTGGCCCCGGGGCGCGACGCTCGGGAAGAGGGCCCCAGGCCTGCCTCCCGCCGACGCAGAGAAGAAAAGGGAGGGAAGGGAGGGCGAAGATGGGGCCTGCCCTGGAGCCAAGTACCTTGTAGAAAGCGCCATTGGAGCCCCGCACTTCCACCACCAGCTCCTCCATCT
>NW_006209177.1:1696954-1702613 GCF_000334495.1 Tupaia belangeri chinensis | reverse complement strand
TGTTTGTTTTCGGTGGGTTTTTTACCAAGCTAGAGCAGAGCTGACTGAGCTGCAGGTGGATTGCGGGATAAGAGAAAACGAAAAGGAGAAGGGTTTGAACTAGGAGCAGTGGATTCGCGGTGACCCGGGTTTGAGTGACCCTTAGAGGCAGAGGGCGGAGACTAGCGCCCTCCCCACCAAGAGTTGTGGGGCTGCCCTGTGAAAGACCTGTGCCCTTTGAGGGGCAGTGCATTGCGGCAGCACCTCTGGAAGTGTTAGCCCTTTCTCATACCCAGCACTGATCCACATGCTCCCCTTTCCTCAATTTAGTTTCATATTTGACACACGTTAGAAAAGAATGGGTGAAGCACTTGTTACAACGTTTCTTCACAGTTCTTCACGACCCCTTCTGTATGTTCACCCTGTACGAGAGGGTGGGATGGGCATGTCTATAGCAGTCTCGCCACCTGCCTACAGGAGACGGCCCATGTTCTCCTTGCAGCTTCCCCCTTTTACCCCTTAAAGTGGTGCAAACCCTGTCTTATTCCTGCCTCGGCACCCTGCTTATCCCCACCTTGACCCGTCTTTTCGGTGTCTGGAAGGTTTGTATCCAACTGAGAAGTTCATTGAGTGCTTACCATATGCCAGGCACAGGGCTAAGTCTACCGAGTCATTGGTGAGCAAAAAAGAAAGAAAAGGCCAGACTGCCAGCATTGACCTTGGAACTTAGAGAAATAGATGAACTTAAGTTATCATATAGATAAATGTGGAGTTGCAACTGCCATAACGGTTCTGCAGAATAAGTACACCTATGATAGTGGCACATGATCTGGTCTAGGGTGGCCAGGAAAGGGGAAATGATTCTCTCTGGAATGTGACAAGTGAGAGTTAACTGGCAGCATTGAGTTGGTAGACATGGACTGAACTGTCCCAGGCAGGTACCCTAGAATGAAAGACATGTTGGGCCTCCAATATCCTTCCCACACCCAACTCCCTGCCAGAATGGTAAGTTGCTGCTGGGGAAATTCCAGCTTTAAAGCAGTGGGTCAAGGGCCACATTCCTTGAGGCCATAGTAAACAGGAATGACCCATTGGACTAGGTAGGGTGTTTGGAGTAGTCGTAAGATGCAAAGACACCAAAAGAGCTGAAACAATCTCACCATAGGCTGGATAGCAGCAGGACATTATCTTGAACCCTGTTGCAGTAAAAGGGTACACATTGATTAGAATGATTTTGCCTTCCACATGTAAGATGTCTTCTGGTTTACCCAGGACTTTCACACGTATTAGCTCTTTACAGCTGCCTTTACTACAAGTCGCCCACGACCTGGCCTTATTCTCTGAACCCAGGGTGCACTTTCATGCCTCCGTGTCTCTGCACATGCTGTCACTGTCTGAGCTCCACATTAAGAGTGGCTGATTTCAAGATATGTTCAATGAATGAATAAATGCTTAGCTTCACTACCAGTACATGCTGTGACTTAGCCTTGCCCACTTGATTCCCACGTCTCAGCCTCACTCTGATCTCTACCTTTTAAAAAGGCATTTTGTTTTTAGCTTTTTGCTATAGGGTGCGTGCACTTGCTGAAGAGAGAAAGAGAGGGGCAGGAAGAAGGAAAATGAGAAATCATCTTCTGGAGATGGGGGATGGCCATGACACAGTCCCTTTTTCTTCATTCTCTTGTCAGGATTCTTGGCATGCATGCACATGTGCCTGGTATGATTTTCAAGTTGTTGAGTCTGGGGCTTGAACTGTGGTTGGCCAAATGTTGGAATCCATTGCTTTAACCATCATGCCACCTGCTGGTCCCTGCCGATCTTTACCTTTTGAAATTCCTTCTTTCTTTCCCTTTCAATGGGTGTGGAGGGTAGGGAGGTGCATACACTCACCAGAGAGAGAGAAAAGGAGATGAGAAAGCATCTCCCCTATGGGGAATGGTCATGTTGCAATCCCTTTTCCTCCATTTCTTCCTCATTTTGCTATTTTAGACATGCATGCATTCACTCCCTGTGTGTTTAATAAGCTACTGGATCCACTCCCAAGCTGGGTTCAAACAATGTGGTTGGCCATGTTGGATCCAACTGCCTTAACCACCTCAAATGGAGAAGAAAAGTTTAAGATAGTTTTGACACTGGGCTCAGCCCTGCTAATGAGCTGCTTTTTCCATATTCCCTCTCTCAGTTACTGATAAGCCTTGCCTTAGAATTAGTTGCTCAAGCCTAAAACTGAGTCATTTTGACCCTTTCACATCTAATCTATCAGCAAATTCTTTCAGAGTCCAGGATCTATTTTTCACCCCTTGTACTGCTAAAAAACCATGGTTGATGTCTCCATTCTGTCTTACCTGGATTATGTAACAACTTCACTAGTTCCGCCGTAGCCACTCTCGTCCTCTCTCTTTGAGCTGTCAACACAGAAGACAGAGTGACCCTGCTCATGTGTTAGTAAAGTCACTTTGCCACTCACCCCCACCTCAATGACTCGTCAGTCTCTCAGAGTAACATCTAGGGTTGTTTATTCCAGCCCCAGTGCCCTATGTACTCTGAATTCTGTTATCGCCACTATCTCACCTCTACCTTTCCCATTTACTCCATTCTAGCCACAATGGTTTCTTTGATATTTCTTGAAAATGCCGGGGAGGTTTTCTGTCTGTCTTCTCTCACTAGAATATAAGCTCACTGAGAGCAGATATTTTGCTTTATTCATTGTCTCCAGTGCCTACCACAGTATCTGGAACATAGTAGATATTTACTAAATATTTATTTATTGAATAAATGAGTGAATAAATGAATAATGTGTTAAGGACCCAACCAAGGTCAAGTCTGCTCCCGTGCTTGTATTTCTCTGATTTTGGAATGTTGCTTCAGCTTTTCTAGCCCTGCTTTGGCCCCTAGCTTCCATTAAATTGCTGCCTGTTGTCTTTACATTGATTTATTCTGTGTTATTTCCTGCTCCTTTGCAATTTGAGCCCTCTGAGTCTTTTTCACGTTTCAATCCCAGATGAAATGCCATCTGTCCTTTCCAACTGCAGAGAGCCTTCAAGACCCAGCTAAAGTCTCACTTCTTACACAACACTGTCTCTGACAATTTCACCTCTTCTTTAAACTAGATATTAGGGAAAAAAGCCATAATCAATGTTCTTTAATTTTTGAGTAGTTTTAGATTTATGGAAAAATTGAGCAGAGTACAGAGAGTTCCCATGTACTCCCCTAACCCTCAACCCCCCCCCCAAGTTTCCTCTATTATTAAAATCTTGCATTTGTATTGTATATATATTACAATTAGTACATTATTATAACTAAAGTCTATACAGTATGTTAAAGTTCTCTCTTTGCATTGCACAGTTCTGCGAATTTTGACATGTTGTATTGTATCTCCCATTACAATGTTATACAGAATAGTTACACTGCACTGAAAATCCCCTGTGCATCTGCTCTATCCCCTAGCCATAAACAACCATTGCCTTGTTTTGGAGGTTTTGTTTGTTATTTAGTTATTCATGTATTTTCATTTTTTAGGCAGGGTCTTGCTGTTTTGCCAACATCCTACCTCATCCCCATGAGTATCTGGGGTTATAGGTGTGGGCCACTGTGCCTGGCTTTTATGGTGCACCAAACCAAACCACGGCCTCCTATGTCTTCTCTGTTAGCTGAGTAGCAGTGTCAACCAGCATGTGCGACTCCGGCTGGCCCAATCTTCTTACTGTCTGTATAGTTTTGCCTTTTCCAGAATGTCACATATCTGGAATCATATTGTATGTGGCTTTTTCATATTTATATTTTCACTTGGCAATATGCATTTATGTTTCCTCTCTGCCTTTTCATGGATTGACAGCTTATTTCTTTTTCTTTTTTAAAGTTTTTATTTCATTCATGATAGATGGGTATATACCAGGGAGAGAGAAAGAGAGAGAATCACCTTTGACAGGGTCTTGTTACCCCGTAATCCTCTTTCCCCAGCCTTCTAACTCATTAGGATCCTGGGCACAGATAAGCTTGACTGGTATGTTTTCAGGCTGACCAGGAATCCAAGCCTGTAGTTGGCCACAAGGCTTCTAGCATTGCAGTTGATTTTGCTACTGACTGTGCATCCAGGCTAGGATGCCTTATTTCTTTTTATTGTAGAGTAATATTCCATTATATGGATGTACCACATTTTGTTTATCTACTCTTCTATCAAAGGGCATCTTGATTGATTCAAGATTAAAAATATATTATTATGAATAACATATTCAGCTGTAAACTTCCTTTTGTGAGTTAGCATGTGGATATAATTTTCAATTCATTTGAGTAAATAACAAGGAGAGGAATTACTGGGTCATGTGGTAATATTATCTGGCTTTGTAAGAAACTGCTAAATGATCTTCCAAAGTGACCGTACCATTTTGCATTTCTACTAGCAATGAATGAAACTTGTTCTACATCCTTGGCAGCATTTCAGATTGCCAGTATTATTGAAAATTGGCCATTCTAATAGGTATGTATTCCACTTGGCAGCATTTCAGATTGCCAGTATTATTGAAAATTGGCCATTCTAATAGGTATGTAGTACAATCTCATGGTTTTAATTTGCAATTCCCTAATGACATATGACCCTGGACGTTTTTTCATATGCTTACTTGCCATCTGTATATCTTCTCTGATAAAGTGTCTTTTCAGAACATTTGCCATCTGTATATCTTCTCTGATAAAGTGTCTTTTCAGAACATTTGTCCATTTTAAAATTGAGTTTTTTAAAAATTTGTTTTTATTTTTATTTTATTTAAAATTGTTTATTTGCATTCACTTACTATACATCATTATTGATGAGAAAAAGAGTTATTTATATATTTTGGATAACAGGCCTTTATCAGATATGTGTTTTCAAAATATTTTCCCCAAGTTTGTAGCTTATCCTCTTGTTCATTTAACACTGTCTTTCATGGAGTATATTTTTATTTTTTAAAAAGTTCAACTTACCATTTTTTCTTTCATGAATTATGCATTTGGCATTGAACCAAGAGTCATTGTCAAAACCAAGTTCACCTACATTTTCTTATGTTATCTTGTAACAATTTTATAGGTATGTGCTTTACATTTAGGTTTGTGAACCATTATGAGTGTTTTTGTGAAATAGGTAAAGTCAGTGTCTATATTAGTTTTTGTGTGTAAATGCATACTGATATCCAATTATCTCAGCACCAGTTTTTGAAAAAGCCATGATTTATCCATTGAATTGTCTTTGACTCTTTGTCAATAATCAATTGACGGGGCCAGCAAGTGGCATGGTGGTTAAAGGCACTGGACTCCCACATGGCCGACCACGGTTCAAGTCTTGGACCTGGTCGCTTGCTTTCTCACTTCCTCTCTCTCTCTCTGTCTCTCTCTGATCAAACTGGAAAATAATAATGATAATAATAAATAAAAGTTAAATAAAATACTTCTTTAAAAATATATTAAAAAATAATCAATTGACTATATTTCTATAAGTCTAATTCTGGCCCCTGTTTTGTTCCATTGACCGGTTTGTCTATTCTTTCATTAATATTACACTGTCTTGATTGCTGTAGCTTTATAGTAAGTCTTGAAATCAGGTAATGTCTGTCCTCCAACTTTGTTCTTCAATATTGTGTTGGCAATTCTGGGTGTTTTGTCTTTTCTTTTTTTTTTTTTTTTTTTTTATAGGGCGCGTCCACCGCAC
>NW_006209177.1:1696222-1696758 GCF_000334495.1 Tupaia belangeri chinensis | reverse complement strand
AAATGGGAGTTCAATGACATAGCCATTACACGTACTACTGTTCCTGGTCTTTTGTCTTTTCATATAAACTTTATTATCAGTTTGTCAATACCCATTGAATAATTTGCTGAAATAAGTATTTAGATACTATTGAGTCTGTAGCTCAAGATGGGAGGAAGTAACATCTTAACAATATTATCTTCCTGCCTGTGAACATAGAATATCTCTCTGTTTGCTTAGCTCTTCTTTGATTTCTTTCATTGAGGCTTTATAGTTTTCCTCATATAACTCCTGCAGATATCCTATTAGATTTTTGCCTAAATATTTAATTTATTTTGTGCTGATATAAATGGTACTATTTTTAATTTCAAAATTTTTTAAATTTTCTTGTTTTAATTAATTAATTTACATTCATTCACTGAGTATTGTTACAGCATACAAAATGTGATTTCCCATCAAGAATATGCTGCATAGTGACTTAAGTTCCCATCCTCCTCCCACACTATCTCAGGTGTCCACAGTTGTTTTCCATTTCTTTCTTTCCCCATATTTTATTG
>NW_006209177.1:1691901-1696191 GCF_000334495.1 Tupaia belangeri chinensis | reverse complement strand
TTGTTTTCCATTCCTTTTTCCCCCACATTTTATTGATTCACAAAATTTCTTAAATAATCTAACTACTTTCAATAGCAAGTTCTGCTGATATATACATTTCTATGAATACATGTCTGACTTTAGGCATGAAACTCTGAGGAGAATGAATATACTATAAGGTAGCACCGAGCTGATGCTATATAATTTACTACGGTCATTAATAATGTATTTTTACAATTTTTTTTAATTTCAAAGAAAATCAGCAATGTTTCAGACAAAAGTAATAAAATTCTATTTCGCCAATTCAGTTTCATGTACTTTATCTTCTCTTGTGGTTCGATTTACCCAATTAAATTCTGGGTTATAATATTCAACTCCACACTTGGCCCTATGATTAAGTAGGCCATTTTCTTGGTTTTTGAACTCTTATTTCTGTGTCTGTATTTAATTTTGCTGTTATAGCACTCCCTTGAGAACTTCTTGGGGATCTGGTCTGGTACTGGTAAATTCTTTCAAGTTTTGTTTATCTGAGAATGTTCTTGTCTTTTCTTCCCACATGAAGGATAACACTGCCGGGTACAGTATTCTAGGTTGAAATTGCTTTTCCCTGAACACTTTGAATGTATTTTCCCATTCTTTCCTTGCTCATATTGTTTCTGATGAGAGGTCTGCTGTTACCCTGATGGGATATCCTTTTTAGGTAACTTGCCATTTCTCTCTTGCCAATCTTAGTATCTTGTCTTTGTCTGTGGTTTTGCTCAATCTGGCTATAATGTGTCTTGGAGAAGATCTTCTTGGGTTGATTCTATTGGGGGTTCTTTGTATTTCTTAGGACTGCATCTTTGAATGCCTCTCTAGGTTTGGAAAGTTTTCTTGCAGGATTCCATGGAATAGATTATCAATGCCCTTATGGGTTTCTTCCCCTTCTAGGATACTAATTATCTGGATGTCTGGACGTTTGATGGTATCTAGTATTTTGGACGTTTGATGGTATGTGGTATTTCTCATATAGTATTCTCATTTTGGGGGGCACTTTTCTCAGTCTTTGTGGTGGATTTTTCTAGGCCAGTGATTCTATCTTCTACATCTGAGATTTGATTTTTGGTATGATCTAGTCTGCTTTTAATATTTTCAAGGGAGGTTTTTTACTTCCTGTATTATAGTCTTCATCTCTAACAGGTCCATTTGATTCTTTTTTATAGTGTGAATTTCCTCTTTTAGATCTTGCAAGAATTTCTTCACTTCCTGAAGCACCTTTCCCCTTACTCTTTAGCAGTTCATTGTCTCTCTTCTCTTTGATCTCTGTGAGCTTTGTCACCATGAAAATTCTAAATTCCTTGTCTGACATTTCCATGAATTTCATCATACTGTCTGAGGATGAAGAGGAGTTATTATTTTTCCTTGGAGGAGAGGTATTTTCTTGCTTTTCCATATTTCTTGTGACCCTGAGGTGATTTCTAGTCATCTTATGGATGGTGCGTCTCTTCTAATTCTTGAAGTTCAGTCTGAGTGTTCAGAGGCATGCAGGAGGAGGTGATGTGCAATCTCTCTTGCATTCTGTTCTCACTCTGTGCATCACAATCAGTGGGAACAGAAGAATATTCTGACCCTAATTGTATTCAGATTTTTAGATCCTGTTCACTTGGACCTGTCTAGACATTTACTGTGTAGGAGTAGAAATAACTGAGGAAGAAGTCTCAGCAGAAAATTTTCATTTTAAGTCTCTGAAAGCAATATTTCACAGCTGAGGTTCAGGATCCATGTCTTTCAAATTTCAATTGCTCATTGCAGATATACAAATCTTCCTCAACCAATTGCTTTTGCTGTGTCCCATAAATTTTGATGATTTTTATTTAGTTCAAAATATTTAAAAATATTTCTTAAAACTTCTCCTTTGACCCCTGTACTATTTAGAAGTATGTTCCTTAATCTCACAATATTTGGGGGGAATTTTCCAGCTATATATCTGTGATTTTTCCATTTTATAGTTTAATTTTACTGTGTCTACAAAAACACAGTTTAATTCCAATTATCTTATTTTTTTTCCTGATAGAAATTCACTATCTTTTTTCAAGTTGCTAGGTCTGGGACTCAAACCATGGTCAGCCATGTGAGAGTCCAGGTCCTTAACCATCATACAACCTGCTGGCCCCTAGAAGTTCACTTTTTTAGTGACATATAATAATTCAACATATTTATAGTGTTTAATGTGATGTTTCAGCCACTGCAAAAATACAAGTATAATGATTAAGTCAGGGTAATTAGTATATCCATAATTTTAACCAACTATTTGTCATTACTTTGTATGGGGAACATTCAGACATTCAGTATCTTTTTCTTTTTTAAGAGAGATTTTTGCTATAGGACATGTGTGCTTACCAGAGAGACAGAAAGACAGAAAGCGAGAAATCACTCCCCAGGGGGCTTGGCCACACCACAGTCCTTTCTCCTCCATTCTCCTCTTGGGATTTTGGGCACACATGCACATGTGCCTGGCATGAGTTTTAAGCTGCCAGGTCTGGGACTCCAACCATGGTTAGCCATGTGGGAGTCCAGTGATGCAACCATTACTTCTGTGTGTGGCTATTCTGTGATTTACAGTAAATGGATGTTATCTGCAATTTTATTTCCATTAACCAACATCTCTCTACCTACCCTTCCTTCATAGACTCTTAATTCTATTCTCCACTTCTAGGTCATCCTCCTCAATTTTTACCTATGAGTGAAAATCTATATTTCTCTTTTTTTCTCTGGCTTATTTCACTTAACATAAGGTATTCCTCCATTCTTTTTAATGGCTGAGTAGTGTATATACAGTTTGCATATACATTTTATATATACACACACTCACACACACACACACACACACACACACACACACACACACACACATAGATACATATATTACATTTTTTAATCCATTTATATATAAATTCCATGTTTTGGATTTTGATTACTGTAAATAGTGCTGCAATAAACATTGAGGTACTGTATATCTTTATGATATACTGGATTTCCTTTCCTTTGGATATATGCTTACTAGTGGGATTTCTGCATTATATGGCAGTTCTACTTTTAGTTTTTTGAGAAACTTTTACATTGCTTTGCATAAAAAAATGTACTAGTTTACATTTCTGCCATCAGGGTAAAAGAGTTCTTTTTTTGCATCCTTGCCAGCATAGATAGGCATATATGTGTAGTTTTCCATAATAGCTATTCTAATCGGCATGAGATGATATCTCACTGTGGTTTTAATTTGCAGTTTCCTGATTATTAGTGAGGTTGAACATTTTTTATATATTTATTGGCCATTTGTATATCTTCTTTTGAGAACTGTGTATGTAGGTCATTTGCTTCATTTTAATTTGAATTATTTATTTATTTTGCTGTTGAGTTGTTTGAGTTCCTGTATATTCTATTAATTAAATTTGTGTCACATGTATAGTTGGAAAATATTTTCTCTCATTCTGTAGGTTATCTCTTCACTCTCTTTATTGTTTCCTTTGCTATGAAGAAGCTTTTTAGTCTGTCATAATCTCATTTGTCTGTTTTTTTCTTTTGTTACCAGGTGTTTTGAAGTTCAATTATTTTTTTTCTCCTAGACCAACCTCACAAAGTAGTTCCCCTAAGATTTATCCTATAAATTTCATAATTTCATATTTTACATTTAAGTCTTAAATCCATTTTGAGTTGATTTTTACTACAGTTATGGGTCAGTTATTCATTCATGTATGGGTGTCCAGTTTTCTCAGCACTGTTTGCTGAAGAGACTCTTTTCTTTATGGTTGGTCTTGGCACCTTTTTCAAAAATAAGCTGAGTTTATATATGTGGATGGGTTTCTAGTCAATTCCTTTGCTCTAGGTATCTTTTTTTTTTTTTTGCCAGTACTATGCAGTTTGTGTTACTATAATTTTGTAGTATATTTTGAAATCCCAAAGTGTGGTACCTCCAGCTTTATTCTTTTTGCTCAGGATTGTTTTGGCTATTTTGGGTCTTTTTTGAGTGCATACAAATTTTGAGACTTTTTTTTCTATTTCTGTGAAGACTGTCATTGGTATTTTGATATATATTGCATTGAATCTGTAGGTCTCTTTTGACAGCGTGCACATTTTACCAACACTGATTCTTCCAATCAATAAACATTTGACATCTTTCCATTTGTGTGTGTGTGTGTGTCTACTTCAGTTACTTTAATCAGCATTTTATGGTTTTTATTATGAAGATATTTTGCCTCCTTGGTTAAATTTATTCAAAGGCATTTTATTTTCTTTGTAGCTATTATAAATGGGATTTATGTTTATATTTTTCAT
>NW_006209177.1:1691489-1691828 GCF_000334495.1 Tupaia belangeri chinensis | reverse complement strand
TGTGTGTATATATATATATATATATATATATATATAGTTTTGCTGTAAGGTGTGTGTGCTCACCAGAGAGACAGAGATAAAGTGAGAAATCACTCTCCAGGGTAGATGGCCACTGCACAAACTCTTCTCCATTCTCCTCTTAGAATTTTGTGCACAAATGCACATACTTCTAGCATGTTTTTCAAACTAACCAGTCGTGGACTCAAAATGCAAAGTTAGCCATGTGCAATCCAGTTGCCTTAATCATCACACCACCTGGCTGGCTCAGGATTGATTTTTCTTTTTGGAGAGGTTTTTGCTATAGGGTGTGTGCACTCACCAGAGAGACAGAGAGAGACA
>NW_006209177.1:1688552-1691370 GCF_000334495.1 Tupaia belangeri chinensis | reverse complement strand
GCCAGGGCTCGAAATGCAGTTAACTACATGGGAATCCAGCGGCATAGCCATTATGCTAACTGCTGGTCCCCAGGATTGATTTTTTTTTTGAAGAAAATATCACTGGATACATAATTCCAATTTTTTTTTCTTTTTCTGGAGAGGTTTTTGCTATAGGGCGCATGCACTCACCAGAAAGAAAGAGACAGAGAGACAGAAAGCAAGAAATCACCCCCGGGGGGATGGCCACGCTGCAATCCCTTCTCCTCCATTCTCCTCTCGGGATCTTGGGCACGCACGCACACGCACCCGGTGTGAGTTTAAGCCACCAGGTCCAGGACTCGAAATGCAGTTGACTACATGGGAATCCAGCGGCATAGCCATTATGCTAACTGCTGGTCCTCAGAATTCCAATTTTTAATTTTTTCTTTCTTTCAACACTTGAAATATTTCATTCCACTTTCTCTTTGATCATATGGTGATTAAAAAGCTGATGAAATTCTTATCTTTTTCTCTATATGTAAATTTCTCTCCTCTTTCTTCTTTCAAGTTTTCTGTTTGTCTTTAGCTTTCTTCAATTTTAACAAAATATTCCCAAGTGTGGACTTTTTGGGGGGCATTTGTCCTGCTCAGTGTTCTTTGAGCTTCCTGGATCTGTAGTTTCGTGTGTCATTTATTTTGGAAAATTCTTAGCTTCCATTACTTTAAATATTTTTTCTGATCCTTTCCCTTCTTCTGATATCCTCATTATACATATTACATCTGTTGTAAATGTCCCACAGTTCTGGGACAATTTGTTTCCTTTTCCTCATTGTTTTCAATGTTTGCACTTCAATGTGTATAGTTTTCATTGATATATCTTCAAGCTCATTGATTATTTCCTCTGATTCTTTCTTCAGCCGTGTTCAATCTACTGATGAGCCCATCAAAGGCATTTTTTGTTTCTGTTACAGTGTGTGTTTATTGTTATCATTTCTTTTTTATTTGTTCTTGGAGATTTCTTCTCTCCGCTTATATTACCCATTTGTTGTTGCATGTTGTCTATTCTTCCCATTAGTGTCTTTAACATATTAATCATAGTTATTTATTTATTAATTTATTTATTTTTGGAGAGGTTTTTGTTATAGGGCACATGTGCTTGCCAGAAAGACAGAGAGAGACAGAGAGACAGAAAACAAGAAATCACCCCCCAGGGGGGATGGCCACACCACAATCCCTTCTCCTCCATTCTCCTCTCGGGATCTTGGGCACTTATGCACACATGCCTGGCATGAGTTTAAGCCACCGGGTCGGGGACTCAAACCATGGTCAACTACTTGGGAGTCCAGCAACATAGCCATTACACTAATTGCTGGTCCCAATCATAGTTATTTTTAATTCCTTGTTTAATAATTCTCAGATCAGTTATATTTAAATCTGGTTTCCATTTTTGCTATTTCTCTTTATATTACACTTTTCCTTACCTTTTAGCATACCTTGAAATTTGTTGTTAAATGTCAGGAAAAATATGTTAGGCTTTCAGTTTGTGGTTCTATGCTGATCTGGCTAGGAGCTGGGCTGTATTTATTGTTTGCTGCAGTTATATGTACCAGATGCTTCAGTTTCCTCTAATGTCCTTGTATTTGTCTTCTACTCTTTTGGGCTTCCCTATGAACTCCTCCTTATATGGTGTCTCTCAGCTCTCTCAACTGGAATTCACTGCTATCACCAGTAGACTTCAAGAAGTTTGTGGAGAAATGGGATTAAAGTATGAGTTTATTTGGTGCAAAGTTTGTTTTTGTTTTTGTTTTTTAAATTCATGCATAGTTTCCACAGAATACACATTGGTCATGAACTTTTTCAAGCCTTTTAGCCTTTTTCCCTCCCTTTAGGTAAGACAGAAAAGTTAGAGGGGACTATCACTGGCTAATATCCTTACCCCAGTTCAGGAATGGTTCTGCTACAGTAGTTTCTCTTAGATAGCAGGCCTTTGTTATAAAGGATAATGAATGTATTTCAAAATGGTTGCTTCTCCCTTCCTCTAGTAGGAAACAGGAGATTTTTCCCTAATCTTCACTGTGAGAATCTGGTGGGTTTCCTGGAGGCAAAACCAAGAGAAGTGTACCTTCACCTGCACCCCTATGCCTACTCCCACCTCCAAGTGTCCAAGAATGGTCCTATGGGAATTTTCAGACCTCAGACTAGTCTATACCCAGTCTCAAGCAATTTATCAAAATGCCAATTTACATTTTCTTATCACTAATTGGCTCTAGCCAATTAGTCATGCATTAGGTAGTCTGTTGTCTACTCTGATTTTCTAAATTTATGCATACCTGTCTCTCCAGATTTTAGACTGGCAGTTTGCTCTGTGACTTCAAACCTCTGAGTCCAAGGAAAGATATTGCTTCTCTGTTCAGTTTTTTTCTTGTTGTGAGGCCGAGTGTGCTAACTTGTAAACTCTGTATATGTCAGATCTGGATATTAGACATTTGAGTTGGAATTTCCTTTGTAGCCTTAGGTCAAGTGTCAGGACTCATATTCATAGCCCAGGCATTACCAATAACTCTGCATAAGTAGAATTATTAACCTTCAAGGCCATTTCAGTATTTATTAATATTTCATTATGAGATAATCATGTTATTTTCTCTTCATCCACTGAGAGCAAATAAACATTCATTCTGTTTCAGCCACAGTGCTGGCTAACTTGACTTGCCTCCCCATCTTCATTCTTTCTTGTCTTTGTCTACCTTAGGGATAGGAAAACCTAAGAATACATATTTGCAGCTCTCTATACAGTTAGAGTGGTCATATGACTTTCTTCTTTCTTTCTTTCTTTCTTTTTTTTTTTTTTTTTTTTTTT
>NW_006209177.1:1688326-1688526 GCF_000334495.1 Tupaia belangeri chinensis | reverse complement strand
AATGGCTATTTTCTGGGAAAGCTTTTTTGCTTTTTTTGAAAAGGGGATACATCCGACCAATGTTGTTTCTTTTTTCTGTAATACCTACCTTGTTTGTGGAAAGCCTGGGGGACCAGCAGTTAGCGTAATGGCTATGTCGCTGGACTCCCACGTAGTCGACCGCGGTTCGAGTCCCGGACCCGGTGGCTTAAACTCACGCC
>NW_006209177.1:1681243-1688161 GCF_000334495.1 Tupaia belangeri chinensis | reverse complement strand
AATAAATAAATAAAAAAAAAAAGAAAGCCTTGATAGGGTAGCCAAGAGAATCACGGTGACATCAGTGAATCATCACCAACAGCCAGTCAACTGCCACCATATGTCTTATGTGAGAAAAATAAAATTTCTATTTTATCAAACCTTTCTAGGATGGCTTTTCTGTAACCTGCAGCCATATACATTTCTAATTGATAGAGTACTTAACCTATATGGAATCTGAGATACAGAATCAAAAAATTAGACTAATAGATAAGCACTAGGAAGAGCAGGAGTAACCTTGGCTACATCAAAACAGTCATGATGAGGCCCATCTTTTCTAAGGACTAAAGCAAAGATTAGTCTCATGTTGTTGAAATGCCAAGGACTAGAGCTTTGCCCATTGCCATTTGTTATACACACATATCACATGAGATGTGGAGGGGATTTGTGTAAGCTCAAAGTGCTGGTGACAAGTAACATAAGGAAATGGCAATGTTCACGGAGTTGGGGACTGTAGCAGTCTCTCAGTGCTACATGGATCCAATTAAAGCATAGATTTCTAAAATTTTCTGAATTAGAGGATGAGACTCTTCTAAAGGCAGTCTTCTTAGGGAAGTTACTTGATCTCTCTGTGCTTTGGTTTACTTGTTACTTGTCCATAAAATGGAGTAATAATAGAATGCATCTTAGTGGGGGTGTTGTGAGCATCAGATGAGATAACCTAAGTAAAGGGCATAATCAGTATTTGCACAGTGTTTTAACAAGATGTTAGAACTGGACTACAGATTTAGCCCTCTGCACATGTTGCCTTCATCAGCCACAAATCCAAACAGAATTTTGCCTTACTCTGAGGGACAGCATTTGTGAATGATTTGTTCCTCTCGTATCAAGGAGTGCTCCAAGAGGGGTTCTTAATGACAGGGCAGAAAAATGTCCAGGTTATGGTTTGTGTGGGTTCTATGAGATGCAAAGTTAAGTGAACTTTTACCTGAAGGTCAATAAGCGATGTCTTTTTGGAATATGAATCTGGTTAGTAAGAATTGGGTTAGTTTTTCCATGAACTGATTAAGTTGAGAGCTATGTATGTTCCTTTTGAAATGTGTAATATTATCTATCTCTAATCTCTTGGCATCTTCCTTGTCCTTCCTACTTAGTTTTTCAGAGATTATTTAAAGGATTTACCAACTATCACTCTATTGCATATATTATTGGTCATCAAAAAAGTCATGACACATTTTTACATAGAAAAAATACATCATGATTTTTTTTTTTTTAGAGAGAGGTTTTTGCTATAGGGTGCGGGTGCTTACTGGACAGACAGAGAGACAGAAAGTGAGAAATCACCCCCCAGTGGGGATGGCCACGCCGCAATCCCTTCTCCTCATTCTCCTCTCGGGATCTTGGGCACGCACACACACACGCCTGGCATGAGTTTTAAGCCACCGGGTCTGAGACTTGAACCGCGGTCGACTATGTGGGCGTCCAGCGACATAGTCATTACGCTAACTGCTGGTCCCCATCATGACTTTTCTGACAACCCAATAAGCCAGTACACATTGCAGGTGGGACTCTGTTTATGGTGTGGTTATATTTGCTTACATGTCACATAACCCTGACAAATATAAACTTAAACAAGTAAAGGGTTTATTTTATTTCATTTTACTTATTATCCTCATGTAGCAAGAAGTCTGGGGGCAGGCAGTAAAGAGCTGGTACTGTGGCCCATCTGCTTCCCACTCATTTTTCATGATGGCCCCGTGCTCCCGAGTTGGCCAATCTTTTTCCAGGCCTTGAGCTTACATTTTTATGTAGGAAAAAGGGGAAAGAACATAGTGCAAAAGGCACATGCCAACTGCTTCTTTTTAAGAAATGAGAAAAAGTTCTTCCTCTGTCAGAAACTCTGTTTCATAGACTTCTGCTTACATCTCATTGGTCAGGATGATGTTACCTTCCCACACAAGGAAACGTGAAGACTATAGCCAGACACATTGCTGCCCTTAGTACAGTATCAGTCATCATATTGTTTCCCTGGCTTCAGAACCCATGGCCTCATGTAAGATTTGTATATATAAGAGGACCAATGAAAGAGTTCATAAAGCTGAAATACTGAGGATATGGGGTATCAGTTGCACTGGGCCTGAGATTCTCTGCAACAGTGGAGATGAGACCAGCTATTTTAGCAGTGATGGGACTGTGCATTTTCAATTGCTCATCATGGTACTTCAGCAATGGGCCCAAGCATCTGTGCAGATATTAGTGGACACCAGTAGTGGGGTGGTTTAATTTGGGGGCAGAAATATTTAGTAATGATACATCTGATTGGCAATGGAGATATTAGATTTTAGAGACTAGATATCAGTACAGAAAAAGAAGGAAATAAAAAATGTGACAGGATCCAAGAAGGCTGATTCTAGAACACATGAAACACAGCCAAGATACTCATCAGAGTTATTTTTCAGAAATGGAAGAGGCCACCAATTACTCAGAATTATACAGGAACATGGTCAGAAAAACACTAATATGTGACTGTTATTGTGACTCCTTTTACAGCAGGTTGGTACGACCTAAGAATCACAGTTTATACATGAATATATTTTGCAAAACCTCACTGTAGAACTGATTGCTATTTTCTAGGTTCTTTCAGTGCTTGAATCCTGACTTATGATGCTGACCAAAGTACAATATAGTTAAAAAGGAACTGAAAGTCAGTTTGGCTTAAAAGATATGCATTTGAAAATGTTACTTTCTCCAAGTAAATGGTGATCTTGCCTTGAAAGAAAGAAAATAACAAGCAACGTTTTAAATAGATTTTTTACTCATGGGAACTGGCTAATTAATTATTGAGGAGAAATTAATTCTTTAACATTAGAGTTTGGACCTGGTTTTAGTCTGATAATTGTCAGTTAAGTCTTGTAATAAGAAGACCACATGAAGAACACAAAAAATGCCACAAATCTTGTAGCTTTCTAAACCCAGGAGGGTTTTTTTTTTTTTACCATAATCAATATCTGATAATGCTTATAATAAGCCTAGAGAAAAATCAGGCAAAGTTTTAAAACTGAAAGTCAGTTTGTGGCTCGAAATGAAAAGTTCTCTAATATTAGTAAAATTACAAAATTCTGGAAGTGAAGAGAAGGATGTTGGGCATATAGATCCCAATTACAGTCTCTCTGCCTCTCTTGAAGCAAATGGATGTTGGGTCCTATAACTGCGGAGCATACATGAATCCTTAGGGGTTGTGGGAAAGAAATAGTATGGGCTTATTTCATCCACAGCCTGCAAGAACACCTGGAAACCAGCATCCAGGAATTATGGACTGACTTGAGAACAATATACATCCCAGGAAATCTTGGTGGTCTGAGCAAAAGGGAGACATATTCAGTAACCACTCACAGAAAAACTATCTGCTTCCACACTCTTGCTTTAAAGGGCTGTATTTTTCAGGGTGCACCTGTAGAACTGCCTCAACTTAGGGCCCTAAAGTGAAGAACTGAGCTCACCAAATAAAACAAAAATCAATAAAATAACTTGGAGCCCTTGGGTCCAGCAGCAGAGAGAGAAAGATCTATTAGGCACATCTGGGTAAACAGCCCTGTTAGAAGAAACAGGACCATTTGAATGGAAAATAACAAGAACATTTGAGGAAATAGTAGAGCAGAACAAAGGAGAATTCAGAAACTATGTGACTCGATTTCCCAACTAAATAATATGATAGATAAACTCATTGCCATGCCTCAATCCCTTTTCTTCCATTCTCCTCTAGTGATTTTGGACACACATACACATGTGCCTGGCGTGAGTTTGAAGCCACTGGGTCTGGGATTTAAACTGCAGTCAACTACAGGGTAGTCCAGCAATGTAACCATTATGCCATCTGCTGGTCCCGACAAAACCCCTTAAGAAAAAAGAAAAAGATGGCATCCTTCAAAAGAGCAGCACTTCCTTTTCTATATTATTGATAATTCTGCAATGTTTATTTCCGAGAAGTCAGGATCAGCTCATGAAAAGCTGTTAAACAGTATGCTAAATGTGAAATGTCAGCCTTCACTCTGAACGTTCCCTGTTCAGAACATCAAATGAAGGTTTCATTGGGTTTTATAGTGGCTTTCTGATTTGGGTAATCCATTGAAGAAGGGAGTTTGAAATTTGTGTACTATTGTTGTTTTTTAAAAAATTGTATACTGTTAACGATTGTCTGCCCATGTCCTGCATGAAATGCCATGATTGCTCATGAAAAGTAACTTTAATAAAGCTGGATAGAGTTTGGCTTGGAATGCTTCCTGTCATCTTTTCCCACAAATGAGGGCACCTTCTTCCAAGTCTCTTGGGACAGGATGCATTCTGAGGTGAGATACAGTGGTTTCAGGTGTGGTCACATGGTCTTTCATGCACTTCTAGTCTCCACAACACATAGTTGTGGATGAAATCAGTCAGGATCCCAGGAATGAGCTGGCTGTCGGTAGGAGGCTGGGAGAGAAATGATTTCTGTGCTTAATCATGCAACATTTCCTGGAGTGTACTTTTACATGCAGATTTTTAAATTTTAGATCTCAGGTTTTGGCCTGGTAGCTGATACCAAAGATCTTCTATACTTGGTCCATATTTACAACCTCTGTAAAATTAGTTAATTAATAGATTGAACTGTGTCAAGAGAAAGTAGCCCTGTGCCTACATTGTTGGCAAGAAGATGTATAAATTGGATGACACTTTGCTCCTAAGTAGACCAGCAGACATGTCAATAGGGACTTTTCTGGTTGCTTTAGTTGGGAAGAAGCTTCAGAGAACCAGAAAGTTGTCTATTAGAGTACAGAACTTGCAATAAATTCATGTTTGCAGTTTGAATGTGCTTTCATGAAGCACTCAGTTATATTGTTCGAGGGGAATAAAGTATGCTGGAGACTGTTAAAAAAAAAAAAAGGAAAGAAAGAAAAGAGATACTCCTACCAAATAACTTTAACTTGGAGTCCATTTCCTCCTTAGACACTTTTTAAGGAACAAACTATTTTTTTAACTTTATTGGTATTACTATTGTTTTCCTACATTTAAAACTTTGACTATGTATTTGAATATCCTAGATTTGTAATCTCTGTATTTTACACTGCTTTTAAACGACAGTTGGTGCCATGAAAGTGAGATCTTTTTCATCTCTGCTATCATACTTCTCACTTTAAAAAGCTCTATTTGCTATCAAATCTCTGCCTGAACAGTTACCAACTACTCATTTGTTGGGGTGGTAAAGTGGTCCTCAAGATCTTCCTAATTTCATTTGTTACCCTTTGTGCTATCAGGCCCTGGAGCCTCTACTTGAGGCACCTACTAGCGCCTCTGCCTGAATATCACTTTTGCCCTCCCTTCAGGGTTCCAACTCCCCATTTATGTTAATAAATGGAAAAAATAAAATAGACTAAAACAAAACAGAAGGACCAGGAAGTAAGATACTATTAATTTTCTGGGAAAGTCACGACAGTCACGACTTTTCCAAACAATGTCATGTTTCTAGAACTGAGGAGAATTGGAAACATATGGTAAACCACAGCAATAGCTATGACAGCATGGGAGTAGATGAAGCATCTCATGGCTTTTCTCTGCTTCAAAGTTTCATCGAGGGGTACGGCTGCCAGTGGCACTTTCCATGCAGGTGGAGTCCTCCCAGATCAGAGAAGTAGCTGAATTGTTGCTACATACACCAGTGCCCTTCTAGTCTCAGGCTCACATCATCACCTGGACAGCTTGAATAATCTGGATGCTTTGGTTAAAGGCAATGCTTACAAGCATCGGATTCTTCTGATTCTTGAGTGAAACAGCCTCAGTGAGAGCAGGGAGCAGAGTCAGTGCTGGGGCATACTTTGTCTCCTAGCTTTCTGAAAGGCCCATCTCCCCTCAGTTACTCTTCTCACTACTCTAGTGGGGAACTTTGTGAGTGCCTTCAGTCCTTAGACTTGGGTCTTTATTCCTCTCAGGGAGAGTTTTTTTCAATCATTTCTTAACTGTTGATCCCCCTCCATCTGTTCCTTTTTATACTCCTAGAATGCCTATCAATTTGCACCTTAAGTTTCCTGTACCTCTCTTCCAAATATCTTTTCTTTTCTCTCATGATCTCCATCTCTGTTTTTTCTTTGATTTTTTAACTGTGTTCTAGGCCACAAATTTGGATCTTGATGGTGACTGTTCTCTGTCTTCCTCCAAAAGAAAATGGAAGAGAAGTAATTGTGGTGTGGTCACCCCCCTGGGAGGTGATGTCTCACTTTCCCTCTCACTCTCTCTCTCTCTATCTCTATTCTGTGAGTACACACACCCTATGGCAAAAAGAAAACAAAATAGCTAGAGAGAAAGGTATCCAAATCAATCCAGCTTCAGAGACATTCTATTAGTGACAAATGCCCTGTCCCTAAGAAACAACAATACTGTGTGCTAACAATATGGCAAAATAAATAAATAAATAAATAAATAAATAAATAAATAAATAAAGGGAATAGCAAATGGCATAACGGTTAAAAAGCTGGACTTGCATGTAATTGACTGCAGTTCAAGTCACAGACCTGATGGCTTAAAATTCATGCTGGGGACATGTGTGTGCATACCCCAAAGTCCAAGAAGAGAATGGGGGTGAAGGAATTGGAATGTGGTCATCTCACCTGGCGGCTGATTTCTAGCTTTCTGTCTCTTTCTCTGGCGAGCTCACATGCCTATAGCAAAAATCTCTTTTAAAACAAGAAAGGGTTAAAAAAAATTCTGCATTGTTATAAAACTTGATTTTTTAAAAAAGTAGTGTTTGAGGGCCAAGGGATAGATTCTAATAGTGTTATATTTATAATTTAATATATTCTCTTTTTAGAGACTCTCCCAAATTGTATAAGACTTAAGACACACAAATCTGTATCATCTTTGATTAAACTTTAACAATTGGATGGGAACCAGCAGTTAGCGTAATGGCTATGT
>NW_006209177.1:1656008-1681102 GCF_000334495.1 Tupaia belangeri chinensis | reverse complement strand
GGGGTGATTTCTCGCTTTCTGTCTCTATGTCTCTCTCTGTCTGTCTGGCGAGCGCATGCACACTATAGCAAAAAACCTCTCCAAAAAAAAATGGAAAAAATAGTATTTCAAACTATACAGTCACCAGAAATATACAGTTAATCAAAAATGCACACATTTCACTTGGCATCTCCAGCACCTTCAGTTTTCTGTGCCTGGTCTGTGTTGGCATCTCCATTTTCTGTAGGGTTATTCTCATCCTTGCCAGCACCAGCTTTTCCCTTTAGGTATCTTCTCTCCATCTTTGCAGGAGCCTTCTTAGGCTTGGGCTCTGGCTTTGGAGGAGCAGGTTTCACAGGTAACCTTGCAGATCGTCTCTGTGGTTTGTCCTTCACCTTGGCTTTATCCTCTTTAGCATCTCCTTCAGCCTTTCTCTTGGGCATAGCAACTATGGTGGGACATAAGTGCTGGATGCTTTGAATGTGGCAGCATGCAGGATTTGGTTGGTGTGGTGGTCATTCTTGCCTCTTCTTCCAAGAGTAACTCTTCAAATAGGTACTAAAACTTTTCTCTTTAAAAGCAACTTGAGTCTTTGAGCTCTGTGATCTATCTAAGAGAATTATTTTGTTTTAAAATTATAATCAAAGGAGTCACAAATGATCTTCTACATGTAATAAGACCCTCCAAGAAATGTGAAAGTATACATAAATGTGATGAAATTTCAATAACAGTACAAAGAGTAATTTCTGTTTGAAATTTTGTTTGATGAGTGTACACAAGATGTTTTGGGCAGGTAGATATGACAATTTTGGACCTTTAATCAATTTGAGCAATTGATCTCTAAGCTTCAGAATGATCCATGTTCCCTAGTGAAATGAACTGAAATGGCCTTGAGACAGGTATTCTAAAGGATTAAAATATTCCTTTATTTTATACAAGAAAATAGTTTATTTTAACTTAGGCATGATTTTATTGAAGAGAAATGATCTTGCTGGATGTGACTGAGATTGTAGGTAGGCATATTTTTAATAATCCCAGACAGATGTTATTGAACAGTTCCTATCCAAGGCCACAAGTTTTGGGAAAAGTATAATTTGTTTGCTTTACTTGTTTCCTTCCTCTTAGAATGTTTTAAAATCTTGGTTTAAGGCTCTGGTGTCTGAAATGGCAAATGGAAAATTCTGACTGTCCCTTAATAAAGGTTGGAGAAATGTAAATTTTAAAAGATGGGAATGTGTGTTAAGTATATAGTATTGGACAGGAGCGAAACCTATGGTCTTGACAGTGCAATGGTAATTCTGGCATTGGGTACACAGGAGAGGAATAAACCCAGCAAGTCATCTGAGAACCCCTGCTTTCTTACCTCAGCTAGATCATAGCAGACTCCTGCATGCACAGCCAAAACCAGCCACAATGAAAGATGCCATGAGTAAATAGGCAAAAGAAATCAGATGAGACCTAGTGGAAGAGAAGCTACACTGCTAAGCTCCAGGGCTGAGAGAAGAGTCTGAGTGTAGGCACAGGAAAGATGTAGAATTGCTGGGCTGCGGGTACTATTCAGAAAACTGAACTCTGGAGAGACATATTAGACTGAGCCCTGCCCCCAAGTGAGATTACTGTTGAAAACAGGTGCTGATTGGACATGCAAAATGAGACATTCTAGCATTACCAGCCCCAGGAAAGGGTTTATCTGAAGCAGTTACATTCTTGAAGAATGCATTACTAGCCTTGGTCCCACCCAAATCTGAGTAGGAATTTCAACTTCTGGTTGATCTCTTATGGTTTTGACAAAGCCATATCCCATTCTTGAGGATTTTATGGGCCCTATTCACTAGATTACTTGGAAGGAAGACTTTGTGCTTTATCACTGTGTTAATCATGAGGTAATTACAGATTGCAAATTAGGTTGTTTTGTTTCCATTCTTTTTTTAAAATTGAAGTGTACTTCACATATAATACAATATACTGTTTTTGATTTATGATTCTAGGAATTTTGACAAATGAGTTGTATAACTATCACTCCTCCCTATCACACCCAGCCCTGGGAAACCACCGATCTGTTTTCTTTCCCTTGTTTTCGCCTTTTCCAGAATGACATATTAATAGAGTCATACAATATGTAGCCTTTTGAATCTGAATTTCTGCACTTCACAAAATGCATTTGAACTTTATGTTGTCTTATGTATCAGTAGTTTGTTGTAGCACATTATGTGTATATGTATACATGTACCACAGTTTATCTATTAAATATTTGGAAGACATCAGATTGTTTCTTGTTTAGAAGGTTTTAAATAAGCCTGGTATAAACATTTGAATAGAAATATGTTTGTGAATACAAGTTTTTGTTTTCCTCAGGTAAATACATGGGAGTAGGATTGCTGTGCCATATGGTAAGGTGTGCTTAACTTTATAAGAAATTGCCAGCTGATTTTTGAAAGTGGCCACTTTATTTTGTATTTCTACCAGAAGTATATGTATGTTGCTTGCCATTTTGGGCAGAACTGAGTATTGTTTTGTTTTGTTTTTTTAATTGGCATTCTAGTAGGTGTGTATCACATATGGTTTTTCTTTTCTTTTTTTTTTTTTTGGAGAGGTTTTCGCTATAGGGCGTGTGCACTCGCCAGAAAGACAGAGAGAGACAGAGACAGAAAGTGAGAAATCACCCCACAGGGGGGATGGCCATGCCACAATCCCTTCTCCTCCGTTCTCCTCTCGGGATCTTGGGCACGCACGCACACGCACCCAGCGTGAGTTTTAAGCCACCGGGTCCGGGACTTGAACCATGGTCAACTATATGGGAGTCCAGCGATTGCTGGTCCCACATATGGGTTTTGATTTGTATTTCTCTCATGAGGAGTTATGTTGAGTTCATGTGTTTATTATTGATTTGTATGGTTTTGATATATGGCCCTTAAATGTTTTGTCCATTTTTTTGTTTATATATCCTTTATAGATTGTGCTTGATGTGTCCTACCTAACAAAATCTTGGCTTACCCTAAAGGTGACAAAGCTTTTTTCCTGTATTATCTTCTCAAAGTTTTATAGTTATAGCTTTTAGATTTAGCTTTATCATCCATTTCAATATAACTTTTGTATATGGTTGGTTGTAGGGTTGAGCTTTATATTTTTTAAGTAGATATTCAGTAGTTTCAGCACCAAATGTAGAGGTTAGACTAAAAGATGAGAAGTCAGGAAATAAATGCCTATCAAAGGATAGGGAGAGGAAGATATGGCAAAGTGAAAGTATTCTAAATGTTTCATTTTACTGACATGGAAAAAATGGGGAAAGAAATGGAGCATTCTGATGCAAGCAAACTTTGATATTTCATTTTAAATAAGTATGAAAGAAATAAGTGTGTTAGAGAAAAAGGACAAATTAATACAAAATAAATAGCAGATGTAAGGCAAGATGAAAAACATCAGACTTTACATGTGTTTGAATGAACTGACTTCTCCCATTAAAATATAAACATGCAAGTATATTAAAAATCACATGCAAGTAGATTAAAAATATACTAAATAAAGTGATAAATGTAGAGATTAAACAGATGAGCAGATTAAAAAAAGAATACAAGAAGAATGTGAAGTTAAAACCATTAAATAGGACAACTGATAACATTATATAATTATGAAAGGTGAGGCTTTAATAAACATAAACCTATATGCAATAAACAACATAGCAGATAAATACATGAAGTAAGAATGGTCATTGATTTATGAAGAAAAATCATTTGGGAGGGTTTCTAGGAAAACTTTTTAAAGAAGGCGGACTCAACTAGAAAGTCTCTTTTGATCCTTCCCTTTCTTATCTTTTTCTGTTTGGAATGTTGGATGTGATAACTGAAACTGCAACAGATGCTTTTTGGTCATGAAGCAACTTTGAAGATGGATGGTAGAAATCAAAATAGCAAAGCCAAAAGATAAAAGAAACTCAGAGTGTTAATATATCAGAGCATTACCATAGTAGTTCTGGGCTATCACCAAAGTTGCTTTTTGGTGAGAGAAAATAAATGTCTATCTTGATTAAGCTACTGTTGCATTGATTCTCTTTCTAGCAGCTGAACCAATTCCTGTGTGATACTTAAAGGACTTTAATAGCATAACCAATAAACCTATTTCTGTGTGGATTGTTGAGCATGCCATTTTGTGGGGAGAAGGGAAGAAGTAATGAAACATTTAAAATATCAATAATGTATTGGTCCAAAAGGAGAGTTGAAACAATTTTAAAATTAGTTCCTTTAAAACATTACATTTACTGATATAATTTACAGATTGCATTCACTGATAATGACTCCAGTAGAATTAGAAATAAATAATATAAAAATGACCCTTCTCTCCTTAGATATTAAAAACACATCTCTAAATAACCTTCTAAGTCTAAGCTATAAAGCAATGAGAATAATTCAATCAAATTCATTATTTTTCAGAGGAAAACTCATAGCCTTAAATATCTTCATTTTAAGAGAAAATATGAATAATAAAGAAAGTATTAACCTGAATATATTAGAAAAAGAATGATGAAATAGAATTTTATGATTTTAACTAAAACATTACTGACCTTCTATGCTTTGTTTTCCAGAGTTAAAGAGTTCTGTCTTCTCTTGAGTTGTGGACAGGTCCATGTACCTACTATTCAAACAGAATCCTAACCTATTTCCTAGCTTTAAGTATTAAGCAAAGTTCTCTTAACATTTTTCAATTTTGATTTATTAAAGCTAAAACTGCTTTTCTTGAAATTAAAAAATGTATTTTTTTGGAGAGGTTTTTGCTATAGGGCGTGTGTGCTCACCAAAAGGACAGAGAAAGACAGAGAGACAGAAAGCGAGAAATCACCCCCCAAGGGGGATGGCCACACCACAGTCCCTTCTTCTCCATTCTCCTCTTGGGATCTTGGGCACGCATGCACATGCACCTGGTGTGTTTTAAGCCACCGGGTCTGGGACTCGAACCGCAGTCAACTACATGGGAGTCCAGCGACATAGCCATTATGCCAACTGCTGGTCCCATAAATTAAAAAAAATGTATTTAAAAATACCTATTTAGTGACCACAGTAAGCTATATAGCCTCAGCTATGTGCTGTTTTATAGTATATTTATTCTACCCACAGTTTTGTGCCTAAAGTCAACTTTTGTTCACAGATATGTATTTATCAGCTAAATTTACCATTGAAAGTATTTAGATTAATTAAGGTATTTTGTGAATCAATACAATGTGAGAAAGAATAAAGGAATGGAAAGCAATGGCAGATACCAGAGACAGGGTGGGAGGAGGATGGGAAATAGCAGAGGGTGAGAAATAGGGGGAATTAAATACATATATGTATATATATGAAACAAGAAATGAAACATTATTTGTTGATGATAACATGTATGATTAAGCCACTTTACAGTGTATTCTGGCTGAAAAACGCACTTTGTATGCTGTGGTGATGTTCAGTGAAAGCATATAAATAAATAAATAAAGGAAAAAAAGACAGAAGAAACTAGGAAAAAAACAATTAAGAAAAATAAAGGCTAAAGTTAATAAGTTAGAAAAACAAAAACCATAGTAGATAGGATAAAAATAGGAAAATTTGTTCTTTTAAAATATGTATAAATTAGCTAAACCTTTTGTAAAATCTGACTAAGCAAAAAAGTAGAGAAAGCAAAAATTAACACAATTCATAAATAGAAAAGATAAACTCATAAAATATATAGTGATAGAATTTGAACTCAATATTACACACATGCGTTTGGCAGCAGAGCAGAAAACATAGTGGGATTATTAATTTCCTTATGGGATATGATGATCAAAATTGACCAAAGCAGAAGTTTGAAACTGGAAAAGACCATTTCATATGAAAGATTTGAAAAATGATTTAAAATGTACCAGGGCAGGGCTAGTTCTGTGGCATGGTGGTTAAGGCAGCTGAATTTCACATGACTGACTGTGTGGTTCAAGTACTGGACCTGGCAGCTTAAAAAGCATGTCAGCACTATGTACATGCAAGCATGACCAAAATCCAGAAAGGAGGGAGAGATGGAGAAGGGATCACAGCATGACAGTCTTCCATGTGGGAGTGCTTTCTCCTCTCCCTCTATTTCTGTCTCTCTGTCTCTCTCTGGTGAGTGCATGCACCCTCTAAGAAAGAAAGAATGAAAGAGAGAAAGAAAGAAAGAAAGAGGAGGGAGAGAGAGAGAAAGAAAGAAGCAAAGAAAGAAACAAAAGAAACAAAAATATACCATAACAAAAGCCACCAGAGCTGGGGATGAAGCTATAGCTGTCAAACTTGCCGTTCTCCCTTGCCAACAAAGGGTTTAGAATATAATGACTGTGGTTGGACAGAAAATGAACCCATGGTACTGTATGTAAAACTGGGACACTAAATGAAAAGTTAATGTGGGACCAGCAGTTAGCGTAATGGCTATGTCGCTGGACTCCCATGTAGTCGACCGGACCCGGTGGCTTAAACTCACGCTGGGTGTGTGCGCATGCATGCCCAAGATCCGGAGAGGAGAATGGAGAAGGGATTGCAGCATGGCCATCCCCCCTGGGGGGTGATTTCTCGCTTTCTGTCTCTCTGTCTCTCTCTGTTTTTCTGGCGAGCACACGTGCCCTATAGCAAAAACCTCTCCCCCCCCCAAAAAAAAGTTAATGAGAAAAATTTCATCTTCCAAGAAATGGAGAGAACAAGAAAATTTGTCCATTTCAGCAAAGATGCTAGGTAGCGCTTCCACCTTTGCATTCCTTCCCTCTCCCATCTTCTAACCCTCCAACACAAGTATGTATTGGGTTGTTGGAAGAGTCATGACACATTTTTGCATGGAAAAGCATAGAAAAATGCTTCATGACTTTCCTGACAACCTAATATTACCACTATAACACTGAATTTTATTTGTTTACACAAAACTCTGCTTATTTTTAACTTTATAAAAATGAAATACTCAAGTGGTCTTGCAACTTGCTTTTTTTTAAAGAGATTTTTGGTATAGGGCATGTACGCTTGCTGTAGAGACAGAGACAGAGTGAGAGAAAGTAAGAAATCACCCCCTAGGAGGAATGGCCATGTTACAATCTATTCTCCTCCATTCTCCTTCAGAGGAGAGACGCACATGCTCCCAGTGTGAGTTTTAAGCCACCAGGTCCAGGACTCAATCCATGGTTGACAACATGGGGGTTCAGCGATGTAATCATCATGCCATTTGCTGGTTCCACAACTTGCTTTTTTCACTCAGTATTGTGCTTATAAGATTCATTAATATTTTTGCATGTAGTTATAGTGAAAACAATTTTTTTGCTGTATAATATGTCATTGTCTGAATATACCACTATTTGTCTATATTCACCGGTTATTGGAAATTTGTTTGTGTTTCATTTTTATTTATTTGTTATTATGAACTGTTGCTATGAACATGGTGTATATGTAAGATAATATTTGGATATAAACTGTAAGCTATATTCCTATGGTAGAAATGCTGCTCCAGAATTTGTGAATGTTAAATTTCACAACATAGTGCCAAATTGTTCTCTGAAGTATTTATACCTGTTCATATTAACACCAGCAATTACCACTGATCTGCATCCTGAAAACATTTTCTGTCATTAGACTTAATTTTTGGCAAGCTAGTGTATATAAAATTATACCTAATTGTGATAGTTGAAATGCTTGTTCATATCTTTTACCCAATTTTCTATCTGGTTTTTGTCTTATTGATTTATAGGAGCTCTTTATGTATTTTAGTTTTGCTAGGCATATTTGTGGCAGATACCATCTCCCAGTTTATAGCTTGCTTTTTTTTTTCTTTATAATGAACAAAAGTTCATAATTTTAATGGAGTTGAGTTTATTAATATTTTCTTTTATTGTTTTTGCTTTACATGTCTCATTTAAGAAATATTTCCTTAGTTTGGGAACCAGCAATTAGCGTAATGGCTATGTCGCTGGACTCCCACGTAGTCAACTGCAGTTTGTGTCCCGGACCCAGTGGCTTAAAACTCATGCCGGGCACGTGTGCATGTGTGCCCAAGATCCCGAGAGGAGAATGGAGGAGAAGGGATTGCGGCGTGACCATCCCCCCAGGGGGTGATTTCTCGCTTTCTGTCTCTATGTCTCTCTCTGTCTGTCTGGTGAGCGCACGCGCCCTATAGCGAAAACCTCTCCAAAAAAAAAAAAAGAAATATTTCCTTAGTTTGAATATATAAAGATATATTCTAATACTGTTATTTAAATTTTTTTAAGTTTTGTTTTCTCATGTAAAAGTTTTCATCCACCAGCAGCTGATTTTTTGAGTAGAGCATATTGTAGGATATCCAATTATTGCAAGGCTATTTATTGAATAATCTGTCTTTGCAATATCATTCCTGGCATATATCATTTCTGTATGTTCATGAGTATGTTCATCCACATTCTATTCTGTTTCATTTTTCAGGTCTTTATCCCTATACCAATGTTATATTAACTTTGCTTTATAATAAAATTTGACATTTGATATAGCAAAGGCAAATGTTGAATAGTCTTGAACATATAATTAGGAGCATCTGTTGAGTTCCTTTAAAAATCTTTTGGGATTTTAGTTGGAATTACATTGAATTAGGAATTACTCGACCATGAACAAGGCATCTCTTTCCATTTCTTAAGCTTTTCTTGAATGTCATAAGAATTTGAAAACAATGACAACACAGCATTAAACCAAGTGCTTGGCCCTTATGAGTGTAGGAGGCTCCAAGTGACTGTGTGGTTGAAAACCTAAGAAAGCTAGCCCTGTCCACATTCCACCCTCTGTGTAGTCAGTATTGCTGGTATTTACAGTCTGTCCAAAAGACACTATCAAAAGTTGATTGAACTAGGGAACCAGCAGTTAGCGTAATGGCTATGTCGCTGGACTCCCACGTAGTCTACCGCGGTTCATGTCCCGGACCTGGTGGCTTAAAACTCACGCGGGGCGCGTGTGCGTGCGTGCCCAAGATCCCGAGAGGAGAATGGAGGAGAAGGGATTGCGGCGTGACCATCCCCCCTGGGGGGTGATTTCTCGCTTTCTGTCTCTATGTCTCTCTCTGTCTGTCTGGCGAGCGCACGCGCCCTACAGTGAAAAATCTCTCCAAAAAAAAAAAAAAAAAAAGTTGATCGAACTAGAAATAGAGCTTTAAGGACAGTATGTAAAATTACCCAGGTAACCATAGGAATACTAAGAATAACAAAGATTAAAAATCAGGAAGATGAGAGAGGATCAGAGAGATGGTGTGAATTAAGTACTTGTCCTTCATATCAGGGCCATGAGGGCGTCTATAGATACAAATCAAGAAATAGAGGCCTCACCATATCATTCATACTTCCAGAGAGCTCAGAGGAAGTAATAATGGATTGATTTTGAGGAGTTTGTTCAGGCTTAAGGAAGGGTGAAGTAGGAGAGAGTCTGTGGCTTTTTATCATGAGATTTTTCTGTACCCTTTGGTTTTTTTAACATTTACATTCGTTTGTTTCTGAGATTAAAAATGAACATAGGGAAAACTGCCCTGTTTTATGTGTTGTGATAAAATAATGTGCTTGAATTAAAGTGTTCACTATTAGTTAATTGTGGCAGGATAAATGTGATTATTTTCTGAATTCTAAAATACAGATTATTTTTTTATATACTAGTTCTTTTTCAATTTATTTTTAAGAAATATTTTATTTTTTATTCTTTAAATTTGCTATAGGGCATGTGTGCTTACCAGAGAGAAAGAGGGAAAGTGAGAAAGCTAGCCACCAGGTCCGGGATTCATAATGCAGTATGCCACGTGGCAGTCCAGTGCCTTTACCACCACGTCACCTGCTGGCCCTGAAACTAGTTTTTTAGACCATCAGGGTCTAACCTTGATGTTTTCTTTTTCTCATACATTGGATATTTATAATAATGATATTTCTTTATGGTTTATGATCTTAAAAATGTTTTTATTTGAATAGATATTTACTGACTAGCAGGAAGTTTAATTTTATTAGGTAGGTGGTAGTTCCAATATTTATATTAAGTAAGTGTGGCTCTCAGACAAGCTAAACTAAGATTTTCTTTCTAGACTGATCCGCTATTTCCAGAAGGCATTTTCAAACCAGTCTTTTGAGTTGTTAGGCACTAGAGAGAGATGATTAAGATTGTGGAATCATACAGGTCAGATCCTGCTTCTTATACTTACCAGCTGTGAGGCTTCTGGCAAATTGGTTAACTCCACATCTCTGTTTTTTCCCTTGTGAAATGCAAATAATAATAGTACTTACCAAATAGGATTTTGCAACAATTAAATATGATAAAATATGTAGAGTACTTAAGTAGCACCTCAAACAAAACAATTGTGTGAGTATAGTTCTTATAGGTCATAGGAAAACTATGCTTTAAAATACCTTATGGGCCAGCTCTTTAAGTGAGCTGAATCCCATAGGGCCAACCATGCAGTTTGAGTTCCAGACTTGATGGCTTGACAAAAACACTGGGCATGTGTGTGAATGCCCTACTCTTCCCACCAAAAAAACTGGCCTGCATGGTAGTTAAGGTGGTCGAACCCATATGGCTGACTGGCGGTTGGAGTCTTGGATCTTGGGGCTTCAGAAACATGCTGGGCATGTGTGCATGCGTCCCCAAAATCCTGAAGTGAGGAAGAGCTGGAGGAGAAGGGATTGTGGTGTGACCATTCCCGCCCCTGGTTGGAACTTTCTTGCTTTGCATCTCTCTTTTTGTCTGCCTCTCTTAAGGGCATACACCTAAGAAATGATAACTATTTCTTATGTAGATAGAAACCAATAGTTTTGTGTATTTTATCTTCTTCTAAAGTAAATTCTGAAGAAATATGGTCTGGTGATTAGAATATTGTTTGGTTTTTAACTCCTCTGGAAATTCTGGTTGACTCTATATCCTCAATGGTGAATAACATTTTCAAAAAACTAGATAAAGTGTTTCGATGGCTCTGAATCCAGTGGAACTGACTTTTGATATGCATGTAAATGCATAGTTTATTAAAGTCTTTATTCTGGAAAGAGTCTGATATTATACTGCAAGGATAAAGCCAACCAATTTTGAAAACTTCGTTTCCTTTAGAGGTACTGTAGTGGGAAAAGACATAAGTTTTGAACACATCCATTTGGGAACCTGGCTTGATAGAATCATAATTACACAAAAACCTTCTGCTTGAAATTATTCTTATAATTAAGAAATAATTCAACTATTATTGAACCTCTTAGCTATTCTTTTTTTTTTTTTTTAGAGAGAGATTTTTGCTATAGGGTGCCTGAGCTTGCTGGAGAGACAGAGAGACAGAAAGCAAGAAATCACCTCCCAGGGGCGATGGCTATGCAGCAATTCCTTCTCTTCCATTCTCCTCTTGGGATCTTGGGCGCACACGCACAATCACCCAGCATGAATTTTAAGTTGCCGGGTCCAGGACTCAGAAACATGATCTACTACATATGAGTCTAGCAATGTAACCATTAAGCCATCTACTGGTCCCTGTTTTATTCCTTTTCCTTGTCTTTCTCCTTTCCTCTCTTCCTTCTTTAAAGGAAAAGGCATTATGTAGTTAAGTTACCAATGAAAATACCAATGTAGAAACTCACGCATAAACTAATTATTTACCAACAGTATTTGAAAACACTTTTCTATTAATTCTGAAAACACACCCAAAGGGGACTACATATATACATACTATGAATAGTAAATTATTCTGATTATAAAATAATGATGGGAAAATTGAAGATATTCCAAATGATTTGTGAAACTTGGCGGATTAGAATTATAAACTCCTTTTTTTATGTCTTTAGCTTTAGCATGTATTTTATAGCTCAAGTTTAAGATATATGCTATTTCTGAAAATAACACTGCCATTTTATAATTTGCATTTTGCACACATATCACTAATGTTGAATTACAGATATAAAATTATTTAATGGATTAATAAGACTTCTACTCTCTTAAAAGATCTCATTTATATTTGAATAAATCCTGGTGGCAGAAGCTTTTATAGTTGGTTACTTGAATTTTTTGTTCCTAGGAATGCTTCCTACTGTCAGAATCTACTTTCGGGAAACTGACAAATTTGACACATTTCTTATACTGTCTCTTGATTATTTTCCTTGGAAATACTGATGTAATGAAGTGTTGAATTAGTCGGTACTCTTTTCTTTTTGCATTTTGGGGGATCAGGCATCCTGAAATAGATCTTTATGCCTGAAAGAGATCTTTATGCCTGACCCCACAGTCCTGCAGTCAGACAGGATTGTAGGCACACCTATAGTCATGACCACCAGTGTGTTGAGATAGACCTGGAATGTGAATCGGGAGCCTTCCTATGTAGTCTCCAGCATTATCTCCACCCTTCTGCGCCCTTCTATTGTTTTTCAGTGGCTGAAACTTATTCCAAATGAACTTAAGCAAAAAACGAAATCTGTTGGTTCATTTAACCATGGGTGACCAAAGGTGTAGCTAGTTTTAGGAATTTGAACAATATCATTTTAATTCTCTTTTCTTTCTATCTCTAGGCTGTACTTCCCTAGTGTTGGCTTCATTCTCAATCAGGCCTCTATCATTTGACGGCAAAGACAGCCCCTGGCAGTTCTCTAGTCTTACATTACTACCAGTGCTTACAGTCTCAAAAGAGGCCATTGCATGACCAATGTCTGTATCAATTCCTCAAAAAGACTTAGGCTTGACTTTATTTATGAAATGTTTGAACCGAACAGTGTGCTCAAGACAATGGGGTACATTGATTTGGGGCAAGTGCACACACCCAAGTTAGAGAAGCAGAATTGTGTGAAAATGGATTGTCTCCCTATAGGAGAGTGGAAGGTTACAAAGAGAAAATGTGTAGGGCAGTGTTAGAATGACCCCCAATTGGCCTTCAGAAAATAAGGAAATGGTCATAACAACCTTTGGTCAGAACCCTCCAGCTAGAACCCTCCCTTATAGGCAAACAAAACAACAAAATTGTCTCAACCTATGCCCACAGATGGGCCCACAATGTCACAGCAGCCAAGTAAGCTCATCAAAGCACCTGCTATTCTTGTGGCCCTACGCTTTTACCCTTCACATATAAATATCAATACATCATGTCTCCTCCATAAGGTGGATGAAGCACCTCTGGATTCAGACCACTGCACTCTTTCTCAATAAGCATTCCTTTTTCTCTTAAGATGACTGCCTACTGAGTCTTACTCCAATCCATAACAGGCAGTCAAAAACAAAACAAAAACAAAACTAATAGAAACTTATCAAATCTTCAATTTAGTCTGGATGCCCTGCAAATTTTCAGTGAGGTGACTTAGTGCGGTTCTATTTTTATCCATTGGATTGAGCATTTAATGACCTCTTGAGGGCTAGAAACTCATACCTCAGTCCTAAAATTGTCTTGTATTTTGATAATTCTTTGAAGTTTTCCTCCTGTGGCAGATTGTATGATACTTTCCAAAGATGACCATGCCAATTCCATCCCATATACTCTTTTTACACTGTTTGAGCATGGGTGGACTATTGCAGTTGTCTCAACCAATAGAATATGGCAAAAGTAACACCGAGTGCCTTCCAAGTCTAGGTCATAAAATAAAACACGTTTTGTGCTTGGATGTCTCTCTCCTCTCCCATTTATTCTTGGTTCCAGCCACCACATTCTGTGAAAACCCATGCTACCTGGATATACCTGTCAAGAGCCCCAGCTAGACCTTCAGTTGACGGCCAGCATCCACCACTAGACATTTAATGATCCTTCAGATAATCCTAGTCCACAACCTTGGAGCCTTCTAGACATCCTGAAACATAGATAAATTATCCCCACTGAATTCCTGTCCTACAGAAACAAAAGCTAATAAATGATTATTGTTTAAGCTACTAAGCTTCTGGAGAATTTGTTATAAAGCAGCAGATCTATAATATACTTTCCCTGTTTATTCTCTCTGTTGCACTGCCATTTTTGGCCCACTTCCTTGGAGATTTTCCTCAATTTTATGTTCCAATTCTCCTACTGAATTTCATTTTTTAACCATAATGTAATTTAATTTCCAGGTGATTTCTTTCTTTCCTTTTTTAAAAAAGTATTCCTCAGTTTAGCATTCAGTTTGTAATGTGTGTGTGTTTTTGTGTATCTTCTCATATTTTCCTAAAGATATTACTATACAATTTTTTAACAGCTTGAGACATAATTCATATACCATACATCTCAGCCTTTCAATGTATAAAATTCAGTGTTTTCTAGTATATTCACAGTAGTGTAACCATTGTTGTTGTCTAATACCAGAGCATTTTCATCAAACCATTTCCAAAAAATATCTCTGAATCCATTAGTAGTCACTCTGTGTTCCTTCCTCTCCCCACCCCATAGCAACCACTGATCCTCTTTCTGTCTTTAAGAATTTACTTGTTCTGGACATTTCATATTGGGGAATCATACAGAGTGTGTCTGTTTGTGTGTACTTCCTTTTACTGATCATTATATTTTTTAACTTTGTCCTTGCTATAGCATGGATCAGTTCTTTAAGTTAGTGTTTCTTTTTCTTTATTTTTTTCTCCTTCTTCATGAAAAGTCTCTTCTTTCTCTGTCTTTTTTGTTTGTCCATTTGTTTCTTATTTGTTTGCTTTGGATTGTTTCATGTTGGAAAGTTGTCTGATAAGCCTTGAATGTCTGCTAGAATTTTATGTCTTCTTCTTCTTCATACATTCAATTGTTAGACATCATTTAGATTGTAAAGAGACCTTACCCAGCATGATATACACCTCAGTCCAGCCCAATTGAGAATACTATACACATCCTCATCAACATTATAATAAACCATATCTGTGTCCCACAGATATCTCACCTCCCTATTTTTTCCCCAAATCTCCTTTCCTATGCAAAGAGTGGGGGACCAAAAGTAAACTGGAAGCCCTGAAGGTATGAGTGGCCCTTGTGAACTTAGCATTTCAATGCAGCATGCATGGCTTAGCCATTTGGGGGGTATTAATTTGTTGAGGCTGCCAAAGGATCACAGTTAGATTGCTTAAATAACAGTACTTTATTTTATCACAATTCTGGAGGCTAGAAGTCAAAGACAAGGTGTGGCAAGATTGGCTTCTTCTGAGGTCTCTCTCTTTGGCTGTCTTCTCCCTATCTCTTTGCATAGTCTCCTTTCTGTATGTGTCTGTGTCCAAATTTACTCTTCTTATAAAAAACACTAGTCATATTGGATAAGGTCCTAATGACTTCATTTTACCTTAATTATTATTTTTTAAGAATTATTTATTTAATTCCATTTGTTATTTTTATTATTATTATTTTTTAAATTTGACCAGAGAGAAAAAGAGAAAGGGAAAGCAAGAGAGCAAGCCACCAGGTCTGGAAGTCGAACTGCAGTTTGCCACGTGGGAATCTAGCTCCCCTCTCCACCACACTACCTGCCAGCCCCTACCTTAATTATTTTTTTAAAAGGCTATGACAAGTTACATTCTGAGGTACTGTGGATAGGACTTCAACATATCAATTTGGGGGACGGGACCCAATAAGTCCAAACAAATACCTTTCGGTCTCTGTTTTTGGGCTGGTAAGATTTCTTTCAAGCCTGAAAGGTATAAACTTGGCTGCCATAGCTCTGGGGACTGAATATGGGAAGGGTGCTAGACATTTTAGGATTAACTGAATCCTGAAGGTTCAGGCCACAGTTGTGTCTTATGATTTCCTGTCTAGAGACTCTTTATTTTATCTTTTCCAGAAAATAAACCTCCAACTCTGCTGGGTTTGGGGAACAAATCTGGAGTTTTAACTGCATCCTAAGTAATCTTTCAAGTGACCTTTCCTTTCATCTCCTCCAGAGGTACTTGCTTCCACTCATTAGTTTATCATGAGGAATGGGGTTCAGCACTGTAAATTGATTTATATCTTGCCTTTCCTTACTATCATCTTTGGATTCAGCTTTCCTGGTTGTACTGTCACCACTGAAATGCTTTCTAGCTTCCAAATTGTATTGCTGTTTTCTCTTCTTCAGTTATTTTTTTCCTTGTCAGTTTGTATCATTTAAAATCTTTTTATTGTTGTTTTAGTGGAATTACAGAAAGAAGTAAAAGCAATGTGGGTGTTCAATCCAACATCTTTACTGAGAAGTCCTGCACATTTATATTTCTTAATGAGCTCATGCTATACAGACTGTTCTATAATCTGCTTTTATCATCAAATTCTAGTGAATATTTATATTTTTTCCCATGTCAATAAATAGAAATCTACACCAGTGGTTTTTAAACTTGGCTGCACATTGGAATCAGTAGGTGGTGGATGTGGGGGGAGCTTTAAAAAGTACATAACCAATGCCTGGGGCCCACCTCCAGAAGTACTGATTTAGTGAATATGAGGTATGGCTGGTAGTATGAATTGTAAAATCTCTCTAGGTGGTTTCAATATGCAGCAGTTTAAGAGTTACTGATTTACATTTTTAATCATGCTGGTATAGTATTCAATAGAAGGAATAGACAGCGATGCATTTAAACCAGTCCTTTTCTGGACACATAGGCTGTTTCAACTCATTTGTTGTTATAAGTAATGTTGCCATGAACATCTTTGGACATAAGACATTGTCTACATTTTAAATTATTTCATTGGCTGTATTCCTAGAAGTAAGATCACTGTGTTAAAGTATATGAATATTTATGAAACTTTGTGTACAGTTAACTATATTTTCCTATGAAATGGTTGGCCAATTTAGACTCCCCCCCGCCACAGTATTATGTGAGAATCCCTGTTTCCCCACATCAGTAACACTGTGGACTATAAATAACACATTTAATAAAAATTTTTGGGTGGAGGGACAGGGAGGAAAAGCATTAATGGCACAAAGAGGTGTGGTATTATCTGTTGAAGATATTTTGTAGTTTTATCAACAGTACTAGGGAGAAATGTGCACCAGTTGAAATATCCATTTTGTAAGACAAATAATGTGATTGAATGTACAGAAGAAAATGAAATTAAAAAAATAAAAAAATAAAAAAAGTAGTTTCAAAATTTAAAAATAGTACAGCAATACTATATTTCTTTTCTGATGTTCTTTTTTCTTTAAAAAAAAATCTGCCAAAGGGTGTGCACATTCACTGGAGGGATGCAACGAGAGAGAGAGAGAGAGAGAGAGAGAGAGAGAGAGAGAGAGAAAGCATGTGAGAAAGCAACCCCTATGGAGCATGATTATGCTGCAATACCTTCTCCTCCACTTCTCCCTCCTTTTAGGACTTTGGGTATGCATAAACAGGTTCCAAGTGTGCTTCCCAAGCTGTTGGGTCTGGGACTCAAACCACACAGTTTGCTGTGTGGGATCCAACCATCTTAACCACCATGCCATGGACTGGCCTCTGATTTTATCTTTATTGTAGTAAAGTATATGTAGCATAAAATTTACCATTATAACCATTTTTTTTAGAGGGTTTTTGCTATAGGGCGCTTGTGCTTGCCAGACTGAGAGAGACATAGAGACAGAAAGCGAGAAATTACCCCCCAGGGGGGATGGCCACGCTGCAATCCCTTCTCCTCCATTCTCCTCTCAGGATCTTGGGCACGCACGCACACACGCCCGGCATGGGTTTAAGCCGCCAGGTCTGGGACTCGAACCGAAGTCGACTATGTGGGAGTCCAGCGACTTAGCCATTACGCTAACTGCTGGTCCCCATTATAACCATTTTTAAGCATATAGTTTAGTGGTATTAAGTACATTTGCATTGTTATGCAACTATTATCACCACCTGTGAACTTTTTCTTTTTCCAGAACTTTTTCTTCCTCAACCAAAATTCTGAAAATATATATATATATATTTTTGGAGACGTTTTTGCTATAGGGCACGTGTGCTCGCTAGACAGAGAGAAACAGAGAGACAGAAAGCAAGAAATCACCCCCCAGGGGGATGGCCACGCTGCAATCCCTTCTCCAGTCTCCTCTTGGGATCTTGGGCATGCACGCACATGCGCCCCGCGTGAGTTGTAAGCCAACAGGTCTGGGACGCAAACCGAGGTCAACTACGTGGGAGTCCAGTGACATAGCCATTATGCTAACTGCTGGTCCCCCCAAATTCTGTACCCATCAAGCACTAACTTCCCATTTCCATCACTTTCCAGCCCCCATTTCTAAGAATTGGACTACCATGGAGACATCATGTAAATGAAATCATATATTATTTGTCCTTTTGTAACTACCTTCTTTCACTTAATATAATGTCTTCAATGTTGCTATCTTATTTATCATATATTTTATTATTTGTGATGTTTTTGTAATGTTACCCATGTCAATAAATAGAAATCCACATCAGTATATATATGAGGAGATTCCTGTAGTAACAGGAATTGGCTCACTTGATTATGAAGGCTAAGAAGTCCCACAGTCTCTTGACTGCAAACTTGAGGCCCAGCAAAGCAAGTGATATAATTCAGTCCAAGTTCGAAGGCTTAAGAAACAGGGGAACTGGTGGTCTCAGTCCCAGTCAGAATCCAAAGGCTCAGGAACTAGGAGCACCTGGACCAGCAGTTGGCATAATGGCTATGTTGCTGGACTCCCATGTAGTCGACCGTGGTTCGAGTCCCAGACCTGGTGGCTTAAACTCACACTGGGTGCATGTGTGAGTGTCCAAGATCCTGAGAGGAGAATGGAAGTGAAGGGATTGTGGCGTGGCCATCTTCTTGGGGTATGATTTCTCGCTTTCTGTCTCTCTGTCTTTCTGCCAAGTGCACACACTCTATAGCAAAAAATAAAACAAACAAATAAAAACCCCAAAAACAGAGCACCAATGTCCTAGGGCAGGAAAAGCTGGATGTCCTACTTCAAGTAGAAGTGAATTCACTCTTCCTCTGCCTCTTTGTTCCATTTTGGTCCTCAACAGGATTGGACGGTGTCTGCCTGCACTGGTGAATGCACTATTCTTTACTCAGTCTACTGATTCAAATGCTGATCTCTTCCAGAAACATCCTCACAGATAAACCCAGAAATAAGGTTTTACCTATCTGGGCATCTCTTAACCCAGTCAAATTGACACAACAAATTAACTATCACAGGAGTGATATTTATATTTATACTTTGTGTGTGAATTGTTTAGTTATGTGAGGAACATCCATGGGGAGTTATTTTTGGCTTGAAGTATCTGAAAAGCTCATTAACAGTGGCTTAAACTAATAAGGGCTTATTTTTCTTCACACAAACAGGTATCTTGAAGTAAACAGCTGCTGGCATTGGTTCAGCACCAATCATGATATTGTTTGCGAGATGACTACCCCAGATTCAGCCATCCCATCTTTGCCCAAGGCAGGAAAAATGAGGTAAATAATGTGTGTGATATTTATACTTTCAGTCATGAAAACAAGGTTTTCTAGAATTGCCTCTCTTCTCCAGCAGGTACTTGCTTTTAAAATTTTGTTACATAAATACACCTACCCCTCTGTCATTTTTCCGGTGACACACAAAAAGGATTAACATTATTAGTTTACCAAGAACTTTTACAAATCAATATAAAAAGACAAATATTCCAGTAGATAAATAGGCAAAGGGCCCTGCACTGTTGAGTGGCTAACTCAGCTTATCTGTTAACTGTTTTTGTGTGCATTACATGCATTTGGCAAATATATATTCCCTGGCTTCTTGGTTATGATTTAATTTCGTTTCAACATACAGAATATTTACACACATACATACACACTCACATACATATATATGGATTAATTAATTTATTTATTTTAATTTGACCAGAGAGAGAAAGTGAGACGGCAAGTCAGTGGGTCTGGGACTCGAGAAAGAGAGAGAGAGCGAGCGAGCGAGAGAGAAGGCAAGCCGCCAGGTCTGGGACTCGAACCACAGTTGGTCATGTGGGAGTCCAGCACCATTAACCACCACGCCACCTGCCAGCCCCAGAAGACTGATATTTTTTAATCATTAGGACCATACATCTTTTACTTTATGGTGTCTTTCATTGTTTTCATTTCTGTTTGTAAAAGCCTAGTTCATGCTGAAAAAAGATTAATATTCTTTGTCTTTCATGTTTCATTTTAATTTAAAAGAGTTGGAGTTTTAATTTAAAATAGTTGGAATACCCTGTTTAACTTCTTACCTGAGACTGGGGAAGGAGTGATCAGGGAGGTGGGCACAAAGGAATAGAGGAAAGGAATTTAATCTACTATTACTGAACATGGGAAAAACAAGCCAGTCCTGTCAATTATGCAAGAAAGTATCTTATGTTAAAATGCTTATTGCTGGGTGATGGTGGTAGCTGGCTAAGGTAGACTTATGGAGGCCTGTCTAAAGGCAGTAAATATTTTGTGACAAACAAATCTCACATGTTGGTAGGATAGAATATGAAGCAGAGACAGCAGTTTTATTTCAAAAATAGGTGAGTGTGAACATCCAAATGGAAAGATAGCACAGAGATTGACTTTGCAAGCAGTTGTGCCATGGACTACTGTGTGAGCTTGATATAGAGTCTAAAGATTGTTGAGAGAGAGGCACCACCCTCAGCTGGAACTGCCTTCAACACGTTGCCCAAAAGCAGTTTTTATAAAGTCTAGGGGAAAAAGAAAAGCCTGTTTAGAGAAACTGTTTTCTATATTCTGTATTTTTACTACGGTGGGATTATCCTAAGGCTGGGTACTCTCTATGTCCCAGATGAAATTAAGGTGACAGCCAAGTGGCAGCCCAGCCCTGTTTAACAACAATAAAATATACAAATATAAAAGCCCTGTTAGGCTTAGAAAAAAATATCATCCCATATGTTTGCATCTAATCCCATCTGTCTTTGATACAGAAAAATGACAAACTGAAATTGAGAATGAACTTCCCAAATTATTTTTCTCAGCTCCAAATAGGAACTACAGAATGGCCTAAAGAATCTTTTTTAAATCCCCACCCTATTGCATGAAGAACAGTACCCTCACGGTGTATTCCCTCACGGTGTATTCCAGTTATCCTGAAACTGCAAGACAAAAGTTGAGAAAAGAGAACTATGCAGCATCTCTCCCTCTTAAAATGTCTTTCCTATGTTGCATCTCTTATTGAGTACTTGGACTCACAGATGCTTTGATATAAATTAGTAGATTAGCTTTAGAAGGGACTTTTGATGAGTATTAGTCTTAGAAGGGATCTTTGAGTTCAATAACTTGCTTACTAAAGCTTGGTCACCATTTATTGCAGAGGATGCCTATTCTTTAAAACTTCACTTTAGAGATACTTGTTCATCAAGGTAAAGATAGAAAACTCTGCAAAAACATCCATTTGACTAATTATTCCTCTGCAGCTGACCTTTCATAACACAATTAATCCCTCAAGAGTTGGGTTGTGCTTCTTCCCATGGTTTAACCAAGTGCTTTCTTGTGTCCCGGACTAGCTACTTTAATTTCAGGTCATTTCAGTATGAATCGAGAGTTTTGGTCATAACTTTCAACCTTTAAATTCACAGGTATACACATTTTCACATTGCTTTTCTTAGTACAGTAGTCCTTGAAAAGATGGGTTAATTTGACATCATACCATGTACCCATCTTATTACATTTAGTTCTCCCACTGGATGCTATTAGTGACTAATGTTGCACGCCTTGCATAATCTGTTTCTTTCTGCTTTTTGTCCTAATAGTTCTTTTGATCACAGCTAGATCTAAAAAATGGCTGGCTTAAGGTGACTTCTTTTTTCAAAATATGTAATTTCCATCTGTATATAAGAGGGGCTAAGAGACTTTGATAATGAACACAGTAGGGAAAATTGGAACTTAGGATTCATAAGGGTTTTAGTTACAGGTCTCCTTTTATCTGGTGTCTACCAAACACCACGACAGCTTCTTCAGATGGTGCCTTGGTACATCAAGGCTGGTGCCCTGGTAAATCTTGTAGCGCACATATTGTGCATCTTACTTTCAGCAAGCATTTGCACTTGTGGAGCACTGGGCTTTGTTGGATCTAATGTTAACCCTCCCCTCCAATAAAATATATCTGCACAGTATTCTATCTGCAAGTCCTGGACCTAGCTGTCTTTTCTTGGCTGGGGACTTTGGAATAGGTGGAGCTTCTGTTTCCTTATGCTTTAACCAGGTTCCACACTGCCTATAGATACAATTTGTATCACTGACCTTTGAAATACAGTGTCTGGGGTCCAGTAGGTGGTGTGGTGGTTAAGGCATTGGACTCCCACATGGCTTACCGCAGTTTGAGTCCTAGACCTGGAGGGTTGCTTCCTCACTCCCCTCCCCCCCTTCTTTCTCTCTGTCTCTGGTGAGCACATGTGCCCTATAGAAAATCAAAAATAAATTTTAAAAATTTATAAATTTAAATAATTAAGCCTTTAAAAAAATACAATTTCTGGCCTGGAATGATCTTACAACATTAATGATCATGCCCTAACAGTGGGGCAGCAGCCTTCTCCTTTCTTGAGAACTGGGCACTGTGTGTATTTTTCTACTCACAATTTTAATGAGGTCATCTATTGAGAAGATTGCAAGAACATGGCAGAGCTCTTGTGAGACAGTAAGAAGATCAGATACTTCATTAGAAGAGTGATGAGTCTCTATTTGTATTCACGACCTTCGCAAAATGAAATTGAACTGTTGCTGTAGTATTGATTCATTCTATGAAGGCCTGGAAGAGACAACAGTAATCTTCATGGTGATAGATGGGCACTTCAAGATGATGGGCACTTCAAGTCTTGTTTCATAACTTTTCTTCTTAATGACTTAATTGTCTTCTCTTGGTGATGATGTTGAGCTTAAGGAAAATGAAGGTTAGAGGAGAGGGAGGAGGAAGTTTGAGAAACAGATCAGTACACTGGTCCAAGTTTCACTAGGTCCCTTCTTCAAAGCAATAATGAAAGTAGATAGTGGATAAACGCTAAAGTATACCATGTGATCACAATTATGTGAAAAAATATGCACTGCAAAATGAGAAAAAATAAACCACAATGTTAGCAGTTGTTATATTGTGGGTGGGAAGAGCTGATGGGCCTTTTTCTTGTCTTTTCTGCATTTTTCTGTATTTTTTATGCTGATTGTGCATTATTTTATAATGGGAAAGTGATTTTATAAATTAAAAATGTAAAGAAAAAATCTTCCACATGCCAAGATAAATTTAATATCACTATATAATACTGTGAAATATAATTAATATTTCTCCTGTTTTGGGGAGTAAAAAATAACATAAACTCTTTGCTTTACTCAGCATCTTTAAAAGAGCACACATGTAAAACAAAGAAGCTAAAACACAATTCCAAAACCAAGTGTTTCCTAAGCAATTTTTAAAATTCAGTTACAAATAAACTGAATGTTAAGGGTACTTCAGATATACTGATTGAGGCAAAATCATATCTTCATATAGATCAGCTTTGTTGAGATATGATTCATATACCATGTAATTTACCCATTGAAAAGGTGCAGTTCAATGGTTTTGAGTGTGTTCAGCTTTATGAAACCATAACCACAATCAATTTTAGAACATTTTCACCTCCTCTCAAAACAAGCCCTGCAGCACTTAACCCTCACTCCCTCCCTGTCCCTTCTTCAGCTTTCCCACTACTACTAATCTGCTTTCTGCTTTTCCAAATGTGCCTCTCCTGAGTTTCCTTATAAATGGAATCATAAAATATGTGCTCTTCTATGACTTGTGTCTTGTACTTAGAACGGTGTTTTTGTGATTCATCTATCTTCTAGCATGTATCAGTATGAATTTTTTCCCCAGCTGAATAATATTCTTCTGTATGGATATAGCACGTTTCGTTTATCCATTTATAAGTTGATGGACATTTGGATTGCTTTAACTTTTTAGCTATTATCTATAATGCTGCTGTACACATTCATAAACATGTTTTTGCATGGATACTTGTTTTCATTACTCTCAAGTTTATGCTAATATATATTAGGTTGTTGGGAAAGTCACGGCATATTTTTCTATGCAAAAATGGGTCAAGATTTTCCTGACAACCCAATAGAAGTAGAATTGCTGAGCTGCAATGTGACTATGTTTAATGTTTTATAGAACCACCAGGCTGTTCTACAACAGTCATACCATCTTACAGTCCCCCTAGCAGTGTAGGAAGGTTCCAATTTCTTCACATCCTCATCAACACATGTTATTATCTGTCATTTCGATTATAGCCATCTGTCTCTCAGGTTACATAGAATGAATCAATACCACAGTAACAGTTCAATTTCATCTTTGCTAAGGAGGCCATGAATACAAACAGCAACCTTAAGGTGTGAAGTGGTATCTCACTGTGCTTTTGATTTGTACTCCTGTGCTGGCTAATAAGGTTGAACAGATTTTCATGTGCCTCCTCGTCATTTCTATATCTTTTTGGAGGAACTGTCTAATCAAAACCTTTGCCCATTTTTAATCATGTCATCTTCTTATTGTTGGATGTTGAGTAATGGAAAGGGTTTAGAGCCTGACACTGCCTTTGAACTTGAGATCAGGCACTGACTGAATTGAACATGCCCAGTAAGTGAGAACCATTCTTACTGTTTATTATTGAGCTATAAGGTCTATGGTATTCTCTGTGAAAGAACAGGGTATTTTCTGTGAAGGAATAGGATATTCTGTGTGACAACATTTTTGCACTGAAGTTTATCCTGTTGTTGACCCAAAAGTAGGAAAATTTCTAAAATGCGTAATGTATTTTCTATGTTTTATTCTATAGAGAATACTGAACCTGATTTAACCCTTTTTTAGATAACTTCTGAGAATATACTAGACTGTGTGATATTTGTAGCAGGCACTCAGAGGCTACTTAAGATGTGGAGAACTATTTGCTCAGGTTCCTATGGCTCATCGACTGACTTTTTCTCTGCTTGGGGTTCATACTAAACTTACCTCTACAATGCTCTTCCTCTACCCTTTTATTGCTTTTAATTTAACTGTAACTTTAGGAAGAATGGGCAGTTTCCAGAGGAAACCAGATGAGGAAACTGGTTAAATATCACATATAATTCAAATGCTGTAGTTTCTAGGTGGAAGACCAGAGGGTAGCTCCCCCACTTCCTAACTGTTAAAGTGCATGGCCTTTGTTATGGCTGTGTCATTAGAGGTTCAGGGTCATTTTAACTTATTTTCAAAATACAATTTGAGCTTTTGATGGTTAGAGTTGCTAGAAGTTCTACTTGTAGGCAAGTGGAGTATTATACCCATGCCGTATTTTAAAAGACCTTTTGCTTTGTTATCAACA
>NW_006209177.1:1637214-1655970 GCF_000334495.1 Tupaia belangeri chinensis | reverse complement strand
TTTAAAATTAAATCTTAAGTAAAATTTAATTTAAAAACTCAACCTAAACAGACCCCAAACTGCTCATTAAATGTAAGAGCCTTTTAAAAATCAGACCCCTGGGAGCAGCAGTTAGCGTAATGGCTATGTCGCTGGACTCCCATTTAGTCGACCACGGTTCGCATCCTGGATCCAGTGGCTTAAAACTCACGCTGGGCACGTGTGCATGTGTGCCCAAGATCCCGAGAGGAGAACGGAGGAGAAGGGATTGTGGCGTGGCCATCCCCCCTGGGGGGTGATTTCTCGCTTGCTGTCTCTGTCTCTGTCTGGTGAGCGCACGCAAAAACCTCTCCAAAAAGAAAAAAAAAAACAAACCCCAGTATTCACCTTTTTATTATCCAAAGGTAAAAACATTTAGGCTTACCATAGTTAAATATTACCTTCATATACCCTTTTTAGGCACTCAGTTAACCAACAGCATTCTTTGTTGAAAATTAATACTTTCTCCATCTAACATCATTTAATTATTCTTTCTTTGCACGAAGCCTGCACCCTAGCAGAAAAAAAATGAGAAAATAAAAAGTGATAGTTCCTAGGGAAGCCCAGGACCCTGACTGGCATGAAAGGGTTAACTGCTCTGGATGGGGCCCACTAACCAGAATGGACTGCTATGGAAAGACTTGTGCTTCAGGGGCTGGGCTGGGCTGGGCTGCAGGTGTCTGGCTGTGTCAGATACTATACTGTACAGTTTATCTGTTCAAAATATTTTTCAAGGATTATAGGATTATGTTTTTGGTCATGAGAAACCAGCTTGAAAATTTTCTGACAGTTTTAGTAGATGTGAGGCTTAGTAAACAAGCCAGTGGAATGCAAGAGAATTCAGCCTGGATCTTATTAAAATGGCAGAACCAGGTGTCACATCCCTTGGGGAAAACTGTGATCTGTGGGGTTAACTACTGGCACCAGCTTGCCTGGAGCAAGCTCAGCTATAGGCAGGATAAGGCTGAATTAGGCCTGCAGTTAAAATCATGACTTGCCAAAGAGCCAGCATGGGTGGTGGGGTGCCCTGGCTTAAGGGCGCACTATCTATTGTGAGATGTTCTCCCTGAAAAGGTTATTTGGGAACCTGTTTTGTCAAGAAGTCTGAGCTCCAGCAGAGCAGGCACACCTTATTCTAGGTCCTGGTTCTGTCTACTTGATCCCATCTGACTTAAGTTTCCATGCCTTGCCATGCTGTGAAATATTTAAATGGTGGACTAGGTCTTCATTTTGGGTTTTGGTTTTGTTTTGTTTTGTCTGGTCCCTATTTTTCCCCCCTTTGGCATACATGCTATCTCTGTTTGGAATATCTCACTGGTACTTGATAGTGGACACCTGAGGCTCACAGATTCCCTCTGTATTTTCCATTCATTTATGATCCTGATGTAAAACCCTGTGCTTTATGTCCCAGTTCTCTGCTGCTGCTGTTACTGCTGTTCTTGTGGCTATCGTTTGCACACTTGTCTCTTGCATCTCTGTACACTTGCACCTCATGCTGCCTTTTGGCTTTGGCTTTCTCGTGTCCATCTTTTGCCTGCATCATCTCTCAATGCTGCATTGTTTCTCGCCCCACCAAAGGGTGGGCTGTGCATCTCATGATCCTCCTGAGAAGTTCCACCCTTTGTGGCACGACAGCAGGGTCTCACCCTCACTGAGAACACTGCTTTGGCAGCCCTGACTCCTGGGTTGTTCTGCCCAGGTGCTGCTGACTGAGCAGTGTAGCCTCCTGGCCTGTCTCACTCTCACACCGGACATCCCAGCTTTGCGAACTGCTGACTTCCATGAAGCTCTGTTTCCCACCACAATTCAGCTCTGTTTGTTGGACTCCGCTTTTCATCTTCCCTGTGGCTTTAGCCAGGAAGGAACAGCAGCTTCTGGGCAGCGTGCCACGAGAAAGACTATTCCCTCAGGAGCGCCACATTTTCTGCTCCTCATTTTCAAATGTTCCTGCTTTAAAACTTCTTTCTCTTCTCCACCACCACATGCAGGTTACATTCGGGTTTCCTATTCTGTCAACAGTCTATAACAAAAACTAGGTAGTATGTGTGCTCCACAAAGGAAATAATTCCTAAGAGATATTGAAATAATCATGACTACTGCATTGGGTAAAATACAAAAAATAAATTAGAGGATTTTCCAGTAGTTTCTATAACCCTGATCTAGAAGTTGTTTTGAAATGTATTCACAGAAAATATCACCAGAATAATGTGCAGCTGTGAACAAAATGCAATGGTCCCATCACAAAACAACCAAGTATTCAATACAACTGACTTTAGGTTTCCCCTGTTATGTGAACTTTCTTTAATGCGTTTACTGGAAAGATTCCAATAGGAAGATTTTGCTTTTTACTTCCCGAAAGTGAGTTTTTAGTCCAAGTAGCTGTTGAAATTAATGAACACACAGTGGCAGCTTAACATTGTTAAGTATTCAATACAGAGAAGCCTCACTTTGCAAAACATGTGTTTTCCTGAAAAGCTTTGTGTAGATACAATTTTGGAAAATCCAGTCACATCTTAAGGGCACTGAGGGAGCAAGCTATTTAAAGGAACTCTGCGTTCAGTGAATGTTTTGTGTAACATAACTAATTTCTACCTAATTTAACTATTTTCTGAGTTTCAATTTTCTTAAATCATAGTGCATTTACATTTTTCTTTTACCTCAATCACTTTATAGGAAAACATTTAATGAACAAAGATTCAAGTTTTAATTATTTGTTGATTGTTTTAACAAATCTGTGTACAGCCTGAAGGACCAGCTATTTAATTTAATCTATCCACAGCAAAGCTTGACATGTAGCTTTCTCTTTGGTGTTTAGAGTACTTACTCAGTCAACTTTCTTAAGAGCCTCAAGCCACTTTCGACTGCTCCCAAAAATCTGTTTCTTTAATGTTTGACCATGAGTCTTTTTCTTGAATAAAAAGAATCTAAACAGGAATGTAGCATGACTTCAAAAAGACACATATGAATACATGAGCATACACAGTCAAAATTTCAATACTTCTCTGGATGGAGAATATCATAGCAGGGTTTCTAAGAAGTGGGGGCTAGAATTATTTAATTTTCCATTCATTAATTTTTCAACAAGTACTTGTCGAATATTCACTAAGAGCCAGGTACTGCAATTATTCAACACTTCCCACTCTCCATAGGGGAAATGACAGACTACAGGTAATAGAGCTTGAAACTGGAAGGAGAAAAAAGAAAAGGCCAACTCAGCATTACCTCCTTCCCACCTGTTGCTCATTTATCACCACCAGTGCTCAGGAATGTTAAGGTTGAAAAGAACTTTTGAAATGCCCAGGAAAGCCTCTAATTTACAGAGGAACAAACTGAAGTATAGAGCAAAAAAATGACTTGATCATGGTTACATGGTGAAAAAATAATAGGCCCAGAGTGAGAACTTATAACAGTACCCATCTCGTAGGGCTACTAAGAGGATTCAATAAGTTCATATTTATAAAATGCTGGGAACCAGCAGTTAGTGTAATGGCTATGTCGCTGGACTCCCACGTAGTCGACCGCGGTTCGTGTCCCGGACCCGGTGGCTTAAAACTCACGCCGGGCGCGTGTGCGTGCGTGCCCAAGATCCCGAGAGGAGAATGGAGGAGAAGGGATTGTGGCGTGGCCATCCCCCCTGGAGGATGATTTCTCACTTTCTGTCTCTATGTCTCTTTCTGTCTGTCTGGTGAGCGCACGCGCCCTATAGCAAAAACCTCTCCAAAAAACAAACAAAAAGAATTTTCCAAAATGCTTAGAATAGTACTTAGTATTTAGTAAGCGCAATGTTAGTATCTATTAAATAATAGCAATAATAAAACATATCCTCCTGCATCTCAAGCAGATCTAATTTAATCTCCTTAATTCTTCAGGAACTCAGGCTCAGGAAAGGAGCTCACCTCATTTTGGTGAAATCAAATTTATCTTATGGAAGAGGATATGACAAATGGTGGTAGGGTCAAAATCTAGAAGCATGGAAGGCAGCAGAGGAAAACTGCATCCCCGTAACCTGTTACACAGTTCCTTTTTGATTTCACTTTCTATCATGTTGTCTCTCTTTTTTGTCCTTTTCAAATCACATGTAATGTTTTTAATTAACTCTGAGTATTGCTAAATGCAATGAGTGCTTTATAGTAATTTCTTTTTACCCCTGTGCAGCATTGGACTGTTTTGATTATTCTCTCTTGCTTAAAGAATGGGGCCTGCATGTGGCATGGTGGTTAAGGGTGCTGGACTCACTCCCACCTGTCCGATTAGTTTGAGTTCTGGACCTGGCAACTTGCTTTCTCACTTTTCCTCTCTCCCCCTCTCTGGTCAAATGGAAGGAAAGGAAGGAAGGAAGGAAGGAAAGAAGGAAGGAAGAAAGGAAGAAAGAAAGTTAAAGAAGATAATTCTAAAAAAATAGGTTTAAAAAAATGGTTTCTGTGGGAACCAGCAGTTAGCGTAATGGCTATGTTGCTGGACTCCCACGTAGTCGACCGCGGTTCACGTCCCGGACCTGGTGGCTTAAAACTCATGCCGGGCGTGTGCGTGCCCAAGATCCTGAGAGGAGAATGGAGGAGAAGGGATTGCGGCGTGATCATCCCCCCTGGGAGGTGATTTCTCACTTTCTGTCTCTATGTCTCTCTCTGTCTGGCGAGCGCACGCACCCTATAGCGGAAACCTCTCCAAAAAAAGGAAAAAAAAATGGTTTCTGTGAATCTGCATTCTTTATGTTTTCTTCCCATATTTTTGGCTGCTTTCTCTCTCTCTCTCTCTCTCTCCTTCCCTTTCTCTCTCCCTCTCTGAGAAAATTTCAAATGTACACGAGAATAGAATAGCATAGTTCCTCTTTGGGAGGTTATTCCACCGACTCAAAAAACAGTTATGCTCATTTGTTTTGTTTTGCTTTAGATGTTTATGGATTGCTTTTTTAAAATTTAATTTTCCTTATAATTATATAAAAAGAATACTTCAGTTTCATAATTAAATCTATAAAATAAGGAATAATCAGAGAAGTATATCTTCTCTATCTCCTTCTACTTGTTCCATCTACCACCTTACATAAAACTATTCTACTTTTAGTTTTTGGTTCATTTTTTCTAGGATATTTTGCTAAGCGTATAAAGTGTATTACAGAACAACAGATACTACTTCTCCTTTAAGAAAGGGTTGCAGAGGGGCCAGCTGCAGTGGCATTATAGTAACACAATGCTCTACAATGCCAAAGCTGCATGGCTAGGTCCTGGACTCATGTCCCGCGGTCTCTCTGTACATGCCAGCATGCACATGTATGCCCATGATCCTGGCTGGTTGGGGCTAGAGGGCTGCTGATTGAGACCCTCTTGGTGAGTGTCTGTTTCTCTCTGTCTCTCTTTCTCTCTCTGTATACATATTTCACTCTCTCTCTCTCTCTCATTGCAAACCTAGAAAGAAAGGGTAGAGGGAGATAAGACTATATATTTATAAACGCTTTATTTTTATAAAGAAATGCTAAAAGGTTAAGAAATAAAATAATACACATAACTCCTTATGGAGAGGTGGGGAAAATGATGGGGAAAGGGAGGATGGGGCAGGAACAGTTAGTAAAACAAACTTACAAAAGAAGGAAGAGGAATTAGAATTCAAAGGAGAGGAACTGGAATGAGTATTGGCAACCCTTTTGACAAATTTTGCTGCAAAGCGGACATAAAGTTGTTCTCACAAAAAGAAGCTTAAAATTCTTATTTTTAAAATCAAACTCAATATTTAATTTCTTTCATAATGCTTTGTATTTTGTCTTTCATAATCCATTTTTATAATTATGTAATATAAATGTAGTGTTTGGTTTTCAACAATTCCTTTTTTAAAAAGAGATTTTTTTTTTCTTTAAGGTTTTTGCCATAGGGCTCAGCACTTGCCAGAGAGACAAAGAGAAATAGTGAAGGAACAGTAAGAAATCACCCCCATGGGGGTTTCAAGCTGCCAAGTCTGGGACTTGAACTGCAGCTGGTCATGTAGAAGTCCACCACCTTCACCACACCATCTTCTGGCCCCTTGACAACTCTTTTTTTTTTTTTTTTTGTAAAAACTCTTGATATCAAAGAGACACAGAAAGCAAGAAAGCACTCCTCAGGGGAAATGGCCACACTGCAATCCCTTTTCCTTCATTCTCCTCTCATGCACAAACACCCAGTGTGAGTTTTAAGCCACTGGGTCTAGGACTCAAACTCTGGTCACCCACGTGGCAGTCCAGTGCCTTAACCATTATGCTGCCTGCCAGTGCCTCAACAACTCCTTTTTTTTTTGTTTTGTTTTGTTTTTAGACAGATTTTTGCTATAGCGCATGTATACTAGCTAGAGAGACAGAGAGAGACAGAGAGATAGAAAGTAAAAAATCATCCCCCAAGGAGGATGGCCATGCTGCAATCCCTTCTCCTCCATTCTCCTCTTGGTATCTTTTTATTTTTAATTTATTTATTTACATTTATTCACTATACATCATTACAGCAAACAAAATGAGATTTCCCATGCAGAATACATTGTATATTGGCTCAATCAAGCACATCAACATACGTGTTATTGTCAACAAATAATTTTCCCTTTCTTGTTTCCTGTATGTTTTGTTATTTTTGCCATCCTTGATTCACTATCTCTTACCCTCTGCCGTGTCTCACCGTCCTCCCACACTGTTTCTAGTATCCATGGTTGCTTTCTATGCCTTTTGCCACCATTTTATTTATTTGCTAATGAACTTAATTAATCTAAATACTTCCAGTAACAAGCGTAGCTGGTATATACATACCCATGAACAGACATCTGACTTTAGGCATAAACCTCAGTGAGTAGAATGAACATACTATAAAGTAGCACATCACTGGGACTATATAGCTTACTGCAGTCATCAAATATGCATTTTTTTAATTTCAAGAGAAATAGTTTTCATGTATTTTGTTCTCCTGAACCTTTTCTTTTGTGTGAGAGGTTTTTGCTATAGGGCGTGTGTGCTCATGAGAAAGAGGCCCAGTTGTTTATAAGAGGATGGGGTCATATTCAGTCCCATGAACTGACAGAGTGTGGGTGCATAGTGCTTATGTACTTCAGACAGGGGTGTAGGAAGATAGTGTATGAAAAGTGTTGAATATGAGGAGACTTCAAAGAGTTTGTGGAAAAATAGAATTAAAGTCCAAGTTAATTTTGTTGCCAAAAGATTAAAATGTATGTGTACTTTTTTCTTATTATACATTTTCATGAACTTTTCAAGACCTATTGTATTTTGTCTGCCCATTATAAGTGTTGGCTGAAGGTAAGTTGCTCACACACACACACACACACACACACACACACATATATATATATATATATGTGTATATATATATATATATATATATATATATATATATTTACCCTTATGTGTGACCCTCTGCCCTTTCCCACCCTCTTCTCACACTATCTCTGGTGTCTACAGTTGTCTTCCATTCCTTTTCCCCCACATTTTCTTTTTTTTTTAGAGAATTATTTTATTTTTTATTTATTCATTCATTTATTTCATTTTTAAAATTTTGACCAAGGAGGGACAGAGTGAGAGAGAAAGAGAGAGAGGGAAAGTGAGAGAGCAAGCCTTCAAGTCCAGGACTCGAACCGTGGTCGGCCATGTGGGAGTCCAGCGTCCCCAACCACCACCCCACCTGCTGGCCCCTCTCCCACATTTTCTTGATCATACAATTTCTTAAATAATATAACTACTTTCAATAGCAAGTTCAGCTGGTAATTTCAAGAAATGCAGTTTTGAATTGGTAAGGAAATATGTTTAAAACTTAAAGTCTGGAAACAGGTTAGTATTCCATTCAAATAGTAGGTACATGAACCTATTGACAGCTCAAGACAGGACAAAATCTCTTAAAACCAGACAACAAAGCCTACAAGAAAAGCAGTAATATTTGAGTCAAAAGTCACAGAATGCTATTTCACCAGTTCAAGTCTCATGTACTTAATCTGTCTTCTATTGTGGTTTGATCTTCCCGATTGAATTCTGGGATATAATATTCAACTCCTGACTTAAGAGTTCAAAAACTAAGAAAATGGCCAACTTAGGCTTTTGCTATAGGGCACGTGTGCTCGCCAGACAGACAGAGAGAGACATAGAGACAGAAAGCAAGAAATCATCCCCCAGGGGGGATGGTCACGCCGCAATCCCTTCTCCTCCATTCTCTTCTCGGGATCCTGGGCACACACACACATGCGCCCGGCGTGAGTTTTAAGCCACTGGGTCCGGGACGCGAACCGTGGTCAACTACGTGGGAGTCCAGCGACATAGCCATTACAGTAACTGCTGGTTCCCACCTAGAGTAAGTTTTAAGTCGCTAGGTCTGGGACTCGAACTGTGGTCTAGTATATGACAGTCCAGCGACATAATTATTATTTCATCTGCTGGTCCCAGCAACTCCTTTTTAATACCCTATTGTCCTCCACTTTGCCCCAGTGTACTGTGCAGACAGTATGCAAAAGGCGGGAAGCACTATGTGAAAGAATAGGGTTTGAGCAAGGCAATTGACATGTGGGGAGGATAACTTACAGCAGGGTATTTGGAAAGGGAGGGCAAGCACTGGAATCATTTGCATAAAGGTTTCTGAGACTTTTAGAATTGTAGAGAGGATCCTGGAGGCTGTGGTTAGGCCCCAGAGGGAGTCTGACTCTCAACACAAATAGGGGAGATGAGGGCAGCACAACTTTTGAAAAGGGTGCCAAAGAAGACAGAGAATTCACCATTAGGATTTGGGGGTAGTGAGTTGACTCAAAGGTCATGAGATTTTATAAAACTGTTTTTATATAAATAGGTACAATTCAGCATTTTCCCAAATGAATATATCATTGCAGCCAATTTGGCAGGTTTTCCTAACCCAGAGAAGGTCAATCCCAGTCTGAGCTTTAGTTCCATTCTCTATGAATGAGAATTTATTGTTTTCTATAGATAGATGGGAGGGGGGAGCTGAAAAACTGATCCCTGTGTAGGAATCTAGGAGCAATGAAATAAACATCCTAATTCTAGAAAATATTAAAACATAAATCATGAAACTCTGGGCAATGAAAGAAATTAACATCACCAAATGATATCAGGAGTGTGATGAATAGACAGTACAGAGTTATAACACAGTGAGTTTTCTGTGCATGTGGCCAACAGTCCTTGTGCCTGCTTCAACCTCTGACATTTTCAGGGTGGGGGTTTTGTTTGTTTTGTTCTTTGATAGAGTTCATGTATTGAAAGTGCTCTTAGTACAGAGTAGGTACACAATAAATGTTTGTTAAAGGAAAAAAGGAATAAAGAAAGATTTTATGGATTAAAAGGCTCCTTGCAATTCCTGATCAAGTCTTTCCCATAGATTATCTCTTTAAATTCTTGATTAGTCACCATTGATGAGAAACTTTGTTCAAAATATAAAAACATTGTTTTCATTTATAAGTGCACAGTAGTTAAAAATATATAAATATTTCAATGGCCCTTGAGGCCATCCAGGTGGTATGGTGGTTAAGGTTCGATTTCCATACCCAGAGGCTTGGAAAATATGTTGGGTGCGTGTGTGTGTGTGTGTGTGTGTGTGTGTGTAATAAAAATCCCAAGCAGAGAATGGAGGAGAAGGGATTTCAGAATAGCCATGACCCCAGGGGGTGATTCCTCAATCTCTCAATCTCTCTCTTTCTCTCTCTGACAAGCACATATGTTCTATAGCAAAACAAACAAACAACAAAGATTTAAACAACCCTTTTATTTCACTGACAAATATAATTCTGACTTGTTTTTTGTAATCTGTGTATCTTGGTATCTAGTTGTATATTTTCATATCAACTTATTCAAAGTAATGGAGAACATTTATGCATTCTTAGAGCAATCGATATGCAATTTGCATGGACATTATTAAAAAGGTGTGTCAACCACAGATGGACAGAAAGACCCAATGCGTGTGAGGACAAAAATTGGTGTCAATACTTGGAGATGTGCCAGTGCCGAGCCTTGACCTGGGTCCTGCTCTGCTCCCAGCCCCTGCCACCTGAGTGCAGCAACAGGAGTGAAAATATATGCCATTGCATACTATGTTCTAGTCCTGCATGTCAGCTGGGAAGCTGAGTTGTAGGAGAGGTTGCCTGGAATATGATGAAAATTAGGTCTGTCATTGTTTCAGGCGTAATATCCCATTTAAAGTTTATCTCTGCAAAACATAATCTCTGCTGGGACTCACTAACATTTAAATGCTCTACAATGACACCGTTCAATAGAAGTGTGGGGGTAAGGGTCTGCAAAAGTTCATGGAAAATGTATATTATATATATATAAAAAAACTATGCATTGATTCCAAAAATTTTTTCACCAAACCAAACTTGTATGTACTTCAATTTTATTTCCCCATGAACTTTTGAAGTTTTCTCATATAATGTGAACCATAAATATAATTTAAAATAATCTATTAGCCACCTCAACAAAGTAAAAAAAAATCAGGTAAAATTATTTGAATATTTTACTTCATTTAAAGTGATATATTTGAAATGTATTAGCACATAGTTGATATAAACTTATTAATAAGATATTTGACCTTTTTTTTCTTAAAGTCCTTGAAATCTGGAGTATGTTTTATACTACAACACATTTCAATTTGCATACTATCTTTTTAGTGGTTAATGAAAGGTAGTCCTATCAAAATTATAAAAATTTGAAAGCAAAGTATTTTACACTGCTTTAGTTTTTATATTTAAATTAATTAAAATCAAATACAGTGAGTAAAATAAACTAATTTTCTTGGTGGCACAAGCCACATTTCAAGTACTCTACAGTGATATGTGGCTCATGGCTATTGCATTGAACAGTGCATCTTATGGTACCTGTAACTGAATATTAAGTCTTAGTGTTATCCAGAAGACAAGTCTAGTATGAAATTTTTATGGTGTTAACACAATCACTTGAAAAAGAAATCAACAGAATGTTTAAATCAAAAATGTATTTCTCAGACTAAACTTCGTAGGACTTTAAATGCTGCCTTTTTGCATCTTTTCCAGCTCACTGTTAGAAAATCTCTAAAATTCAGAGACATCTAATAGATTCAAACTGCAGTAGTGGAGTTGTACCACAAGAGGACCTGCAAAGACAAGTTGAGCTCAAATTTCAGCCATGCTTATGTTATTAAACTGAAGTGTAATTAGCAAAACATCTCACTGTCAATATTAATGTTTTCACATCTGCTTCAATTAAAATAGAAAAATGTAATCCATTTAAATCGAATTTTAAATTAGCACCTGGCATGGGGACTTTTAGTGGTAATGTGAGACTACTAGAAGTAACATTTTGGCAAGATTAGGAAAAGGTATGTAGTGGTTCCACACATGGGTGGCAAAAGCCTACCAGCTAGAGGAATGTCCTGGTTCTGCCCACTAGTAGCATTATGACTTCAGGGAAGTCTCTTCATCCTAAAATAGAGCCAGTTATAGTACCTCCTCCTAGGATTTGTTGAAAATTAAATAAGATAATGCATATAAAGTGCTTGTCACAGTATATATAGTAAGTACTCAAAAATGCTAGTTATTATTATGGATATTAATTGTTAATAGCTGTTGATCCATTCTTAGATCTAGGACATTTCTTTGTTAGAGGAGTACTGCTTTAAGCCTGCCATACTTCCTAATGTGACGTTCATGTAAGTAGTGACAGGAAGACTGAGATACATACAATAGTGTATTCACTAAGACAGGAATTGACTGTTATGTGGCCAAGAGGTCTAGTCTGCACTGCTGTGTACTATATAATTGCTCTTCCCAGACTGAGGTTGGAATCCTTCCAACTATCTATTTCTGTCCTAAGACCAACTTCACAGGATACTCTCTATACAGTTCATGCTCTCATTTGCATTTGATCGGCATACTTTTGAAATTTGATGCTTGGTACGATTTTCCCTGCTTGGTTTTTTTTTTTTTTGTACTAAATATGGAGTTTATTATTAAACTGGTTAAATAAAAGCATTAGTTAGAATCAATCACATTTTTTCAGATTTTTTGCCTTTATTATTATTATTATTTATACATTCAATCGCTATACATCATTTAGATTGTAAACAGACTTTACCCAGCATAATATACATTTCAATCCAGTTGAGAATACTATACAGGGAACCAGCAGTTAGCATAATAGCTATGTCACTGGACTCTCAGGTAGTCCACCACGATTCACGTCCCGGACCCGGTGGCTTAAATCTCACACTGGGCGCGTGTGCGTGCGTGCCCAAAAAAAAAAAAAAGAATACTATACACATCCTCATCAACAGATAATAAACCATATCTGTGTCCCACAAATATCTTATGTCTCCATTTTTTCCCCAAATTATCTTTCCTGTGCTCTTCCCCTCCCACACTCTCCTTCTACTTGGTCGCGAGTGTCCATAACAATTTTTAATGTTTTTATGTCCTCCAGTCTTTCAATCTCTACCATAGAGTGCGGGCATTCGGTATGTGTTAAGTGGAGACATACAATGTCTCTTTTTCATAGCTTAACTTGCTTCACTCAGCAACAAATCTTCCATACTTTCTATCAAATTACAGGACCTTGTTGTTTTTTATGGCTCAATAATATTCCATGGAGTATGTGTGCCACACTTTTTCAATCTATTCATCTGTTTGTGGACATTAGGATTGGTTCCATGTCTTAGCAATCGTGAATAAGGGTGCAGTAACTGTAGTTCTGCAAGTACTTTTCTGACAGAGTGTCCTCCTGTCCTTTGGGTAGATACCCAGGAGTGGAATTGCTGGATCATATGGTAGTTCTATTTGTAGATCTTTGAGCATTTTCTCTGCTTATAAACTTGACCTTACCTTTTGGCTTTTCCCCCTTAGCCTACCTCAGATAAACACCTTTCCCACTTAAATCTAGCATCTTCCTACTCTCTGCTATGCTCCTAACCTCCATCTGTGAACAAGAATTTGCTGTGAGAGACAAAAAAATTTCTGCCCACCAAATGCTCATTAACCCACTTCAACTTATTCACAAAAATATTTGTCTAATTGAATAATGGTGTGTACCTTCAAAATTGATCATGTGGGCATTTTGTATCTACCATATTTTGGTAAAATTATTATATTTAATTTAATGTATGAGAGGTCTTCAAAAAGTCTAAGGATAATGCATATTATGAAAATCTGTGCTTGGATTTCAAAACTTTTTTGAATCAAAATAAACTTATATTTTAATTCCATTCTTCTTTGGACTCTTTCAAGTACCCTTATAAATATGTATGTCTTTATAATGTCAAAGCAGTTACTACTGAACATTTAATGAACTTTTAAAAATTGTGCACTTAATACTGTCTCTTCCATGTAATAGCTCATATTTGTAATGGTATTTATAGGGAAGGACACCTGGGCTAGACTCCTAGTTTTGTGACTTCATGTCTTATACTCCTTTTCTTAAGCCAGAATGCTTCCATCATTCAGTTCCCCTCCTCATCCTCTTCTTTCCCCTGTCAAATAAAATCTCATGGCTAAATAGCATAACTCCTAAAGTCTCTAAAGTTTGAACCTCCAGGTGTAGATGTCAGGATCTAGATTTCCTGGAGATCAGTGATAAAAATGAAATTTTCCCTGGTTTTGAATTTTACATAAATATAATAATTCTATCTACATGTGTTATTCTATCTTGAGATTAACTTCTTTCACCTAATGTCATGTTTTTGAGATTTGTTTATATGGATACATGTGGCTGTAATTTATTCATTTTTACAACTGCCAAGTATTTCATAGTTTTAAAATGCCACTACATAGTCATCTATTTAATTGTTTATAGACAGTACAAAAAAAGGCTGCTAGACAGAATTTCATGTGTGCTTTTGGCTTCCCATAGGCAAGAGTTCGTCTCAGATAATTAGCGCCAGTAGTAAATAGGTTCACACTAGTATTGGGTATAGACTGCCATCCATTATAATTGGTTGGTACCCATGACTTACTTGTTAAACAGTTTGAAGTTACCTAAAAATATTGAAGTTACCTAAAAATATTTCATTGGGAAAGTCATGATGCATTTTTCTATGTTTTTGTATGCAAAAAATGCATCATGACTTTCCCAAAAACCTAATATATCTAGGAGTAGAATTGTTGGCTAACAGTATGCACATATTTAACTAGGTAGTTCAAAATTGTTTTCCAAAGTAATTGCATCAGTTTTTTATTCCTGTTTGTGGTGTATAAAAATTTCATTGATTTTACATTATTGTCATCTTAGTATCAGCGAACACTTTAATCTTGACCATCTTGATAGGATAGAAAATATATGTCATTGTGATTATAATTTATACTACCCTGGTTATTAATGCAGTTGAATATCTTCAATTAGCCATTCCCTTTTCTTCATCAGTGAAATGTCTGCTTGCGTCTTTTTCCATTTTTTCCTGTATTTCTGGATACCAATCATTTGTTGATTATATGTATCAGAGATATCTTCTCCCACTTCATGGATTGTTTTACAATATTTTTGGTATTTGGTATTTTTTTCTTTTTGGCTAGACATTCTTAATTTTCAAACTGTTAGATTTACCAATGTTATCTTTTATGGCTTGAGCCTTTTCTGTCTTGTTTAATAAATCCTTTTTTGTGTGCTCCAAATGAATAATTACAGTTTTTCTCTATAATTTCTGAAAATTTAGGCCATTTACATTTTAATTTTTGAAGAGCCTAGAATTGATTTTTGTATAGTGTGAGGTAGAGGTCCAGCTTCACCTTTTTTACCATAGGGGTAACACATTATCCTAGTAAGACTTATAGAATGTACACTTTTCTTTCCACCATTGTGAAATGTCAGTTCCCTCGTATTTCAAGTTTCCACATATGAATCAGTCTGTTTCTGGACTATTAATAGAATTCCATTGGCCTACTTGTCCTGGTGTTAATGCCTCACTATCTTAATTGCTACACTTTCACAAAAAGGCCTAATATCTGGGAGGGCAAATTCTACTGCCTATGAACCATATCATTTGACAATGGTTTCTACTGACTGCTGCTTGTCACTGAAAATTACTAAATGAGAAGGATGGTGCTTAATTTTATAAGGTGTCCAAATCATAATATTTTAACTAAGTATATTTGCTGAAACATTCATTGATGGTGGAAACAGAAGTATCCATGTTTTTATATATTTTTAGCATTGTTAATTATTTTTTAGAGAAATTATTTTTAAATTTTATGTATTGTTATTATTAGGTCATTGGAAAAGTCATGACACATTTTTCTTTTCTTTCTTTTTTTTTTGGAGAGGTTTTTGCTAAAGGGTGCATGCGCTCGCCAGACAGACAGAGAGAGACAGAGAGATAGAAAGCGAAAAATCAACCCTTAGGGAGGGATGGCCACACTGCAATCCCTTCTCCTTCATTCTCCTCTCGGGATCTTGGGCACGCACGCACAGGCACCTGGCATGAGTTTAAGCCACCAAGTCTGGGACTTGAACTGTAGTTGACTACATGGGAGTCCAGCGACATAGCCATTATGCCAACTGCTGGTCCCAAGTCATGATGCATTTTTCTATGCAAAAAATGTGTCTTGACTTTTCTGATGACCCAATATTTCAATTTTCTGTAGGGCATGTACACTCACCAGAGAGAGATAGAGAGAGAGGGAAAGTGAGAAAGCAAGTCACCAGGTCTAGGACTTGAACTGTGGTCAGCCATGTGGGAGTCCAGTGCGCCAGCCACCACAGCACCTGCTAGCCTCCAGCATTGTTAATTCTTAATAAGTATTCTTACCAGCAAGTAATGTATGAACAGTCCAAGGATCAGTATAATCTAAAAACTTTTTTTGTTTATTCATTCACCTATTACTTTGTTTCTTCATTCATTCATTCATTCAGCAAGTGTTTACCAAATTTATTCTAGACATACAGTACTATACTGTATTTAAATATGGACATAATAATGATATCTGTGTGATATCTTTATATAGTGTTGATAACTATGTAATGGTATAGATAACATCTATACAATATAAATATCATTTTGTGTATGAAGGGTCTTCAGAAATTCATGAAAAATGAATACTATGAATATTTCCTTTTATACAAACTTTTTGAAGTACCCTCATATGTAGTACTTTTCATTTTTCAAAATTCTGGTTCTACTAATAATGTTGAGAGAAATGAATGAGGTGAATTAAAAACATATATTTTACAGATAAAATTGAAAGTTCATTATGACAGCTCAGTCTAAAATAAGTTGTTTCAGAGAAGTGGGGTTCTACTCTAATAATATCTAAAAATGTGGAGGAAGATTTGGAACTGTGTAATGGGAAGAGACTGGAAGAACTTTGATGTCCAGGTTAGAAAAAACCTATAGCGTCATGGATAGACCATTAAGGACAATTCTACTGCAGACTTACAATGGAAAAGGTTCAACCACCATCTTAGAGATAATCTAAGTAGTCATGAACAGAATGTTAGAAGTATGGATGATAAAGGACAGTTTGATGAGATTTCAAATGAAAATGATGAAATGTTATTGGAAAGCAGAGGGAAGGACATTTTAGTAACAAAATGGCAAAAAACTTGTCTGAATTTTGTGTTCAAGAGTTTTGTGACAATAGACCTTGTGAATGGTGAAATTAAATATGAAGTTGAGAGATTTCTATGTGAAGTATTGAAGGAGCTTCTTGGTTCTTTTTGAAAATTTACAGTAAAATGTGAGAAGAGAGAAATTACTTGAAGTTGGAATTATTTAGCAAAAAGGAAACTGGAACTTGATTATTTGGAAAATATTCAACCTATCTATATAGCTAAAAATGAGAGAGCAAGTTCAGAAAAGAACACTGAAGATGTGGCAAAGTGACCCTTCGATAAAGAGATTCCTGTAGATGTGAGCCATGGACTTAAATCAGCCATTCTAGCAAGAAAACTACTAGTCTGAATTTAAAGAGAAGGATATGGGAAAGAGTTTTTCAGTTATTTGACTTCTTAGATTATACAGAACAGGAATATAGAGTTATTTGGCTATGAAAGTGTGCTGTTCTTCAAGACAAGGAAGAAAGACCAAAAGGTGATTCAGAGATCATCAAGGCTACTGCCTTGGTTTCAAAAGGGATGGGGCATCATCTGGGTTTCAACAATTCAGATGGCCTCTGCTCAAAACTGTAGTGGTAGAACCACCCAAAGTTGTCAGGGCCCAACCTCTGCCCAGTAAATCTATAGGGTCAAGACTACAATTTCAGTGGGCCTAGAAAATGTGCCACCTTTCCTATTGGACCTGAAGGGCAAAGCATCAAGCCAAAGATGGTTTTTCTCTATCCTTAACATCTCATGTAGTTGACTGAGTTTTAGATTTGCTTAGGACCGACCAACCCTCCCTTCTTACCTAGTTCTCCCTTTTGGAATGGTAATGTCTGTCCTCTGCCTGTCTTATGATTATGTTTTGCAAGCACATATCTTTTATGGTTTCACAGGTACACAGCTGGAAAGGAATTTTGCCTCAAGTTGAATCTTATCTCAAGTCTCACCCAAATCTGATTTAGATGATGTTGAGATAATATTTTGAACGTTAGTCTTTAGAGTTAAGGCTGGAATGTATTAAGACTTTAGGACTGTTTAGATGGAATGAATTTACTTTGCATGTAAGAAGAACACAAATGGGGGGGGGCTGTGGGGCTTAGAACAGAACAGTATGGACTGAATACTTGCTTATGTCCCCTCTAGATTCATATGTTCGCATGCATTCTACCCTTTAATGTTATGGTATTATGAAGTGGGGATATTCGTGAGGTATCTTTTAGTCCATTCTGGTTTTTTTTTTGTTTGTTTGTCTGAGAGGTTTTTGCTATAGGGTGCGTGTGCTCGCCAGAAAGACAGAGAGAGACAGAGAGAAAGAAAGTAAGAAATCACCCCCCCGGGGGGATGGCCCCACTACAATCCCTTCTCCTCCATTCTCTTTTTGGGATCTTGGACACGCACGCACATGTGCCTGGCGTGAGTTTAAGCCACGGGGTCTGGGACTTGAACCGCGGTAGACTGCATGGGAGTCCAGTGACATAGCCATTATGCTAACTGTTGGTGCCCCATTCTGTTGTTAATAAAAACAAAAAAAATCTATGTGTGGGTAATTTTTTAAAATAGAGATTTATTTTTCTCATCGTTTTAAAGATCCAGGATCGAGAGGCCGCATCTGGTGAGTGTCCTCTTATTGGAGGGATACTGAGTCAGTACAGGGCATCCCATAGTGAGAAAACAGAAGTGCACATATCTATGTCATCTGTCTCTGTCTCATTTCCCGTTATAGACCCACTGGAATCCAATTGCAGATTGAATTCGGATTCAACCCTGATGCCTAATCATTTTTCAAAGGGCCAATTTTTCAATGTCATAACAGGAGTAAGTTTCTTCTTTATAACTTCACAATACAACCAAGTTCCATCGCATGATTTTTGGAGGATATACATTCAAACCATAGCCTGAGATAACTAGGATTAGATGAGATTATGAAGGCAGAATCCTAATTACTGGGATTAGTGTTCTTATAAGAGTACAGAGAGAGCTTATTTCCTCTCTCTACTATGAGAGGACACAGCAAGAAGATGGTCATCTATGAGCCAGGAAACAGGCCCTTACCAGACATTGAGTCTACCAATGCCTTGATCTTGGATTTTGTAGCCTCCAGAACTATGAAAAATAAACTTTGTTGTTTAGGTCATCCAGTTATAGTATTTTATTTTAGTAGTCTGAACTGAAGAAGACAGTGTTAACGGTATTAAATAAAAGAAATTTGGGGAACAAAATAGAGAGGA
>NW_006209177.1:1635385-1637030 GCF_000334495.1 Tupaia belangeri chinensis | reverse complement strand
ATAATTAAAATTAATAATAAATAAATAAAATGTAATCCTCTCTTCCTCAAAAGAAATTCAAATAAGGTCAGCTAGTCAGTGAATTATTATTAACAATAGCACTCATCTCCCCAACTATTTATAAACCAAAACATATTGCAGCATGAGAAAATGTTATAATTCTATTTATAAAAGACTAAGGCATAATATGTTTAATGTGACTTACAAAAGGATTCAGTGAAATCAGTTTTTCTGTTCATATTTGTTAGCTATAGCTATCTTTGGAAATACAAAAGTCTAGTTTTAAAATTCACTGTCCCACTTCTTTTTTTCGTCTTATAAATAATTATAGGACACTACTATATACATAGCATGGTTTGTTTATTGTTTTTGCTTATACCAAAATATGATCCTGGACCTTAAGAAATTTTTGATATTAATTTATTTTGAGAGGCAAAACAAACATATACCAAGTTATATAGTATGAAAATTAATTACAATATTTTGCTGGTAAATGGCTTTCTGAGGGGGAAAAAAAGTCCTGATTTGTAGATTGTGATGATTCCATGAATCAAATTCTCTCACCATGGCCAGTTGAGAGCTACCAGTGTTTTAACAACCAGTTTGCAAAATTCCTAAACATTGGGTCATTGCAAAAGTCATGAAGCATTTTTGTATCGCAAACCATAGGAAAAAAAATACATCAATGGCTTTTCTGATGATACAATATTTAGCAATCAATTCTCTTAAACTGGTGCAGACTGGCTCTGACATAGTACTGGGTAATAGCAATATGCATGCCAATGTGATAGGTCAAAAGGGGATCCATAATTGTTAAATAAGTCGTATAAAACATGAGAGCAACACATCCAGAGAATGAAATCACAATGGAATGGTGAATCAAGTTGTATTCTATTGGTTTGTAGCAGCTATAAACCGATAGATTGCAAATATCTGTTCCAAACTCCATGAAACGATTTAAAAGCAAATCCACAGTCTACCTGTTATTCTTATATTGCAACATTCAATTCATCCTTTAGGATGTTTGCACTTGCTGTTTTTTCATCTGGATTATTATTATTTTTTAGCTATTTTCATGGTTTTCTCCATCACTTACTTTACTTCCTTCAATCTAGATCTTTTGTCAATATGCTCTTTAATATTGCTCCCCCCTCCATCCTATAAACCAAGCAGGCACTCTTTTCTCCTATTCCTTGGTGCCCTCACCCTGCCTTAGTGCTTATATCCATCTGATAGACTGGGTATTTTACTGATATTTTCATTGTCTAACTCTGTCTATCAGAAGGTAAGTTTCAAGATACTTGGGAATTTTGTCTGTTTTGTTCAGTGACTGGCACTGTGTGGGAGCTCTGTAAATATTTCTTGAATGAACACAGTATTGTTAAACAAGACAGTGTATTATCAGTGGACCAGAGATCTTGAGGAATTCCTGGAAGACAGAAAACAGGTAGAATCAGATAGACATAAGTAGAGGAAACAACATCCTAAACATATACAGAAAACTGCTGAAATAAGAACAAATCCAAAGCCATTCCAAATTTAGAGTCAATAAATGCCAGGGGGAAGGATCCATGGGGCAACCAACAGTGAAATTAACTAAGGAACTAAATTAGAATCACAGGGGTAGTTTTTCTGCTTCTCTAAC
>NW_006209177.1:1626082-1635371 GCF_000334495.1 Tupaia belangeri chinensis | reverse complement strand
TTAGTAAGCCAAAGACTGCCACACATTTAACCATGGCGGGGGGAGGGGCAGGTGGCAATAAGGAAAATTTACTTTTAACAAGTGAACCAATGACATAGAAACTGCTATTAGTACAAGTATAAGAGAGTGAGAGAAAAGTAGAAAAGAACTTGAGTTATTGGTCCAGTTAGATACTTGAAAAAGATACTTGTACTCAGGAGAGAATTAAACCTATCAATATGTAGGCAATTGGAGTGGTGATAGTCTACTTTAGGTTGACATACATGTAAGCAAAGATGTCCAAAGATATGCTTCATGTCTTATCCATTTACATAGAGCTGAGTTCACAGAAGTGAACTGCTTATTCAGTGGAGCAGTCTGTTGGGGAAAGATGCACAACTGCAGAGAAAAACCATGCCGACTACTTATATTCTGAATGTAGTCCTTCATTAATAAACGTGAATGAACAACCAAGAACCACTGGAGACATGCATGAAAGAGAAATACCACTACAAACCAAATTAACAACTGATCCCAGAAGAAATATCAATGATGCAGGTAATGCACAAGGATTAAAACAGTAACAATAATAAAACTTCTTCAGAGAATTTTAAAAAGACATTGCATCTATGAAACAAAATAGGCTTTACTGCCAAAGATAAAGCCAGAGACCAAGAAAGAATCTCTGAATATTTATATATATATATATATGACAAAATAATGAAAATGTAAGAAAAGTTTAAATAATAGGATGTATGTGACTAAAAACCAAACTGGTGCTTTGGTCTATAAAGTCAAGGATTTTAAAAAATAAAACATAGGTACAAAACAAAACAAAACTCTATATGTCAAAGAGTTCAGAATTTAATAGAAAAGTTAAGACACATGGTCAATTAGTTTTGGGGTTTTAATCTCTATCTACTAGGAGACAATATAGATAGTGACAAGGGAGAAATAATACAAAATGAATAAATAAACCAGAAAAATGTTCCCAAGCTGATAAAAACAGGAATGTTCAGAATAAAGGTATTTATCCAATGCTAAGCAGGAAGAACAATAAGAGACCCATATTCTTAATGGATTTCATAAGTTCAAGGATAAAATTCCAAAAGCTTCTATGGAGACAGGGAGAAGAAAAGACAAGTTTACCTAAAAGAGCAACAATCAGATTTGTATAAAAACAAAATTACAGATTAATAATAAAAACAACTTCTAGTGTTATAAAATACAGTACAGTGAATATAGATAATAACAATTTACTGCTGGTTTCCACTTATTAATTTTATATAAAAAAGAAAAATTTAGTTTTTAATGTTTATTAACATTTTAATAGTAACCACTATAAAAAATAGAAATAATATTAATAAAAACACAAGAATAGAATTCTCCACAGTTAAGAAATCTGTATCTATGTATCTCTATAAAGAAAAGACTTCATATTATTTTCAGGAAACTATATAACATTTAGGGACCAGCAGTTAGCACAATGGCTATGTCTCTGGACTCCCATGTAGTTGACCGCGGTTTGAGTCCCAGACTCAGTGGCTTAAACACATGCTGGGCTCATGTGCGTGCGTGCCCAAGATCCCGAGAGGAGAATGGACTAGGAGGGATTGCAGAGTGGCCATCCCCCCGGGAGGGGGGGTGATTTCTCGCCCAAGAGGAGAATGGAGGAGAAGGGATTGTGGCATGGCCATCCCCCCCAGGGGGTGATTTCTTGCTTTCTATCTCTCTGTCTGTCTCTGTCTTTCTGGCAAGTGCACACGCCCTATAGCAAAAACCTCTCAAAAAAAAAAAAAAAAAGAAAGAAAGAAAGAAAGTATATAACATTTATAAAGACTGATAATAAATTTGGCCACAAATAAAAATGCAATAAATTTTCCAAGGCAGAAGTTAAAGAAATCATATTTTCTTACCACAGTAGTGACATAAAGAAATTAATAAAAACACAGTAAAAAAAAAAAATCTGTGTTTATTTTCCTACTGCAAGTATAAGAAATTACCACATACTTGGTTGTTTAAAACACGGATTTATTATCTTACATTTCTGGAGGTCATAAATCAGAAGTAAATGTTATAAGACAAAAGCAGATCTCTGTTCCTTCTACAGGCTTTAAGGGAAAATCCTTTCCTTGCCTTTTTCCAACTTCTAGAGATTGCCCACATAAATCTGTCCTCTGTTTACATCACTTCTTATTCTCTTTCTTCTACCTCTTTCTTTCATCTTTTAAGTATCTTCATTGGGACCAGCAGATGGTGTAATGGTTATGTCCCTGGACCCCCCCACGTAGTCGACCACAGTTTTAAGTTTTCTTCCATGGTTTGAGTCCCAGACCTGGTGACTTAAAATCACACTGGGCGCATATGAGTGTGCGCCCAAGATACCAAGAGGAGAATGTAGGAGAAGGGATTGCAGTGTGGGCATCCCCTCTGGAGGGTGATTTCTCACTTTCTCTCTCTCTCTCTCTGTCTCTGTGTGTGTGTGTCTCCAGCGAGCCCTATAGCAAAAATCTCTCAAAAAATGAAAAGAACCTTCATAATTATATTAGCCCTTATTAACTTAACATACTTGACTTTATTTACAAAGTCCCTTTTGCCATGTAAGGGAACAGATTCTGGGAATTAAGACATGGACATCTTTGAGGAAGGGGAAGCTATCCTATCTAACACAATCTGGAAGTGAAAAGATACCCCTTTTATATAACTCTTGGATTAAAAAAAAACTAAAATTGCTATTTTTGAGTAGTTTTTGCTATAAGGCATGTGTGCTTGCTGGAGAGACAGAGAAATAGAGAGAGATGGAAAGTGAGAAATCACACCCCCACCAAGTGGAGATGGCCACATTGCAACCTCTTCTTCCCCATTCTCCTCTAGGGATTTTAGGCATGCATGCTCACACACCCAGTGTTATTTTCAAACCACCTGATCTGGGACTTGAACTCCTCAGTTGGCCATGTGGTATCCAGCCACCTTAACTTCCATACCACCTGCTGGTCCTAAAATTGAACTTTGTTTACAAATAGAAAGCAGTTATTATAGTATATATTCAAATCCATGGGATGCTCCAAGGTTTTACTCAGAGGGCAAGAGATAGCCTTAAATGTATCTATTAGAAAACAATAAATATTGGGGAAAAAATGAAGTATTCAACTCAGTAAGGTAGAAAGTTAACAGAAAAGTAAGACATAGGAAGGAACTGATAGAGATAACGTAATAGAAAACAATGAAACAAGTAGTGGTACTCTAAATTAAATCAATCAAACTGAAATCTGCTTTTGAAAAGAATGAGTAAAAAACTGATAGATATGAACATGTAGAAAGAGCAAACACAAATAATGTTAAGAATGAGAAATTAGGAGTAAAGATATCAGAGGCTATTTTAAAATTTCTGAGAGGAATTCTATTCATACAATTTTATGTCCTACATTTAAACTTCAGAAAATAAAAGATAACTACTAAAATTAACTGAGGAAATAGTAGAAAATTGAATAGAAAAATAGCAATAGAAGAACCTGAAATATTTTCAAAAATTTTACTTTTACCATATACCTGACTCATATGATTGTACAGTTGAGGTCTGTCAAACTCTCAAGAGACATATAACTGATGCTATGCAAATTAAGCTAGTGAGGTAACAAAACTGAAAAGCCTTCCAATTCATTCTGCACCACCATCATCTGCATTCCCCACACAAGCACACTGCTTGTTTTTCCTTTTTCTCTATCCTTGCTATATGTTGGTTAGACCGATGCTCAAGTGTTTACATTATTGTGAAGATGACGATATTAATGTATTTGAGGGTTGTTGTTTTTTAAGTTTTCTTCTACTCATATTATCTATGTTTCCTTTAGGTTCCCCCTGCCCCCTGTTTGCTTGTTTTGGCCTTTCATGTTAGAGTTTTCTTGGATATCTGTGACCTTTGGATGTCCATTTATATGTATGAAGAAGACACTAAAAAGATACGAGAAATGCTGAATGTGATGTAGGGCTTTTTGCTTTAAGGCTCACTGCCAATTGTGTCACTGAACTGTTTTCTTGGGGATCTCCAGATTGTCAACACCTTTAAATCCAGTGTTTAGATCTTACTTCTGGGTGCATTGTCTTCTGCTGAAGGACATTCTCCTATCTCCTGCCCACACTGTCCAAACTGGCTGCTGGTTTTCTAATAACTATTGAGGAAGATTGTGGGTCCCAGTATTCAGGACTCATAGAATTTACTTAATCCCAGTTTCCAATATGGTATTTCATTCTCATCTGTTTACCCTCTCCATAGACTATATTTTTGGTGTTCTGATGAAGCTAGGGAATGGTAATCAGTCACATAGCTGTGGAGTGTGCAGTACAGACTTGAGATTCTCATTGCTTCACAGACCAACTTTCAAGCACTGCTGTTTTCAACCTCTTCTTCACCCTTCTTTCCAGAGATAACTGGGACAGTCATTTCCTGGAATTTAGGGAGCCTCTTCAATACAAATCAGGTTTCTTGTGTCCACTGTAGTTACCACATGTCCTTTTGCTTTCTAACTTTGCAAGTTTTGATTCTGTTGTTTCTTCCTTCTCTGTGTCTCTTTCTTTTCTTAGTATTTTGTAAGGTAGTGGGGGTGTATGTCTTCAGCCCATCATCTTTTTCAACTTTGCACTCTTAGTTACTATGTAATATTTTCTTGCAAGCTAGGCTAAAGAGTTCAATTGAATGCACTTCAAAGTCATGATGAAATTGCTGTTTTAGAAAAGTTATTCCAGCAACAATGTACAGAACGGTTGGTAAAGAGTAGAAAAGAGAAACAGGCTGTTTTTCATCATTCCATTCTTCCTTACCTGTAGATTCTTTCCTCTTCCTTCTTAATTTTGTAAAACCACAAGACCTTCAAGGTTGTTCACATAGTTGGTAGCCTCCCTAACAATAACCCTGACTGCCTGGGCTCTTGAAAATTTACGCCCTTCCCCAAATTCCTTTAGTACTCTATTTATGTTTATTTGGTTAGTAGTACATGACTAATTCTTTGCACTATTGGGTATTTTTTAATGTACATGTTACTACCTTTTAGATAAAATTCTGAGCCTATTTTATGCCTTTTGGGTACCATTTTTGAATACCTCCTAAATGAAAGAAACTTTCCAAGAAAAACTTATTAATAAGGATAGGGAGGATGTGCCTTTAAAAACAGGTCGTATGAAGATGGTAGGATAACATTTTTGAGAGATAATCTATGTTTTTATCTCTCCTCTAGGTATTTACTTCTTTCTCTTTCCTTTTTCTCTCTTTTTCTTTCCTTCTAATTTGTCAGAGTTCACATGCACTTGCCAGAGAGAAATAGAGAGGGAGAGGGAGAAAGCAACCCCTGGGGTGTAGTCACACTACAATCCCTGCTTGCCCATCTATCCTTCCTTTGGGGATTTTGGGCATGCACACACATGTTTTTCAAGCTGCCAGGTGTGGGACTGGAACCACGTGGTCGGCCATGTGAGATCCAGCTCCCTCAACCACCAGCCATGAGCTGGCTCCCTCATTTCCCTTTGAAGCACACAGCTATCTCTGTGCTCATCATCTCAGAGCAGAAATATGGCAAGGAAAAAAGCAGAGAAAATATGCAAGGAATCTCTCTAGTTTATGCTTCAAAGCCCTTAGGCCTTTAGAGTTCCTTAGAAGATAGAGGAATGGGACGAAAGATTGGAGAAGGAAAGAAATGAGGGCTCTCTTCTTCTAAACTAAAAAGAGATTCTTCCAAGTCCAGAAGGAAGAAACAATAGAGGAAATTTTATTAGAGCAGAGTTGTTGGTGGCCCTGGAGAAGAGAGGCCCTGAAATCTATTTCATTTTCCCAGGTATAGCCCCAGACAAATGGCAAGGAAATGACTGTGAGAAGTGTCTGCCCAGACAGGTCCTTATATCACCTCACAGAGTTGCTTTATCCTTCTACTCTTGAAGCAGCAGAAAAATTTTTGTGTGCTCCAGAAGCAGCAGAAAGACTCGGGATCTTTGGGTAATGAATATACATCACAAGGGATATAAGCCTGGCTCCAGGGCCAGATTCTACACTTTATCTTGCCTCATCATTTAGAACGTCCCTGAAATGTAGATGTAACCCTGAGCAGATAGTGGAATCCCACATTAACTAAGATTATCATCTTAGTGAAATGCCATCTCAGTGAAATAGAGCTCAAAATAGAAATAAGTTTGCACTGTAGAAAAACAAAGGAAGTGGGGTCAGCAAGTGGCTTGGTAGTTAAAGGTGCTGGATTCTTGCATGGCTGACCATGGCTCAAGTCCCAGACTGGGTGACTTGCTGTCTCACTTTCCCTTTCTCTGTCTCTGGTAAAATTAAAAAATAATGATAATAACAAATGGATTTAAATAAATAAATAATTCTACCCAAAAAAGAGGGAAAAAAAGAAGTGATATTTTTTGCCCACCTGACATGTGGACTAAGTTTCATACTGAGTATATAATCATGAATAAAGTCAGTTATAAATTAACAGTTTACTTGTGTAGGTGAGAATTGAACACATCATTTTTAAAAGGAAAAAAAATACACAAGAGGCAAGTGTGTATATATTATATAAATGTTTTTTAGGAAAAGGCAGAATAATATGTTTCTTTAGACACTTAAATTATGTACAAATTCGACTGCTTTTGAACTATAGTTCAACATCACTTGAATTACTTGTGAACAGACCTGTTTGAATTAAGGAAGCATCAGAATTTTAGAAAATTTTCCAATATCGGGAACCAGCAGTTAGCGTAATGGCTATGTCGCTGGACTCCCATGTAGTCTACGACGACTCCCATGTAGTCGACCGCAGTTCGGGTCCCAGACCCAGTGGCTTAGAACCCACGCTGGGCACGTGTGCGTGCGTGCCCAAGATCCTGAGAGAAGAATGGAGGAGAAGGGATTGTGGCGTGACCATTCCCCCTGGCAGGTGATTTCTCGCTTTCTGTCTCTATGTCTCTCTCTGTCTGTCTGGAGAGCGCACGCACCCTATAGCGAAAACCTCTAAAAAAAAAAAAAAAGAAAAAGAAAGAAAATTTTCCAATACCTGCGTTAACATGGGCTTGTTTATTAAGCCCATAAAATTACATATGGTCTGACCATGCATAGATTAGAGTCTCTCAGCTTATTTCCTCAGCATTGAAGTTGCTATAATGATCCTTAAGTTACATTGTCGTTGTGAGGATTAAGTGGTAGCATGCCTTTAGAAGTACACAGCATGAAGCAATCATTCAATAAACTTTAGTTACCTTTTTATCTTTTCCGGAATGTAAAATTGATTGAAATCCATTGGTTTCTCTTAAATCCCAAACTAAACTTCAGAGCACAATAATGATATAAGTGCTAGAAATAAGGGCTTCATACTATGAATGGGAAACTGGAACCCAGGGTCATGTCCTTGGTGTTCTTAATCCATCATTTAACCTGCTATTTTGATGATATTTCTGATATTTTTCATTCTACACCTGATCCTGGTTAATCAGTTTCAAACAAATCAATGTATATTTTAACTTAAAAGAATGCATAGGTCATTTTTTTAGAGCTTAAGTAATGTAGAGAAAGACAAATAACTGGCTTTGACTCTGTTGTAAAGATTTCACCTATAAGGTTAGATGTCAGGGTTTCTGTTTCTTTTCCCATGATCTAATCCCATCTGCTCTTAACATAGCTGTTTGTGTGGAGCATTTAGCAACTTTTTAAAAATATCTTACTATAAAGAGAGTAGGTACAGAGGACTGTTTGACAGTCTGTAATGTGTATAGCTTGTACCCAGAAGCTCTAAACAACTTATGAATAAAACAAGTTTTATAAAGAAGGGGAATATTTGTTGGTGAACCATGTGAGGCTTCTGTTTTTGTTTTGTTTTGTTTTGTTTTTTTCTTCCCTGAGAGAATTGGGTTCCGAAAGTCCTGGACTTTTATAAAAGTTGAATGGCATATTTCTCAACCTATGAGTGACATAAGACAATGCAATAATAACTGATACGATTTATTTAATGTGTAGTATGTGCCTTGTGCTAGAGTAGCTCTTTGCATATAAAATTAAAGGAATGTACTTGGTCAGAAGGATCATAAATGCTTTATTCCATTTCTTCTTAGAAAAAACAACTTGATAATATCTATGAATCTATAGGAAAGTGGCAATTTGAGCTTATGCAGGATGTTTGTGGAGTCATCCCTAGGTGAATAAGTCTGTAATTACTTCTCTTCCCCTGTACTGGACCTCATGCTGCCTTTTCCTGTTGTAGACAGAGATCTGTGCAGAATATTCTTTTTTTTTTTTAAGAGAGATATTTGCTATAGGGAGCATGCCCTCTCCAGAGAGAGAGAAAGAAAGTGAGAAATCACCCTCCTGGGGGATGGCCACACTGTACTACCTTCTCCTCTATCCTCCTCAAAAGGAGCTGCCCCCAAAGCACAATGGGTAGGTGCTATGAATGGGGAGCCATATCACACATGGCTGACTGCAATTTGAATACTGGCCCTAGAGGCCACGTGTGTGTGCTTGTCCCAAATTCTAATGGGATGAAGAAATGGAGGGAAGAGGATTGCAACATGGTCAGGTTCCATGGGTATGGGAGGATACTTTATCCCTCCCTCTAGAAATTACATGTGCCCTCTCGCAATTAAAAAAAGAAGACAACGACCCAGAGCCAATAGGAAACATATTGGGTAATCTGAAAGGTCATGATGCATTTTTGCATAGAAAAATACATCATGACTTTTATGATGACCCAATAGTATATTAAAGTCCTTTAAATAATGTAATATGGTTGAATGACAATAGAGAGGAGGACAGTGAGGCACATATAAACATAGATATAGAGATGGGATTAAAGACAAGAAATTAGGTGGGAAAAATATGCATACATATACATAGATAGAGAGCAACTTCAAATAATTCAATGTAAATTGAGTGGGGCGTGTGAGTTATTTGAAAGTGGGGAGGTACTTTGTATGTATTTGGTTTTCTATTACCTTCCAGGTGGCTGGGAGATTCTTATTCTTCTCTTTCCATAGGCAGAAAGATCTTTTTGAGGGGTGAGGGGAGACCAGGTTTCAAGAACAAAAGTCCAATCAGACTGTTGTACTGAAGATCCTAAGAGGCCCTGAGGAGCAAGCAAGAAGGCTGGGATCTGTGATATAAAATGCAAACTCTGTGAAGAGTTGTTTAACTTTTAAAGTGTTACTCTCTTGGGCTATGGAAACAGTCATATGAAGAGTACAATTTAAGGGAACCAGCAGTTAGCGTAATGGCTATGTCGCTGGACTCCCATGTAGTCGACCGCGGTTCACGTCCCGGGCCCGGTGGGTTAGAAAT
>NW_006209177.1:1621800-1625851 GCF_000334495.1 Tupaia belangeri chinensis | reverse complement strand
AGGAGCAGCTGTGAGCTATGAAATTCAAAAGTAGATGTGAGAGAATCTCTCTTTCAGTGTGTATTAGAAGAAGGTGATTCTTGCAAGGAAGATTGACTCAGGCTTCACACAAATCATTCTTTATTTTCCCAAGAAACCTATATAAAAAGTACTATTCTTCCCATTTTATGTACTGAATAATAATAGTAATAATAATAATAAAAATACTTTTTCTTTACCTCTATAATATCCTTTACATACATTATGGTTGTGGAAAAATTGCTGCAAAGATAGAAGTATATTCTCAATTTTATAGATGAGAGTTCATAAAGTACTGATGATTCTGGATGTATCCATTGCATAAACTTGGACTAGACTCCAGGGCTGTGGACCCCAGAATCATGCCAATCCCTTCATATATCATAGAGACAAGAGATGGTGAAAGTAATTAGAGATGAGCTTATCTAATTTTCCTCCCTTGTCTTTTCTAGATTTACTTAAATCCCTACTTTTTTTTTTTTCTAAATTCTGTTCTTGTGGATGAGATCACCAGTTGAAATATCCATTTTGTAAGACAAATAATAATGTGATTGAATGTATGGAAGAAAATGAAATGAAAATAAATAAATAAAATTTTTTAAAAAAGAAACCCTCATACAAGTTTATTGGATTATCTCATTGTCAAATCCACAGGCTTCTTTACAATATCCATTTTTCTGAAACTTTACGCAGCTTTTAATACTTTATTATTGACTGTCTCATAGTTGTACAAATTCTCTCCTTCTTAGGCATTCACGACACCAGTTTTTCTCCTGCTTTTCTTTTTTCCTTATTTAGTTTATTATTTTTTAAATGATTATTTTTTATTATTTATATATGCAATTGCTACACATCATTTAGATTGTAAAGAGAATTTACCTAGCATGAAATACTTCTCAGACCAGTCCAGTTGAGAATAGTATACATGACATCATCAACAGGCAACAAACCATATCTGTGTCCCACAAATGTCTTACTTCTCCATTTTCCCCCAAGCTTCCCTTTCTGCACACTTCCCCTCTCACACTCTCTTTCCACTTTGTCCCCAGTGTCTATAACAATTTTTAATGATTTTATGTCCTTTGGTCTTTCAGTCTTTACCTTAAAGTGTAGACAGTCAGTATATGTTAAGTGGACATACAATGTCTCTGTTTCATAGCCTGACTTGCTTCACTAAGCAACAAATCTTCCATGTTCTTCCACTTTCTATCAAATGCCAGGGTCTTGTTTTACATGACTGAATCATATTCCATGGAGTACATATGCCACACTTTTTCAATCTATTCATCTGTTTGTGGACACTTGGGTTGGTTCCATGTCTTAGCAATTGTGAATAATGCTCTAATGAATATAGTTGTGCAAGCGCTTTTCCAACTACGTGTTCTACTGTCCTTTGGGTAGATACCCAGGAGTGGAATTGCTGGATCATATGGTAGCTCTATTTGAAGTTCTTTGAGGAAATTCCATATCATTCTCCACAGCAGCTGGACCAATTTACATTCCCACCAAGAATGTAGGAGAGTTCCGCTTCACCACATTCCCACCAGCACTTATGATTTTTTTTTTTAATCTTTGCCATTCTGACTGGGGTTAGGTGGTGTATCATTGTAATTTTGTTCTGTATCTCCCTTATGATGAAAGATGTTGAGCATTTTTTTCATATGCTTTTTGACTGTTCATATGTCTTCCTTAGAGAGTTGTTTATTAAGCTCATTTCTCATCTTTTAATTGGGTTAATTATTTTGGGGTAAGCCTCTTGAGTTCCCTATATACTCTGGTTATCAGTCCCTTATCTGAGGCATATTTAACAAAAGCTTTCTCCCATTCTGAGAGTTGTTGATTCACACTAATCATGGTGTCCTTTGCTGAGCAGAAATTTCTTAATCTCATGTAATCCCACCTGTCTAGTTTGGGAATTATTGCTTGTTATTTGAGGGTCTTGCTTAAGAAGTCTTTGCGTACCCCAATGTCTCTCAGAGTTTCCCCAGTGTTTTCCACCAGTAGTTTATAGTTTGCAGTCTTAGGTTTATATCTTTGATTTACTTTGGGTTGATTTTTGTTAAAGGTGACAGATAGGGGTCCAAATTTATCTTTCTGCAGGTGGATATCCAGTTTTTCTAACACCATTTACTAAAGAGGTTTTCCTTTTCCCACTGGGTTGACTGGTACCCTTTGTCAAAGATCAGTTGGCTGTATGTTTTGGGGTTAATGTCTGGTGTCTCTACTCTGTTCCATTGGTCTTATGTCTGTTTTTGTGCCAATGCCATGCTGTTTTGATTATCACAGCTTTGTAATGTTTTTGGGTCAGGGAGTGAGATGCCACCCACTCCACTCTTTTTGTGTAGGATTGTTTGGGTGATATGGGGTCTATTATAATTTGAAACAAATTCTATGATTGTCTTTTCTAGATCTGTGACAAATATTCTTGTAATTTTATAGGGATTGCATTAAATATGTAGATCAATTGGGGTAGTTTTGCCATTTTGATTATATTAATTCTCTCAATCCAGGAACATGGAATGTCTTTCCACTTCTTTGTGTCTTTTTTTATTGCTTTTTCAATATTTTCATAGTTTTCCTTGCAGAGGTCTTTGAGTTCCTTGGTTAGATTTATTCCTAGGTATCTTATACTTGTTGTGGCTATGGTAAATGGGATTACTTTCTTCAGTTCTGTCTCTGTTTTCTTGTTGTTTATATAGAGAAATGTTATAGATTTTGGGAAGTTAATTTTGTATCCTGCCACTTTATTGTATGCATTTATTACTTTGAAAAATTTTTTTGTAGGTACTATTGGGTCTTCTATGTATACAATCATGTCATCTGCTGTGGGGAGCCGCCCACATCAAAATGGCTGTCATGACCTTCACTGCTTAAAAGTGGCCAGTGCGGCCTTGACACAGACACCAGGAATGCAGACCCCCTGGTTCACACAGAGCTGGCAGGTCCTCAATAAGGTCCGCTGTAAACCCCGCCTACCTCCCTCTACCTTGTGTATATAAGAAAGCGCTCTAGCCCTCAATAAATGAGCGAAACCTTTACATCAAAGAGCTGTGACACTGTGAGCTGTGACACATCTTTCGCTCCCGTGCTGAGACGCTGAGCCGGTTCCAGACCTTCGCCCCCTCGCTCGAGTTTCCCTGCCCGATTCGTCCCGCGGGTTCGGGACAATCTGCAAACAGAGATAATTTCAACTCTTCTTTCCCTTTTGGGATGCCTTTTATTTCATTCTCTTGTCTGATTGCATTGGTTAAGACTTCCAGTACTATATTGAATAGGAGTGGAGAGAGTGGCATTCTTGTCTTATACCAGTTTTTAGCAGAAAAGCTTTTAGCTTTTCACCATTCAGTATGTTAGCTATAGGTTTTTAATAGATGGCTTTTATTATGCTGATCTTTCTGTGCTGATTTTTACTGAGAGTCTTCACCATTGTGGAATATTGTATTTTGTCAAATGCTTTTTCTGCATCAATTGAAATGATCATATGGTTTTCATCTTTATTTCCTGTTAACATCATGTATTATATTTATGGTTTCATGTATGTTGAACCATCCTTGCATCCCTGGAATAAAGCCTACCTGGTCGTGATGAATAATCTTTTTTATATGCTGTTGAATATGGTTAGCAAGTATTTTGTTGAGAAGTTTTGCATATATATTCATCAGAAATATAAGTCTGTAGTTTTCCTTTTTCATTGAATCATTATCTGTTTCAGGAATATGCATGATGGAAGCTTCATAGGATGAACTTGTAAAGTTTCCTTTCTTTTGGACCTCTAGAAATAGTTTGAGTAGATTGGGGGTTAACTCTTCTTTAAAATGTTGCAGAATTCAGCCAGCAGTAAAACTTTGGGACCTGGACTTTTCTTTGTAGGGAGGTTATTTATTACTGATTCAATCTCATTGCTTGTTACAGGTCTATTTAGGCTTTCTATGTCCTCCTGAGTCAATCTTGGTAGATTATATACATCCAGGAATTTGTCCATCTCATCCAGCTTTTCTTTCTTTCTTTTTTTTTTTTTTTTTGCATATAGTCA
>NW_006209177.1:1615564-1621485 GCF_000334495.1 Tupaia belangeri chinensis | reverse complement strand
TTCCCTACTTGGAGATGAACACAAATATGGGGTTCTTTGTATTTCTTGGGTCTGAATGTTTGAGTGCTTCTCTGGACTTGGAAAGTTTTCTTCCAGGATTTCGTGGAATAGATTATCATTGCCCTTATTGGTTTCTTCATCTTCTGGGATACCAATTATTCAGATGTTTGGGTGTTTTATGGTATCTAGTATTTCTCATATATTATTCTTATTTTTCTTGGTTATTTTCTCAATATTTTTGTTAATTTTTTCTAGGTCAGAAGTTTTGTCTTCTACTTCCAAGATTCGATCTTCTGTATGGTCAACCTGCTTTTAATAATTTTGAGGGCAGTTTTGATTTCTGTATTACAGTCTTCATATCTAACAGTTCCATTTAATTCTTTTCATGTTTTCCTATTCTTCTTTTATATCATTGAAGAACTTTTTCATCTCTTGGAGCTGAATGTCTCTTTTCTCTTGCATCTCATAGAGTTTTTTTTTTTTTTTGCCATAAACATTCTAAATACTTTTTCTGACATTTCAGTAATATGCTCTAATTTTTCCATACTTGGAGATGAGTTACAGTGTTCTCTTTCTGGAGATACATTACTTGATTCTCTCATCCTTGAGGCTCTTTGATTTTTAGTCTTTGGGTAATGTATTCAGTTTTGGCTAATTTGTTGAAGAAGGATTCTGTAACTGTGAGCTTGTGTGTTTACCTTTGCTATGAAATAATTTGGTGCTATTTCTCCCTTCTACTGTTTCTTCCAGTGTGGTAATCACAGGAGGAGTTTTAAAATTGGATTTATGGAAGGGAGTTTCATTCTTTATACAACCAGTACAGTGAGGGTCAAATTATTCACTAAATCTCACAATATTCAGATGTTTATCTGCTATGCACCTAGAGTTCTCTAAGCAGTGGGTACAGGCTGAACAGTAAAACAAGAAAGTAAGGTAAAATAAAAATAAAGTAGGAAACAGAAATAGGAAGAAAAAGCAAAGGAAAAGGAAAGAAATAATTAGAAGAAAAAGAGGAGAAAAAAGCAAAAAAAATGTTGCAGGAAATAAAACTGAGTTAAATATGGAAAACTGCATGGCATATGAAGTTCAGCAGAGGCAGAGGTGGAGATATTTGCAAGGATTCTGCCCTAGGTGAGAGAATAAGAGAAAAAATAACAAGAGAAAGCCACACAGAAGCTGTTTTTAAAAGAGAAAAAAGTTAGAAAGGTCAGAAAAGAATAAGAGGGAGAGACTTTGCCTACCTGACTAGCACTGGGGTCTGGAATGGGAGGCCCTGGCTTGGAGGCTTCAAAGCCATGATGTTGAACCCAGAAAGGGCAGAGATGGAGATGACTGCAAGTATTCTGCCCTGACTAGCATTGGAGTCTGGAAGAGACGGTGGACCTGGCTGGAGAGGTTTACAGCCATGAAGCTGATCCCAGAAAGGGCAGCAGAGGCAGAGATGGAGATGCCTTCATGGATTCTATCCAAGGTCTTCTCCTGCTTTTCATAGTATTCTTCCTCAGTTTAATTTAATGGTTCTTGCTTTTCCCTGCCCATCTCCTACTTCAGGGTTGAATCCTCTATGCTAATTTCTTCTATCCTGAGATGGATTTTTTCATCCTATGACTCTAACTTCCAAACCTCAGTAAGACTTTCTTTATGAGTTTCAGATCTATAATGATTACTGGAGTTGTTCTAAAGCCTAGTTTACAAAGCACCCTTGTCTAGGAAAGCTTCTTCTTACTTCCTCAACTGGTTGCACTTTTTCTTTCTGTTGAATTCCCATAGGGTTTTACTCTCACCTCTTAGCTAATACTCATCACATCAGACTTGGTCTGGTAGCTATTTTTTGGCTTATTCTCTTCCTTCTAGTAGATTGTAAGCTGCTTTTTAAAAATTTTTGTTATAGAGTGCACACACTGCTTGCTGGAAAGACAGAGAGAGACAGAGAGATAGAAAGTGAGAAATCATCCCCCAGGGAGGATGGTCATGCCTCAATCCCTTCTTTTCCATTCTCCCCCTCAGGATTTTAGGCACACATGCACATATGGGTCCAGCATGAATTTCAAGCCTCCAGGTCCAGCACTTGAACTGCAGTCAACTACATGGGAGTCCAGCAACCTAACCATTATGCCATCTCCTGGTCCCAATTGTAAGCTTCTTGAGGGCCAGAATTCACTTTTCCATCAATCTTTCTTAAAATTTAATTTTTTTTAGAACTCAGTACAGTGCTATGCACGTGGTAGAAAATCTGTATCTATTGAATTTAATTTAATCTATCTTCCACTACTCAGTTACCTTCTCTGATTTCATCTTCTAGTATTTCTCTGAGTCTTTTGAGTCATGCACCCTGGCTGACCCCTTACAAAGCTGCCACAGTTTGAGGGTCACTATTGGATATCTGCAGAGAATGCCATGAAATAGTCATTTTTCCTCAGTCTTGGGGATTTGGATTCACAAACTTTCTGAATCTACTTCTGTGCTTGCATTTAAAGGGTATACAGTTGTGGGACCAGCAGTTGGCATAATGGCTATGTCACTGGACTCCCATGTAGTTAACTGTGGTTTGAGTTCCAGATCTGGTGGCTTAAACGCATGCTGGGCATGTGTGCATGTGTGCCCAAGATCCCGAGAGGAGAATGGAGGAGAAGGGTGGAGCGGGGAGTGAGGGCGGCCCCCCCCCGGGGGGGGGGGGGCGAGTGATTTCTTGCTTTCTGTCTCTCTCTCTGTGTCTTTCTGGCGAGCACCTGCGCCCTATAGCAAAAACCTCTCCAAAAAGGTAATTTTTAAAAAAGGTATGCAGTTGCAAAAGGAGGCCAGACTGACTCAGGAAGGCCAGCTTTCTATATGATGGTCATTGAATTCTATGCCCCAGATCTAGGCCCAAGCAGGCAGCAGCTGGAGGAATCCCACAACCCTCACAGGCATCCCTATCTGCATTCCCCTTGCTTGCTGTCTGCCCACCTGCCTGGCCATGTTCACCTGGCCACATTTCCCCTGATGTCTGCCCAAATACTTGAACAGGACTGTTGCCCCAACCATTGGCCTGTCTGCTGGGTACTAATAAAGCTCTCATTTCTCTTTGAGGTTGATGGGTGCTTGTCTTCCAATACAAAATGCTTATATTTCCTGCTTTCTTTGTCACTACTTGTTATACATTATTTCCTCAGTATGAACATAACATGAATACTTAATTTTAATAATGATTTGCTTAATGCCTACTCTTAATATGTATGTCTTAGACTAGATTGGTTTTCCTATGCTGTAAATTCCTAGAGGATAGAGATGCATGTGCTTAGCTCAGTTTTATGAATTCTTATCTTAGCACCATTTGAAATGTGCACTTAATAAGCAACAATGCCTTTGATGATGATTTAACACCATCTACTGGTCTTTGATCTGAATGCATCAGTCTTTAAAATCTATGGTGATTTATAAGCAGTGCAACTACAGCCTGTATTCTCATGATCTCAGCCAAACTGCTGCGACTTTGAGATAGAAACTGATAGACATCTTTCATCATATTGAGAACTTAAAATGTGGTAAGAGGCATACACTGGGTTACACATAAATAACTGTAATATAACAAGCTAGAATCATGTGCCTTCATGATGGCAGTGACAACATGCTCTCTCAAAGGAAGCAGGGGCTTCATTTGGAAGGGAGTTTAGGTAAAGACTTCATCAAGGAATTTAGGTATAATGCAATGGAATTTGTGCTTTACATATGATTCACTTGGCTGAAGTATAGAACATGAATTGAACAGGACAATAATAAAAACAGGAATATCAATGAAAAAGAAACAAATTGAAGAGAAACTTCTGATATCTAAAAGCTTGCCTGGCACTCACGGCTAGGCCATATTGTTTTTCTGATGGATATAAACAATCTCACAGTATATCAGCATCAGGTACATTTATTCTGAGACCACAAGGAAATGAAATAAAACAAGCTACTTCATATATTTGTCTAAGGACAGACAAAAGCAAAGTCATCCTGCCACCCACAAAATACTGAACATCCTCTTCTCTCTGCTAAAATGAGTGACTACTCCTTTACTAATTACAGAGTAAAGCCTTGCTTCCTTAAACCAACTGAAGGCCAAATCCTACAATATGTCATTTTTAAACACCCTCTTATGGAGATAATTCATGCTTCCCCATGGTGTGTTTTTTTCCTCATTGCAATAATAAGCTCAAGTCATTCAACTATAGGTGTATTCTTGATGGTCTTTGGGTAGGGAACATTGACAATGGCAGCATATATAAGCAATAGTGAGAGATGGAGAGGAGTGTTCAGATTCCAGAAACACTAAGGGGTAGAATCAGTAGTACTTGATTAATTAGATTTGGAGGTCAAGGGAATGGGAAGTTCCAGGACAGAGTCTAAGTCTCCAGTGTGAGTATCTAAGTAAATAGTGGTAGTATTGGGACCAGCAGTTAGTGTAATGGCTATGTTGCTGGACTCCCACGTAGTCGACCGTGGTTCGAGTCCCAGGCCCAGTGGCTTAAACTCGCGCCGGGCGTGTGTGCGTGCATGCCCAAGATCCTGAAAGGAGAATGGAGGAGAAGGGATTGTGATGTGGCCAACCCCCCCAGGGTGGGATTTCTTGCTTTCTGTCTCTCTGTCTCTCTCTGTCTGTCTGGCGAGTGCACGCGCCCTATAGCAAAAACCTCTCCAAAAACAGAAAAAAAAATAGTGGTACTATTCATGAAGATCAGGAACACAGAAAAAGAACTTTTAGAGAGAAAAATGTTGAATATTTATAATTGAAGTGTTTGTGAGACAACTAAGTAAAGAGCCCCAGTGGTCAGTTGGGGATGTGAGTTTGAAGCTAGAAAAGGTCTGACCTAGTAGTTAAATCTAAGAGAGAAGATGAGGTCACCCTGGAAATTTGTGTAAAGTGTGAAGAACATGTGGGTGAGAATTAAACCCTGAAACTGATCAACATTTAAACAGTAGACAGAAGAAAATAAAATGGTAAGAGAGCAAAGAGTGATGAGTATCAAGGAAGTAAGGGAGTCAAAAGTTTTAAAAAGGGAGGGGCCATGATCAGTACCAAATACAATTGGGAGATCAAGTCTGTTAAATTTGGAAGTCACTGGTGACCAGACAGAGAGAGAGGAGTTTAAGTGGAATGTGGGTGTGTGTGCAGACAGAAATTGGTTTGAAAGGCACAATGGAAAATGAAGAAAAGTAGAAGGTCAGGGTGGAAGCAAGATATAGATGCGAGGTGGATAATAAAGAAGGATAAGATAAAAATAACTCTAGAACATCTGTTTTGTTCACTGGCACATCACCAGTGATTATAAAAGTGTGTAAAACATATGTAAGCATTCAATAAATATGTGTTGAATGAATTAATTCAGGGGATAATTGATGGTGAGCTTTCTAGAAGATGTAGGAGGCATTGTAGTCAAGGGAGGAAATCTTATGTACTAAGTTCAGAAATACCATTCTGTTTAATACTAGGATCTTTCTCTAGAACCATTTGACCTTTTCTGTAATCCCATTATGTGTAGTTCATGTAGTTTAAAACTTTAAATAATATTTGAGTGCCTCTCTAGCATGGTATTGGCACAAAAATAGACATGAGGACTAATGGGACAGAGTAGAGACTCTAGAGATAAACCCCAAAATATACAGCCAACTCATCTTTGACAAAGGATACCAGTCAACCCAATGGGAAAAGGGAAACTTCTTTAGCAAATGGTGTTAGAAAAACTGGGTATCCACCTGCAGAAAGATTAATCTGAACCCTTATCTATCACCATTGACAAAAATCAACTCAAAGTGGGTCAAAGATTTAAACCTAAAACCTCAAACTATAAAACTACTGATGGAAAACACTAGGGAAACTCTGAGAGACATTGGGGTAGGCAAAGACTTCTTAAGCAGTACTCCCAAAGCACAGGCAATAATCCCCAAAATAGACAGGT
>NW_006209177.1:1562454-1615488 GCF_000334495.1 Tupaia belangeri chinensis | reverse complement strand
CTCTAAGGAAGACATATGAACAGCCAAAAAGTATATGAAAAAATGTTCAATATCCCTCATTGTAAGGGAGATGCAGATCAAAACCACAATGAGATACAATCTAACCCCAGTCATACTGGCTAAGATTAAAAAAAATAATAATAAGTGCTGGAGGGGATGGGGTGAAAGGGGAACACTCCTACAGTGTTGGTGGGGATGTAAATTGGTCCAGCCACTGTGAAGAACCATATGGAGGTTCCTCAAAAACCTTCAAATAGAACTACCATATGATACAGCAGTTCCACTCCTGGGCATCTACCCAAAGAACAGGAGAGCACTCAGTTGGAAAAGTGCTTGCACAACTATTTTCATTGCAGCATTATTCATGATTGCTAAGACATGGAACCAACCCAAATGTCCACAAACAGACGAATGAATTGAAAAAGTGTGGCACATATACTCCATGGAATACTATTCAGCCATTAAAAAAAAAGGCCATGGAATTTGATAGAAAGTGAATGAATATGGAAGATACGTTGCTGAGTAAAGCAAGTCAGGCTAAGAAAGAGAAATATTGTATGTTTCCACTTAACATGTACTGACTGTCCACACTCTATGGTAGATACTGAAAGACTGGAAAACATTAAAGTATTAGAGATTGTAATGGACACTAGAGAAAAAGTGGAAAGAGAGTGTGGGAGGGCAAGTGTAGGAAGGAAATTTGGGGGTAAAATTGAGAGGTGAGACACTTGTGGGATACAGATAAGGTTTATTATCTGTTGACGAGGATGTGTCTAATAGTCTCAACTGGGCTGGACTGAGGTGTAAATCATACTGGGTAAAGTGTCTTCACAATCTAAATGATGTATAATGATTTAATGTATGAGTAATAATAAAAAATACAAAAAAATCTTTAAATAATATTATCACAATACTATTTTTAGTAATGGTAAAAAAAAAATCACCATTTAGAAAAAGGTTGGAAATCATTTTACATTCTGATAATTGTCTTTAATGTTCCAAAGTATTGTGCAACATTTCCTATTTATGACACTTCCATGAGTTTGTAATTTATTTTAATGAAGAACTTTAAACAATCTGAACTTGCCACTAAGAGCTTGGGTTGTTCCAAAATGTACCAAAGTCCTCATCACTGCAGGGCTATTAATGCAGAAGCTAACCTATCACTTGCTTGGGATAAAGTAGTTAGAATTCAGGCATTGTATGAAATTGAATTAGATAACTACTAAAGGTCCCTTTTGAAGATATTCAGAGCTTCTGTTACTGAGAAGACAAATAATACTATTTCCCCTTTTAAAAACAATTATGTTTCTAGTGTTGTCATCTTATATTCTAGGCCATTTGAGTTAAAACTTTTGATACTGGAAAACAAATTTCAGGCTTTAGCAACAATTGTATATGCAAGAGAGTTTATATTATGACAAGTAATATACTCTTTCCAAGAATGTGGAGAGAGAGAGAGAAACTACTGAACTTCTTTTACTTTTGATGGTCAAGTTGGTATTCCATCTCTCTTTCATCTCCATCAATTCCTATAAGCTCCAGACTGATTAGGAATAGGAATACATATATAAAGAGTTCCTTTAAAGAAGCTATACATTATTTTTACAGTTGAGCATTAAACAATGGGTGTTCTCCTGAGGTACCTGAGAGACTTGTGTCTCTGGAGTCTACTTTGTCAATTCCACTGGGTAGTTTTACCATTGCAAACTGACTGGATTTCTAGAAAAGCCTGTTGTCAGATAACTGCCAGGTGTCTGGTGATTAGAACAGTATGAGACTGATGTGGTAGAAAGATACAGTACATATATGGTGAAAGGAAGGTGGTAAGAGAGGATATACTATGGAGACTTCCTTTCCTCAATCTGGCCATCTTCATCTAGTCCAAGCTCAGAACATAATCCTTTTCAAAAGTCATAATTTTAGCATCTAGTAAAATATGGAGGAAGAACTTGATGGAAATTCAGGAGTCTTGTGATATGATCTATGTCTTAAATATGAAAAGTGTAATGGGCCTCAGCAACCTGGTGGCCTCCTTAGAATAGTATAGACACCACAATGACTTAACTCCTAGTGCTTTTTCCACTCTAGCATTATGTGACTTGGTGACTCTCGTTATAGCATACAATCACATAGCATAAATACTGTTCATTTAGTGCCTATGCACAGTACCCATTCTATAAACTATTTGCATATTGATTGTGCAAAGTTTGTATCATTGCTTCTGTTTTACAGGTGAGTAATCTGATGTTCAAATTAAGTAACTTGCCTAAGGCCCCACAGCTTTTAAGTAAAAGATCTAAGATTTCAGTCCTGGTCTGTTTTACTGGAAAGCTGGTCTTTCACTATATTACTTGTTTATGAATTAATTAATGATGATTACTGCTAATTCTTTCTTTTTGGCCATAGGGCATGTACTTTCTGGAGAGAGACAGGGAAAGGGAGAGAGGAAAAGTGAAAAGAGAGAGAGGAAAAGTGAGAAATCACCCCCTGCAGGGATGGCCACACGACAATCCTTTCTCCTCCATTGTCCCCTTGGAATTTGGGGCATGCACACACGTACACTTGGCATGAATTTCAAGTGCCAGTTTCGGGACTCAAACTATAGTTTACCATGTGAAAATCCAGTGCTTTAACCACCACACCTGCTGGCTCCCTAGCTAATCGTTTTTTTTTTTTTTTAATCACCACATTCGAACATTTGATTTTGATTTTGTTTCTCTCTCTCTCTTTTTTTTTGGGGGGGAGGGTGTTTCCCATAGGGTACATGCATTTTTCTGGAGAGAGAGAGAGAGAGAGAGAATGAGAAATCATCTCTGTGGGGATGACCATGCCACAATTCCTTCTCCATTCTCCCCTTGGGAATTCAGGCATGCATGCACACACATCCAGCCTGAGTTTCAAGCCACTGGGTCTGAGACTTGAACTGCAGTTGACCATGTGGGAGTCTAGGACCTTAACAACCATATCACCTACTGGCCCCATTTGATTTTATTTACTGATTAAATTCATTGATAATTCTCTAACATGGTATAAGGCTACTGAATATGAGATATACATACATATATTTAGGTGTAAGATATAGTTTAACTGTAAAGATGGCTTTTAAATGAACACTAGCTTTTTGCTGCTTGTTGAATTTTAAGCATGCTATACATATAACTGACATTAATGTTGGTCAGTTGGACCCAGGCTTTTAGCAGTTCAGAAATCTTAAACCTAAATGCCTAAACTTTTTTTCTTCTCCTTATCACTCTCTCCCATCCAGGGATACCTCATATGGTTGTGCTGGTTGAACATTGAACAATTCTAAGGAACACCATTCAGGTCATAGTCATAGTCCATTTGAGTGGCACCTGGCCTCTTCTCTTCTCCATCTCTGTTTCTGAACACACTTGTTTAGGGTGTGTGTGTGTGTGTGTGTGCATGCACATACATCTGCACATGAAGAGAAGAGGATTGTCTGATAGAGAAACTAGTTAAGGAAAAAGTATTGACGCTTACAGCATTAGTTTGGAATTGTACTGTCAAATAATACAGGAAGAATGGCACCTGTAAGTTTAAACTCTGAGGCTGAATCTAACTCAGAACTAGAAACCAAAATACTAGCAAAACAAATTATGAATTCTGTTGGATATTCTTTTCCTATAAATTCAGACACAGATATATTCAGTCAGGTCAGCAACTTGTTTCTGGTGTTGAGTGACATATTTTGAAATTTTAACTGTGCCAAAGAGAGGGAAGGCTAAGAAAAAGCTGACTAAAGAGTTCTCCTTGACCTAAATTACAAAAGGATTCCAGTAATAGATGACTTCCTGCTCCAGAGATAGGACAGAATCTAGAAGGTGATCAATGGAACACCTAACTAGTTGCCATCACTGGAGATTTTGCAGGGAAGTAATTGGATGCCCTAAAGGTATAATGTCTATCCAAAACAGGAAAGGTAATGACAATGGTAAAGACCAAGTGGAGGGATCTGAATATAGAGTGAATGGCATTTCTGGAAATCTTAGATATATGGGAGAAGGATGCTGTTTTTTTATGCTACTTTCTTATGAGCCAAGTTTTTTTCTTTCTTTTATTCCATACTGACTATGTAAATGTCAGTACACTGAAGACTGCCATTTTGAAGTTCTCCCTGAACAGCTTATATTATTTGGCTAGGGCTTCCATAAAAAATACCCTAAATACTCAGTTTATAACATACCCCTTACAGATTTTTTTAGATTCAAAGATATATTTGAAATGTGAAGGAGCACTGAGGAAAAGAAAAATTGCTTTTGGAATTAAAATCATATGTAGGTATGATTTTTGGAAGTCGGCTATGCTCAGCATGTGAAGGAAGGCCCACTTCTAGTATTTTCAGAGCCTGAGACAAGAGTGCATATTGAGGCCCTAGTATCATTTTATCAAAATATTGAAAAGTTATAAGTCATTTCAACAGACTTTTTTTTGGAGAAGTTTTGGCTACAGGGCATGTGCGCTCGCTAGACAGACAGAGACAGAGAGACGGAAAGTGAGAAATCACTCCCCAGGGGGGGATGGCCATGCCACAATCCCCTCTCCTCCATTCTCCCCTCGGATTCTTGGGCATGCACGCACACGCACCCGGTGCGAGTCCAAGTCACTGGATCCGGGACGCGAACCACAGTCGACTACATGGGAGTCAAGCGACATAGCCATTATGCCAGCTGCTGGTCCCTCAACAGACTTTTTTTGATGCTAGAGAGCATGTGCATAACAGAGAGAGAGAGAGAGAGAGAGAGAGAGAGAGAGAGAAAGGGGGAGAGAGAGAGAGAGAAAGAGGGAGAGAGAGAGAGAGAGAGAGCACTTTGTGGGGTCTGGTCACACACAATCCTTTCTCTTCCAGTTCTCCTTCCCCTCAGTATCTTGGGCCCAGCATCAAGTCAATGAGGCTCATACTTGAAACCCAGTCAGCTATGTGGAATCTGGCTTCCCCTGTACTGTGTCTAACCACTGCAAAAAGCTAGCCCTAACAAACTATTAAACGAAATATGTTCTATCCTTCTGCCTTGATAAATATACCTCATAAAAATCTTGAAGGCCAGGATCCAATTTAGAATTCTCAGACTGTCTAGAGCTCTGTGTCAGAAGATGATGGGGCACTTCTCTTTTCTCCTCATCTTAGTCCCACCTCTGGGGAATCTTATACCAAAGTACATGGATACCCCAAGCCATGTATTCAAGTCCTTTCCAAATAGCCATGCCTTAGTGACCCACACCCCAGACATGTGAGTGCATATGCCTTGACGTGGTTGAGTCTAGGAGGAAAGACCTCAAAAAGACACCTAAACAGGACTTGGAATCAGGCTGCGCTATTTGGAAAGAGAATTCTTGGGTCCTGGGTACAGAAACTGGTATCTAAAATGACTGGACCTGGCCCTGTGGAGGCACATACTCTTAGCTCTTTCTTCTTTACCCCTTGGGAAAGGGTGTAGCCACATGATGGCCAAAGCATTATCTGTTGTTTAAACCGGGGTGGTGTAATATGCAAGGCACTGTGAAAAACAAGCAGAGTTCTGTGGCTAATCAGCTGTAAAATTCTAGGTCTTTCCCCATCTAGGCCCTTTAAGGTGGTTTAAGGGTAGTCCAGTTAGGTGGCATGCAATGTCTAAACTGGGCGAGGACTACATTTGCATCACCCTCTGATGAGGAAACCAACTTTAAGTGAGATCAGTTCTGAAAGGATCTGCCTGCAGTAAGCCACCCTGAGGGAACTGGGTATTGCTTCTGCTAGGACCTGGGCTGGTAGTGAGAGGAACCCAAATAGTTTCCAGGGTCTCCTATGAAGTTGAAGGAATCCATGATTTTAACCAGAAAGACACATTAGAACGCATCCCAGGTAACAATGTGTTGTCATAACAGAAAAGTGGGATCAAAGCAGTTGGAAAAGGGACAAAGCCTCACAGTGAAAAAATGAATCAGGGTGACTCCAGGAAGTCCTGGCCAGGGAAGACAGGCACTGTCCTGCAGACAGCTGTGCTGCCTCCAATGTGTACCCAAGAATGGGACAGGGTAATTAATTCTGTAGCCCTTCTGCTGGCATGGGACCAATGAGTGTATCCCAGTCATATACCAGAGAGCTACTTCTTCCACAGAACATGGATCCATTGGTTTCTTCTTTGTCAGTTAGCTTCCTTGGCCTGAGTCAGGTCCTCAATAGGATGATGGACTATAAAATCCAGCCTCTGGCTTCTCCCTCTCTTTACTCCTTTTTCTTTTGCCTTTCCCAACATTTTCCTCCTCTCTTTTACTCTCACTCTTCACTCTTGCTCCTTTTTTCCTTCTCTCTCTCCCCCTACCCTCATTCTTTTTTTAATGAAGAATTTTGAACATTTATTTTGTTCCAGACACTAAGTTAAATTGTTTTATATACATGGTCTGATTTAATATTAGTGTTTTAAATCTCTCTCTCTCTCTCTTTCTCTCTTTTTTCCCTTTTCCTCCTCCCTGTCACATTCCTACTGCAACTTTCATCTGCTCCTTGCCTCCTTCCCTATCCCTTACCCTTCTTTCTTTTTCTTTCTCTCTTTAGAAATCATTGCTAAAGTTGATGGATGGTCTAAATGTTAATGTTCGAGTCTGCAGTTCATTAGTTTTCACCAGAATATAACTTTCTTTTCAACCACAGAATTTTGTGCAGTAAAACCTAAAATATAGCAGGGTATTTTCAAAGAGGTATTAGCTCAAGGCCTGCCACCCTTACCCTGCACCCATTTCTTATTCCCCTTGATTCTGAGATTCAAGGGACAAACTCACAGTGACACCAGAGACCAGAAATTCTGCTTCTATCTTTTTAATCTGTTTTTTTTCCCCCTCTCATTTCTAGAGAAGACCTCATGGGGGAGCTGCTATCTCACTATAAATAAGTGTACACTTGTTTCCAGCAAGGGCTGACCTTTACAGATTGGAATGAAGCATGACTTTTGCTACAGAGAAAAAGGTTCTTGATTGTTATTTTCCTGCAAGTGTCTTTATTTTGTTAACCCCAAGAGCCAACAAACATGTTCTAATATATTTTAGAGCTCCATTTTATGTTAGCAAAATAAAATTTCAAAATAAAAGTTAGACAGATACTGTTGAAAGATTTTACTTGTTGAACATTTAAATCAAAGACAATTTTAAGCCTTTTTTTACCCTTCCACAAAGGGGTTTCACATGTACTAGCCTCAGAAAAACTGTTCATTGTATATTAATTGTATTGTAGCAACATCAGATATGTAATCTTAAAAAATATATCTAGGATAGGAGGAAAATGAATCTCGTGGACTAACTTGCAAATGAATATACAAACATAAGTCTCATCAATTTTTTAAAATGAAATTTCAAGGGAAAGTGAATAGAAGGCATTTTGATGTGCCTTATTGCTGCAAAAAGCTGATTTATCTGGCATTCAATCACCTGGAAATTTCTACGAATCCAAACTTTGGTGCAGCTCCAAGACAGTGAGGATTGATGTTCCTATTGATGACCCAGAGGCACCGAAGAGCCTCGGTGTCTCCTGAATCATCAAAAAAGAAACAGTTTTGTCTAGCAGAGCCTTAGTTCTAAGCAGATATTTTTTGTGGATCATTTTTTTTCTTAATTGATTAAACATAATGTTATATAAGACTGCAGATTATCTAGTTCATGTACCTCATTTTGCAATTGAGGAAACTGAAATCTAGGAATGGAAAGGGACTTACCTAGGTTACGCAGTTGTGATCTGATTCCAACTGTATTCTAAAGAGTCCTAGTGGGTCCTGGACACACTTTCAGGGCCACCAGTGATGGGGAGAGTATCAATTGCCTATCCCTGGGACAATTTTCCTGTTTCAAACAGAACGTCTCATCTGTGATGGATATATTATCCTGAGAATATTAAATCAATGTATTTCCTTTCTCCCTTCCTAATCTCTAGTCAACCTAAGACTTCTAAATCAAAAATCATGCCTGGAAAACACGGATTATGGAGTTTTTTCCATAATATGTAAAGGTTACTTATTTCATCATTAAGGTTTAACGATTCGCCTTAGTAACTTAGAAAAAAAGAATTGACTGACATAAGGGAAATCAGTACCGGAAAGGAAAAGGAAGAGAAAATCAACTCCCTCTGCCTTTGTGTATTCTGAAAAGAGAAAGGAGGCTAATATAGAAAGCTGACTTGAGATATATGGTCCCTGGTCACCCTTTGTAGACTCAAATTCTGGAGTCGAGGGTTGTTACACAGCGAAAGCTAAAAGCAAAGGAACTTTCCTCCATGTTCCCTGTTTAGGGCCTGGAGATTAGTGGGGAACTGATAGTGCAGCAGTGATGGAGGAAGGTAGCTAGGCAGATGAATATGATTCTCCACAACCTGCATATGCAATACAATGGATGCAGAAATCTCCAGATGTCCCACACATGGGAAGGCCAACATAAGCGTGGGGTAGGTTGGAAAGATGGTTGCATGTAGGGACTTTAAGATTATGATAAATGCTCTCCAGTTATGTTTTACTGGTCACCAGTTCCAGGATCAGATCAGTGTAGCCATTGCCTTGTAGGCCAAAGAAGAATCAGAAGACCTGTATGAGATCTGAAGTTTCCATATCTTTCCTTCCACTGTGCTATGGTTTAGATAATGGTTTGTCCTCCAAGGGCCTGTGTGTTGGAAATTGGTCACTTATTTAATAGCTTTGGGCTGTGGTGAAACCTTTAAGAGATAAGGCCCAGCTGGTGATGTTGGGATCATAGGGCACTGCTCTCATGAATAGATCAATGCTGTCTGGTGAGACGGGAGAGTTCCTACTCAGGCCTGAAGAGGTTAGTTACAGGACCAGCAGTTTGCGTAATGGCTATGTCGCTGAACTCCCACGTAGTTGACTATGATTTGAGTCCTGGATCTGGTGGCTTAAACTCATGCCAGGCACGTGTGTGTGCATGCCCAAGATCTCGAGAGGAGAAGGGATTGTGGTGTGGCCATCCCCCCTGGGGGGTGATTTCTCTCTTTCTGTATCTCTCTGTTTTTTTCTGGCGAGTGCACGCACCCTGTAGGAAAAACCTCTCAAAAAAAAAAAAAAAGGAAAGAGGTTAGTTCCTGTGAGAGCAGATTGATGTAAAAGAGCTGCCCACAGCGCACACACACATGTGCTCTCTCTCTCTCTTTTTCTGCATGTACTTGCTGACCTTTCTGCTTTTCTCTGCCATACATGCAGCAGAGTCTGGCCAGATGCTAGACCCATGCTGTTGTACTTCCCAACCAGTAGAATTTTGAGCCAAATAAACCTCTATTCTCTATAAATCAACAAGTCCTAGGCATTTCTGTTTAGCAATACAATAACAAAGACACATTGTGAGATGAAGAAAGTCACCCTTCTCAGTAGGAAGAGGATCAAAGGTACAGGAAGCAGTATGAAAGAATGAACATTTACCACAAAGAGAATTTCATCCAAAAAAGACTGCTTAAACCAGTCCTGTTTGAAAAGTTGAAAAAAAGCCTTGGGGCTTACAGGCCTACACTATTCTCTCCTCTCCTCTCTCCTCACCTCTCCTCTCCTCTCCTCTCCTCTCCTCTTCCCTCCCCTTTCTTTTTCTTTCTCTTTCTCTTTCTCTTTCTCCTCTTTCTCTTCTTTTTCTTTCTTTCCTTCCTTCCTTCTTTCTTTTTTCTTTTCTCTCTCTCTCTCTTCTTTCTTTCATTTGCTGGAAGGTATGTGTGCTTGCTGGAGGAGAGAAGCAGAAAGAGAAGGAAAATGAGGAACCTCCTCCCCCCATAGGAAATGGTAACACTGTAATCCCTTCTCCTCTAGCTCACCTTTTGGGATTTTGCACACACACATACACACACACACACAAACCACACACACATACACATACAGATTCACACTGATTATTTTTTAAACTACCAGGTCCAGTACTCAAACTGCATGGCTGACCATGTGGGATCTAGTCACCGTACCCACAATGCCACCAGCTGGCCATGTTTCTTCTTCTTTTTCTCTTTCTCTAATATGTTAAAAGTTAGGTAATTTAGAAGTATTTGGACACAGGAAAGTTTGATGAGGTAGAAAGCTCATTAGAAAGTCTGGAGAGTTAAGCTAAAGTACCGACACAGTGATTAAGTCCCTGTGATTCTGGGCAAGTCACGTCACTTTTTTAGGCTGCAGATTAAGTATCTATGAAATTGCTCAGAAGTTTTAGATCTTTCCTAGCCTTCACATTTGATGTTTTACAAATACCAATATTTTCTTCTGTGAAGTCCAGGATCCTCTTCTAAATTCTTCCTCTGGCAATTAAGAATAAATTTCAAGAGACAGTCAGTCCTTCAGGTAGCCTTCTTTGGTGGGGTCACTATAGTTCTAGGTCTGGTTTCTGGCTTAACTAGTGCAAGACTTGGAATAGATCAGCAAATGCAAAGGGAATTGAACTGTGGGGTTAGACTCAATAATATACACAAGAAACTGGTGAGGTTCTCAATCTTCAGTTACCCAGGCTGTTGGGGTGTAGAGAAAGCTTAAAATAAAGCAAATACATGCCTGGTTTCCTAGCTGCATTTGAAGCTTTATAGATGTCATAGTGTGTCTAGCACCATTGGAGTTGGGATGTAATATTTTCCATGTAATTCCAAAATGACATATTTAATAAATTTAATAATCAAAACATGTTTGTTCAAGATGTACTTGCCCTCTGGTGATACTCCACCAACAAGGAGTTAAAGAAAAAATTTTACTTGTCACCTTGGCTATTGACATGGGCTTTTCCTCTCTACACAGCAACAATGAATCAGTCAAATTCTCATAATTCTAGGACTCCTGCATATCAAGTAGATGGGAAAAAAACTATTTTGGGATAAAATGAACCACAGATTGTAACAGAGGAGAGAAGCAGAAAGAGAAGGAAAATGAGGAACCTCCTCCCCCCATAGGAAATGGTAACACTGTAATCCCTTCTCCTCTAGCTCACCTTTTGGGATTTTGCACACACACATACACACACACACACAAACCACACACACATACACATACAGATTCACACTGATTATTTTTTAAACTACCAGGTCCAGTACTCAAACTGCATGGCTGACCATGTGGGATCTAGTCACCGTACCCACAATGCCACCAGCTGGCCATGTTTCTTCTTCTTTTTCTCTTTCTCTAATATGTTAAAAGTTAGGTAATTTAGAAGTATTTGGACACAGGAAAGTTTGATGAGGTAGAAAGCTCATTAGAAAGTCTGGAGAGTTAAGCTAAAGTACCGACACAGTGATTAAGTCCCTGTGATTCTGGGCAAGTCACGTCACTTTTTTAGGCTGCAGATTAAGTATCTATGAAATTGCTCAGAAGTTTTAGATCTTTCCTAGCCTTCACATTTGATGTTTTACAAATACCAATATTTTCTTCTGTGAAGTCCAGGATCCTCTTCTAAATTCTTCCTCTGGCAATTAAGAATAAATTTCAAGAGACAGTCAGTCCTTCAGGTAGCCTTCTTTGGTGGGGTCACTATAGTTCTAGGTCTGGTTTCTGGCTTAACTAGTGCAAGACTTGGAATAGATCAGCAAATGCAAAGGGAATTGAACTGTGGGGTTAGACTCAATAATATACACAAGAAACTGGTGAGGTTCTCAATCTTCAGTTACCCAGGCTGTTGGGGTGTAGAGAAAGCTTAAAATAAAGCAAATACATGCCTGGTTTCCTAGCTGCATTTGAAGCTTTATAGATGTCATAGTGTGTCTAGCACCATTGGAGTTGGGATGTAATATTTTCCATGTAATTCCAAAATGACATATTTAATAAATTTAATAATCAAAACATGTTTGTTCAAGATGTACTTGCCCTCTGGTGATACTCCACCAACAAGGAGTTAAAGAAAAAATTTTACTTGTCACCTTGGCTATTGACATGGGCTTTTCCTCTCTACACAGCAACAATGAATCAGTCAAATTCTCATAATTCTAGGACTCCTGCATATCAAGTAGATGGGAAAAAAACTATTTTGGGATAAAATGAACCACAGATTGTCACCAAACAGCATTCTTTTTTTTTTTTTTTTTTTGAGAGGTTTTTGCCATAGGGCACGTGCACTCACCAGAAAGACAGAGAGAGAGAGAGAACAGAAAGCGAGAAATCACCCCCCAAGGGAGATGGCCACACTGAAATCCCTTCTCCTCCATTCTCCTCTTGGGATCTTGGGCATGCATGCACCTGAGCCCAGCGTGAGTTTAAGTCACTGGGTCCGGGACTTGAACCACAGTCGACTACGTGGGAGTCCAGCAACATAGCCATTACACCAACTGCTGGTCCCACCAAACAGCATTCTTTATTTGATAAGGAAGTGCAGGAGTTCAAGAGAACAAAGGGGAAGAAATAGTAAGTAGACTGGCTTACTCAGGGATTAAGTGTGAAGCCGCAAGCAGAAAAGTAATTCTGGGAAGAGACCCTACTAGTATAGATCATGATGCACAGGCATAATTTAAACTGAGAAATTTGAACAACCTTCTGTCCTTTAACAAACTGTACACAAGTAAGAAATGCTTCTAGCAAGAGGTAACTTGGTAACTTGACTCAGGATAGAAAAAACTAGATGGTCTTCATGGTCAGTGTCATCAGCCATCACAGTATGATGATACTAGGACTGAGATGAGAATTATTATCTTTTGGACAACCAGGGCCCCTGGGCACAGGCAAGGCTGCAGACTCAGGACTCAGTCCAACTCTTTGGCTTCTTTGGCTTGATTCCAAGTAGGCCTCATCCATCTATTGCCACATAGTTGCTTCAGGCATTCCAGTAACCAGGCAATTGAGCAAATTACATCTTCACAATAGTTACATTCTAGTTCCCAGAAGATACCTTGAGATTTTGATGAATGTCTTAGAAATCTCCAATGCGTAACTCAAATACTTCTTCTCTCTTACCTCTTTAACACAAGCTGATATATATGAACTGTAACCTCAGAGAATTGAGCTTATCCACTTGTGGTTCCCTGTGCATATAACTGTAGCTACTACTGCCTGTCTACTTACTAGCAATAGCTCCTCCTCAGGTTCCCTTTATTTACTGCAATCTGGAAGTGGTGTTTGAGGTGGAAAATAGTCCAGGTGATCACATTGCTCTGTTGGAAATGTGAGTAAATGTAAGCCCTAACTATAAAGGGTACCTTCTGGATACAAGGCTTTTATATATCATTATGGACTGAATTGTGTAACCCCTACAACAAAGTTCAAATGTTGAAGTTCCAGTTTCTAATAACTCAGAATTTAGCCATATTTGGAAATAAGGTCTTCAAAGCAGTAATTAACATAAAATGAGACTGTTAGAGTGAGAACCAAATCCAATTTGACCAGTGTCCCTATGTCCCTATAAGAAGAAGAAGAAGAAGAAGAAGAAGAAGAAGAAGAAGAAGAAGAAGAAGAAGAAGAAGAAGAAGAAGAAGAAGAACCAGATATACATGCACACACAGCATGACCATGGGAAGAGGGCAAGAAGGCAGCCATCTGTAACATAAAGAGAGAGGCTTCAGAGGAAGCCAACCCCACCAGTACCTTGATCTTGAACTTCCAAACTTTGGAACTGGTAGAAAATAAATTTCTGTTGTTTAATTCACTCAGTCTGTGTTCTCATTTCATAAAGAAGAAACCAAGGTCTGTAGAGCCTAAGTAGCCATCTAAAACTACCATTCATTGTTGACTGAAGAATGGTTCTCTTCTACTTTGGAAAATTGTCTTATGTGAACTATTGGTGGAGCTTCTAGCTTAGTGCACATGTGATGGAAAATGAAAAAGATGATATCTGGGCAACCAAATGTGATTACTTTACCCTGGTGAGGGGGTAACAGAAACTACAGCCATCTCAGTCTTACTGTTAATGCTCTGCATCATTAAGTGGCAGAACTTGAACCCAGGTCTGCCTTACTGTGAAGCCAAACTCTCTATACCATGCCACACTATTAGCTATTTCATCCTTTGATCTAACCATTCACTGCTTTTCCATAGAGGCATCAATCTATTCTTGCAAAGGTCCATACCAACTGGCAACCAAGTGACTAGGTCTTCACTTAGCTGCAGAGGTGTCCACTCTGAACACTGGTTGGAGGTAGCTTGAGTTGTATTACTGATTGGATCACTCCATTGGTTACCATGACCAAATAGTCAGATCTGGTTGCCTTGACATCCCTTTTCCTGTTCCACTCCATCTGCATCCCAGGAGAAGTTGCATCTATAGGTAAAAGAAGCCATTTATTCGTGATGTAAGACCATTCCCCTGTGAGAAAGGATTTACTTGGTCTAAGCAGGTCAATTTTCCTATCTGGTTCCTAAATGATAAAGTTGGCAAAAGAGAATTAAATGAGGCCAAAAATGAGGCTAAGGTGAGGGGAAAGGTGAAGAGAATGGCTTAGACACAACCTTAACAAAGTTTATAATTGAATATTGGGTATTAGGATATATGAATACCACCAGAGCAGATAGATGGGTAAGGTGGTAGGAGTTGGTCTTTTAGGAGCTGACTTTAGGAGGTGGGCACACCAACTGTTCATTTACCATACACTAGAGTTCTCTTTAAATGTGGAGCCTGTCCTGGCCTCATCTGGTTCTGGAAGGAGAATGTTAGCTCTGTGGGACTGTTTTTACCAAATGGGACCAATAGCTTTGTGTTCTAAAAATTATATTCCTTCACTTTGCAGATCCCATGATACGGCTGTGGAAAGTGGATTGATTAAAGTATTCTTAGCTAGGGAATGCCACAAGGATCATGGGCCTCAAGAATCAGAATTTTTACCTCCCTGGTAACTCCTATGCAAGGAGACTATCAGAAGTTTGAGGAAAAATGGAATTAAAGTTTAGGGACCAACAGATGGTATAATGGTTATGTTGCTGGACTCCTGCATGGCAAACTGTGGTTCAAGCCCTGGACTCAGAAGTTTAAAACTCATGCTGTGCGTGTGTGCATGCATGCCCAAAATCCTGAGAGGAGAGTGGAGGAGAAGGGATTGTGGCATGGCCATCTCCCCTGGGGGAGGGGGGGGGAGGTGATTTCTTGTTTTCTGTCTCTCTGGCAAGTGCTTGCATCCTATAGCAAAAATCTCTCTAAAAAAAGAAAAGAAAAGAAAAGAAAAGAATGATAAAGTGCAAGTTTATTTTGGTGCAAGAATTTTGAAATCAATGGATAATTTTTTTTTCATAATATGTGTTTCTATGAACTTTTTGAATACCCTCTTGTAAGCCTTTCAGATCTGACTTCAAAATCCACTTGCTCCTCTGAGTAAGTCTGATCCCCACTATATAGTCTTGTAGTAGCCTATACTTTCTCTCACAACAGTGATCATGATTGTAATTATTTATGTTCATGTTTGATTACCTTGTCCTGCATCCCCAAACCAAGATTTTTAAGTTTCATTACAGCAGTAACTACATTATGTGTTCATCAAGGTATCTCCAATGATGAGCATAGGCTTGACACATAGTGGGCACTGAAGATGTTTGTGGAATACATGAATATAGTTCTTTTCATTTTTCAAGGTACAACATAGTATAGTATGGATCTGAGCTGCTCAGTAAGATGAATCTGTGAGAAAAAAATGTTAAGTTTCTGGAATAAAATAGGTGCTCAATATACACTGGAACTTTTTTTTTTTTTCTGTTTCCTATGGTTAGGAAGAAGTACATGTTTCCCAAGTTCAAAATGCCACATAAAGGCTATATTGTTATAGTTTTCTATGGCTGATGTTACAAATTACCACAAACTTAGTGGCTTAAAACAATGCCAATGTATTCTCTTAAAATTCCTTAGTCACTAGGTCAGATTGAGTATTACTGGGCTGAAGTCAAAGTGTCAGCTGGGCTGGCTCCTTCTGGAGGTTCTTGGGGATAATTTATTTCTCTACCTTTTCCAGCTTCCAGTGGATGCCTTCATTCCATGGCTTATGACCACTTCCTCACAGTATTCAACTTCATCTCTCCTCTGACTAACCCCTGTACATCTTCCTCTTTTACATCTGACTCTTAGTATTTCATTGAGTTCACCCAGATGACATGGGATAATCTTATCTTAAGATCCTTAACTTAATTGTATCTACAATATTCCTTTTGCTATGTATCATAACATAGTAACAGGTTTTGGAGATTAGGACGAGGGCATTTTTGGAAGGGAGGACATTATTTGCAAACACTGGTGTTTCAGAAAAAGCACAGACTTGATCAGACCTGCATTTCAGATCCACAGTAGGGGGTGGGGAGAGATAGCTCCTCAATTGAAGCCAAAGGTAAGGTCTCTTCTGGGGTCCTTGAAAGAATGGACAAGTAGTAGGGGCAGCTGGACTAGGACCAATATGTCTCAGGGGAAGAGTGCTAGAGAGAGGAGTATGATGACACATTTCCACTCATATTTTGTTTCAAAATCATTTTAAAAACACATAGGAATTTCAGGAACATTTGCTGAACATAGAGAAATGCCCAGATGTTTGGCTTTAAAGAAAGACTGTCACAATCTGGCCCTTCAGTATCTATAAAATCATCTTCCAGGGAAACTAAAGGGCAAAGCAAGACGAGTTAGGAGATAAGATCCAACAGCTTGCAAAGGTGATCCTGGGGTTTTCTGGGTTGTGCAATAAAGACTCAGTCCTTTACAATCTAACTGGGCTGGGCCTTCTGTCAAAGGAGAGGGGGCATGCCTTTATACTTCAATGTTAAGGTGCTGGGGGACATTTTAAATGCCTGTGTCAACATGGTCCAGGGATTCCTATGTATCAGCAAAGAACTCTTTAACAAAAATTATGACATGATATAAAGATCTCTTCCTCGAGAATCTGTATTTCATCTATTTCTTCTGTTTAACCAAGATGGGAGTTTTTACCTTGTTCTTGGCTTCTCCATTTCTTCCTTTGCCCTGAATAAATCTGAATGTAGGACTCAGTTCCTCATCCTGCTTCTCCAAAGAGAATCTACTTCTACAAACATGGTAGTGTGAGATAGAACTTTACTGAAGACTTCAAAGTGGACATGAAAGAGGGGAGAATTAATACCATAAACTTCACAGTAAGCCATGACAAATTCTCACTAACCATTTTTGTTCTCTCTCAATATCCCTACCACCCTTCCAGGGGAGGTATCCCCTCTAGGATCACCTCTCTACCTCTCTCTTACACAGTTTCTATAGCTTCTGTAATGCTTGAGAAGTCAAGACCAGGGTAACAGGTATTCCCCTTAGGAGCCATGCCTGGAATACTGCCAAAACCTTCAAAGGGAACCCTGAGTAAATTTATCTGCAGCACTGGTCCAGTTTGGCCAAATGGCATCATTAATCTTTTGTCCTCTAAATCTCCCTATGTGTGAAAGAGATTTTAGACATGGTTGAGAACTTTGATTTCTCCTTTGCAATTATCTGTCCTTTCACATTGTTGTTAAACTATTCTTGTAAGTGAGATAGAGGATGTCAGCTAGTTAAGAAAGTTGAAGTGGGCTGAGTCTCCAGAACACCACTAGTAGCCTTGTGTGTTCCAAGGAATTTCCAGAGCTCAGCTGCAGAGAAAAGCTTTCTCACTGATCGTTAGTAAACAATATGCAGACCACAAACTAATTGAAACCTTTCCTGACTGGAGGGCCTCTGAATGTGGGGGAGATAGATCTTATTCTTGTCACCAGAAAGAAAAAAAAAGGGTGGGGAAGTAGTTAACTACAGTAGTTACAAATTCAGTCATAGTTAGAAAACAAGCACTCCTAAATTCACTCCCACAGAAGTGTGGAGTTGATTTGGTGATTCTGAGAGACATAGGTCCAAATGCAGGCAGCAGAGTGAGCAAACAAGAGCACTGTGGCCTCTTTAGGGTTTCAAATACCTAGATAACCAACTAGCCAACTAGCAGACTTCAGTGGTGTGTTCAAAGCAGAGGATGTGCAAGCCATCACAAAGCTAGATAGGGAGACTTACACCAGAATTTTATCAAGCTTTGTCAGACAAGATCACTAACATGAATAATCTAGATCAAAGACCAGCACACAAATCTCTGTTTCTACCTCTCCCTGTATGTGCACATGTATTTTTTAAAAAATTAAGTATAAACTTTTTTCATGGTACCTAAATGTAACCTCCAAATATAGAAATGTTAATTAATGATGGTTTCTAAGAAAGTGATGTGAGAGTGGCAACTGATGAAATAGAAAGAAGGCAATTCTATCTTGAACTTCCCCTCTTTATGATTCATCCAGAATATCCCCACCAAGTAGACCCCACTGGGCTATGTGATATATCATGTATTTATAAACTCTTCAGAGAAAAATATTTTTATTATAGAGTTGCATTTATTCCTTTAAAATAGAAAGCACTGTGGCAACTGAAGACATGATTTACAATAACCTTGTATCTATGACTATTCAGATAAAAGCACAAGGCAATAAAAATAGATAAAAGATATGGGTGTAATATAATGGATTTGAACTCTAATATGTATCTACCTCAGCATTTCTTGAGAGTATCTCTTTAGTTTCAATTGCATTCTTTTACGTTTCTTAAAATTGTGAAGTTGAAGGACAAATTCAAGCAACTTGGTCAAGGCCTCAGAACTAGTGAACAATCTTCAACAATTTTCTCTGTAATCTCATAATAACCTTTTGCCTTTAGACACATCAGGAGCAATGTAAGCTTTGTACAGAAGAATCTGTGTGTAAATTTCAGGGATTGTGGGCAAAAGTAACAGTTTAGTAACAGTAACAGCTATTTTGAAAGTCAGTAAAATGTTATTTTTAAAAATCCCATCATGTGCTTCTTTTAAAACTTAAAATAGTTGTGTGTAGTGATTACTGAATTAGTGTTGGGTTATATTATTGCAGCAAAATTAGTGTGCTCTGTTCTTCTTAGGCGTTGATTCCTTTCTTGGTGAGAGCCCAGGGTGACAAACTGACTCTTTAGGCCACAGGGGGACAATCTATGGTAAAGGTTTCCAGAGTGCAAATGTGAATTACTGGGGAGGGACTCCCTCTTTCTATTGATGACACTCCCCATCTGCCACTCACAGATTTCAGGTTCCTAGGAGTCTGAGTATGTGAAAGACATTCTAGCCAAGCATACTTTTATTCCTAAACTATTTTTTTCTCCTGAAACTCCATTGATTGCTCTTTCCTGATAAACTGGAATGGGTAACCTACATGGAAATACATGCTTTTCTTCCTTATCTTCTATAGTGTCTGTAGCCAGTCCTGGGAACCCAGCCCCCTACCATCTCCTTGTTGGACCTTACTCTATTCTCTCTTAGCTCTCCAGGATTATAAGTACCTCCAAGAAAGTGTCCTTCCTCAAACTAAGTTCAGAAACAGAAGAGGGGAAAGGACTCTCTACTTCTTTCTTTTAACTTTAGGTCATCCTTTGCTTTGGTGTACTCTGGAATGGTTACATCTACTCACTCTGCTGAGTTTCCCTCTATAGGGAGGGAGAAGGTGAGAGCATGACTGAGTCCTCTCTATCAAGGGTGGGGCAAACTCCTACCTCCTTCAGAGTTTTAATAGTCCCTAGTTGTAGGTATTCTATGATTACCTTTGTGCCCTCTCCCAAAAGAAGCTCGAATGGTATTGGCCAGATAGTCTTCGAATTGTTTCTGGTAATTCTTACCATACCATCCTCTGCACAGTTTCTGAACTTATATACTGAGAGGTTACTACACTTAGGAATTTTAATGTGAGAGTTGATTCTCACTCTATCTCCAGGAAATGAAGAGTAGCTCTTCTTCATGCTTTTCTAAAACCAAGTGAACTAAGTGCTTCAAAACAGTTCATCTTTTAATTAGTTTTCCCATAATTCTGTTCACCGTTTAAAAATAGGGAGTGCCACTTAAAGCATTAAATATGCTTAAATAAAGGTAAATACTCCAGAGAAAATAAAAAAACATCCAATTAATGATCTGTCCTAGTTCAGAAAGAAAAGTCTGTATTAGCACAATTGACAGCACTAAAGAGATTGGAGCAAAACTAACACTATTGGCTCTATGAATTGGTTGCACTCAGTAATGACCAAGGCTTGCCTGAGACATGTGGCAAAGTTTGCTGATGAGAGTATGACACTATACACAGAATTTTTACCCCATGTAGCATGATGTGAAGGTAAGAATTGGGTAGAAGACTAAGGTAGTGGCCAGCCAAATGTCATTGTCAGGAGTGGATTTTTCCTCTGTGTTTTAATTGTAATTTCTAATTACACATATAATAGTTCATGGATTATAGAATAATACAGCACAGCAAACATAGCTTATTACAATTCAATATATATTTCAAAATATTTTAATATATAGCAGCAGACTTTGGGGATGCTTCTTTGCCAAATAAACGGTGAAACCTAGTTTCTTTTATCTTTTTAATGTGCTTTCTGATTTACATATAGTTATTTTACATCATGAGATACAGTATGGTTTCATAAAACATGTGTGTAGTATACGATAAATCAATACACACTCACCATCCACAACATTCAACATCACACTATGTTGTACACACTGACAAATTGCTCTAATTTAATATATATACACACATACGCATACATATCTTTGTCTCTGACATTGTTATTCTATTCTGGTATAGTATCTAAACCTATTCCACTTGTTTACATGAACTTTTGCTTCCTTTAATGGGTGGATGCTTTGTAAAGGACTCATGGATCTCCTGCTCTAATTTCTAGGCCAGGGCATTATATTCTTCCTAAAAGTTCTGCTTAGAGTATTAATTGGGAAAACTGGATCAGAGAAACCTCCAGGTGGTAGTGCTATTTTGCTGCCAGATAGTCCTGCATTCTCTCCCAAAGTTCATTCATAATGGTTTTGGCTCTGGGCCCCATATAAAAGTTTATTTTTAACTTTTTTTAAACCCTGTGGAAGAGTCTTGCTGATTTTCTGGTTTTTTTTTTCTTTTCATATAATTTGAACTAATTTAATTGATATCATATTTACTTGTGCCATCAAAATTAGTGTATAATCCGATAAATCAATCCCCCCCCCCCATCCACAACATTCAACATCACACTATGTTGTACACACTGACAAATTGCTCTAATTTAATATATATACACACATACGCATACATATCTTTGTCTCTGACATTGTTATTCTATTCTGGTATAGTATCTAAACCTATTCCACTTGTTTACATGAACTTTTGCTTCCTTTAATGGGTGGATGCTTTGTAAAGGACTCATGGATCTCCTGCTCTAATTTCTAGGCCAGGGCATTATATTCTTCCTAAAAGTTCTGCTTAGAGTATTAATTGGGAAAACTGGATCAGAGAAACCTCCAGGTGGTAGTGCTATTTTGCTGCCAGATAGTCATTCATTCTCTCCCAAAGTTCATTCATAATGGTTTTGGCTCTGGGCCCCATATAAAAGTTTATTTTTAACTTTTTTTAAACCCTGTGGAAGAGTCTTGCTGATTTTCTGTTTTTTTTTTTCTTTTCATATAATTTGAACTAATTTAATTGATATCATATTTACTTGTGCCATCAAAATTAATTCAGTTTAAGAGAGTTGAGTCTACTCTGGTGTTTAATATGCTGTCCTGAAACCAGTCACTAAAATACTTAAAAATAAAAAAAAAAAACACCCTATTTTAGTTCTGCAATATTTTTCCAAAGGCTATGTCTTCCTTTGATGTACAAGTGATCTTTAAAATCAAACTGATAGGTGCCATCAGGTGGCTTGGAGGTTAAAGTGCTGGATTCCCACATGGCCAAGTCACTGACCTGGCAGCTTGAAAATCACACCAGGCCCATGTGTGTGTGTGCCCAAAATCCCGAGAGGAGAATGGAGGAAAAGGGACTGTGGTGTGGTTATCCCCCTTGGGGAGTGATTTATCATTTTCTCTTTCTCTGTCTCTGTCCGGCAAGTGTACATGCCCCATAGCCAAAACCTTTAAAAAATCAAACTGATAATTGGTGTTAATATTGACCTTTCTGTTGAGAATGAGATATTAACAGCTATGGCAGTTCTTCCTAATTCAATAAAGAGAGACGCTCAGAGAATCCACTGCCATCTGATGGTTGAGAGTACACCATATGAATTCAACCATTTGAGGACTTCTAGTGTGTGCCAAATGTGGATGCAATAGTTGTTTAGCTCCAAATAGATAGATTATACTGAGCTGGAAATCTTTTTGAGTTAGTATATCTCAAATAGAACTTTTATTCAATGAGTACTAGATGAGACAACTGGTTTCACCCTGAATTTGTTTAGCTTCTGACAGTCCGATGGATGTAAGTCTTCTGTCCTTCACAGGTAATATTTATGAAATTTTATCAGATAGAATTATGCATGGAATTATATAAAGAACAATACATTGTCTTTTATTTTTATTTGTTTTAATTTTAATTTATTTTATACATTTAATCGCTATACATCACTAGCTTGTTAAGGGAACTTACCCAGCATGAATACACCTCACACCAGTCCAGTTGGAGATGTTATACATGTTATCATTAGCAGACAATACTCTATTTCTGTGTTCAATGGATGTCTTACCTCCCTGTTTTTCTCCTTAACTTCTTTCCTCATACTCTCCTCCTTCTCCCACCCTCTTTCCACACTGTCTCCAGTATCCATAACATTTTCCATGTTGCTATTTCCTCTAATCTTTCCGTTTCTGCCATAGAGTGCAGAGAATCGGTATATATTAACTGGAGTCATATACAATGTCTCTCTTTCATAGCCAGGCTTGCTTCACTTAGTAGTAAATCTTCCATATTCATCCACTTTCTATCAAATGCTAGGTTCTCTCTCTCTCTCTCTTTTTTTAATGGCTGAGAAATATTCCACAGAGTATATGTGCCATGCTTTTACAATCCATTCATCTGTTCATGGACGTTTGGGTTGGTTCCATGTCTTAGCAATTGTAAATAATGCCACAATAAACATAGATGTGAAAGAATTTTTCTTATGTTTTATTTTATTTCATTATTGTATATTTTTTGGAGAGGTTTTTGCTATAGGGCACATGCGCTTGCCAGACAGAGAGAGACAGAGAGACAGAAAGTGAGAAATCACCCCCCAGGGGGGATGGCCATGCTGCAATCCCTTCTACTTTATCCTCCTCTTGGGATCTTGGGCACGCATGCACACACTCCTGGTGTGAGTCTTAAGCCACCAAGCCCTGGACTTGAACCATGATCGACTACATGGGAGCCCAGCAACATAGCCATTACACTAACTGCTGGTCCCTATCATATATTTTTATATTACATTTAATCACATAAATCTTTACAGTGTATAACATTTCTTTTTCCAGCACGATTACTATGCATATTAGTCAAGACAAAGATATTACTGTCTACATTCATCATCATCATCAAAGTCTTTCATTTTTTTCAGATTTTTTAAATTCTCATTATTTTTAAAAAAACATTCAATCACTATATATCATTTATCTTGTAAAGAGAATTTGCTTAACATGAAATACTTCTCAGACTAGTCCAGTTGAATATACTATACATGTTATCATCAACAGGTTATAAACCATTTCTGTGTCCCACTAATGTCATGCCTCTCTATTTGTTCTCACACAATCCTTCCCTATTATGTTCCCTGCCCCCCATTCCACACTGTCTTCAGCATGTATAACTATTTTCACTGCTTTTTTGTCCTCTAATATTTCAATCTCTACCATATAGTGCAGACAGTTGGTATATTAAGTGGATACATACAATATCTTTCTTTCATAGCCTGGCTTAATTCACTCAGCAATAAATCTTCCATATTTGACCCCTTTCTATCAAATGCCTGGCTCTTTTTTATGACTGAATAGTATTCCATAGAGTATATATGCCATATTTTTTCAATCCATTTATATGTTTATGGACATTTGGGTTGGTTCTATGTCTTAGCGATTGTGAATAATGCTGCAATAAACATTGTTGTGCAAGTGCTTTTTCAACTTAATGTTTTCCTATCCTTTGGGTAGATACCCAGGAGTGGGACTGCTGGATCAAATGGTAGCTCTATTTGTAGAACTTTGAGGAACCTCAATTTTGTTATCCACAGTGGCTGGACCAATTAACATTCCTACCAACAGTGTAGGAGAGTTCCCCTTTCATCACAGCCTCACCAACACTTAGAAATTTTGTTCATTTAATCTTCATTCTGACTGGAGTTAGGTAGTATCTCATTGTGGTTTTGATCTTCATCTCTCTTATTATGAGGAATGTTGAACATTTTTTGTATGCTTTTTGACTGTTTGTATATTGTCCTTAGAGAGTTGTTTGTTCAGTGCTAATTTTCCCATATTTTAATTGGGTTGATCATTATTTTTTTTTTTAGTAAACTACTTGAGTTCCTTTCTGTATTCTGATTATTAGACCCTTATTTGAGGCATAGTGTACAAAAATATTCTCCTATTCTAAGGGTTGTTGATTCACACAAATTACTGTGTCTTTTGCTGTATATAAACCTCTTAACCTGATGTAGTCCCACTTATCTATTTTGGGGATTATTGCCTGTGCTTTGGGGGTCTTCTCTAAGAAGTCTTTGCCTATCCCAATGTCTTTGCCTTCCCAAGTCTTTTCCACCAGTAGTTTTATGGTTTGAGGTCTTAGGTTTAGATCTTTGATCCACTTTGAGTTGATTTTTATTAATGGTGAGAGATAGGGGTCCAGGTTCATCTTTCTGCAGGTGGATAACTAGGTTTTCCAACACCATTTGCTAAAGAGTTTTTCCTTTTCTCACTGGATTTACTGGTACTCCTTGTCAAAAATCAGTTGGTTGTATGTTTGGAGGTTTATTTCTGGGGTCTCTATTTTGTTCCATTGTTCCACATGTCTGTTATTGTGCCATTACCATGTGTCTGTTATTGTGCCATTACCATGCTGTTTTGATTACCATAGCTTTGTAATATATTTTATGGTCAAGGAGTAAGATACCCTCCTACTCCACTCTTCTTGTGCAGGATGGCTTTGGCAATATGGGGTCTTTTATGAATCCAAATTTTATGATTGTCTTTTTTATATATGTGAAGAATGTCTCTGGTAATTTGATTGATATTGAGTTAAAAATGTAAAGTAATTTGGATAGAATTGCCATTTTGATTATATTAATTCTTTCAATCCAAGAACATTGTATGTCCTTCCACTTTTTTGTGTCATTTTCAATTTTTTTTTTAAAGATTTTCATAGTTTTCCTTGCAGAGGTTTTTGACTTCTTTGGTTAAATTTATTCCTAGGTATGTTATTCTTTTTGTGGCTATGGTAAATGGAATTACTTTCTTCAGTTCTACATCAGTTTCCTTGTTGTTCCTATATAGAAATGCTAAAGATTTTCATATGCTGGTTTTATATCCTTCAACTTCATTGTATTCATTTATTACTTCCAGGAGTTTTTTCATGGATACTCTTGGGTATTATATGTATATAATCATGTCATCTGCAAATAGAGATAATTACACCTCTTCTTTCCCTTTTTCCCTATTGGAATGCCTTTTATATTATTCTGTTTTCTGATTGCATTAACTTCCAGCACTATATTAAAATGGAGATGAGAAAGTGGGCAGCCTTGTCTTGTACCAGTTTTTAGCAGAAAATCTTCCAGGCTTTCCCCCATTCAGTATGATGTTCGCTATGGGTTTTCATAAATAACTTTTATTGTGTTGAGAAATGACCCTTCTATGTAGATTTTGCTGAGAGCCTTAATCATAAAGTGTTGTTGTATTTTTTCAGATACTTTTTCTGCATCTATTGAAATGATCATATGGTCTGTATCTTTCTTTCTATTAATATGGTATATTACACTTATGGTTTTGCATATGTTGAACCACCATTCCATCCCTGGGATAAAGCCTACCTGATTGTGATGTCTAATTCTTTTTTATATTTTGTTGAATATGGTTTGCTAGTATCTTGTTGAGAATATTTGTGTCTATATTCATTAGAGATATTGGCTTATAGTTTTCCTTCCTTGTTATTTCCTTGTCTGTTTTGAGGATGACGGTGATGGAAGCTTCATAAAATGAATTTGAGAGGGTTCCTTCCTTTTGTATCTTTAAAAATAACTTGAGTAGAATGAGGGTTAACTCTTCTTTAAAAGCTTTGTAGAATTCAGAAGTGAAGTTGTCAGGACATGGGCTTTTCTTTGCTGGGAGGATATTTATTACTGATTCAATCTCATTGTTTGCCATGGGTTTATGCAGACTTTCTATGTCCTCCTTATTCAATCTTGGTAGAGTATTTGTGTTCAGGAATTTGTCCATATCATCCAGATTTTTTGGTTTGTTGGCGTATAGTCACTCATAGTATCTATCCTCTAATGACATTTTGTATTTCTATTGTGTCTGTTGTAATATTGCCTGTTTCATTGCAAGTTTGATTTATCTGGTTCCTTTCTGTCTTCTTCTTATTTGGTCTAGCTAATGATATGTCAATCTTGGTTATCTTTTTAAAGAACCAACTTTTACTTTCATTTATTTTCAATTTCATTAATTTCTGTTTGAATCTTTATTTTTTTTTATCTTGACATTTTTTGGTTGTTTTTTCTATTCTCTGAGGCATGGTCTTAGGTCATCCATTTGACATATTTCCATATTTTTCTTTTCTTTTTTTTTTTGAGGTTGTCCATCTTTTTCTAATGTGCACGCTATTTGCTATGAACTTCCCTCTTATGACTGCTTTTTCTGTACCCCATAGATTATGGAAACTTGTGTACTCATGATCATTGATTTCCATGACTCTTTTTATTTCAGTCTTAATTTTTTCAGTAGATGTCAAGCCATTCCAGAGAAGGTAATTTAGTTTGATATGATTGTGTATTTTCATATGTTTTTATTTTTAAAGTTTATTTATGTCTTCTATGAATAAGATGAAGAAAGAATGAGACATGAGAAACAGCACACCCAATAGGGTTCTGGCACTATGATACACCAGCAGCATCGGCCAACTGCAAATCATAGGCATAAACGTGTCTAGTGTACTCAGAGAGGCCTCTAGATGTGATCTTGGAACCTTCCCATATGAGTCATCATTGCAGAGCTTGTGTTATCACCACACCAACCACTGTCTTGCTCCAACCTTTCATTTTAACTCATAATAATCTTTCCATATTTTGTATATAGTCCTGGAATTTGTAGAAAAAGCTAGAACATACTTATATGTAAAATACAGTACATTTAGAATTTAAGAAAGTTGAAAAAGAGGAACCCACAACAAAGGAAAAAATGTAGTCATTACATTTCACCTAAAGTGAAAACATTGCTTCTTTGCCCATTACCTTCAATAGGCTCAAAATTGACATTGGGAACTCAGTGCTATGTGTGATACTTTCTGACTTATTTCTGTGATGTATATGCTAGTCATTAGGTCAAATATTTTGGATTCATCAGTAATGCTGAATCTGTGTTTTAGTGTAAGCCCCCTACATATTCTTGGCTTATGAACTTCACAAAAGGTATGTGTCTTTCTGTTAGTGTCCTTTGACTTCTGGCCCTTGAAAGAAGACAGCACATATAATAACCTACATTCTACAGCCTTTAGAAATGGATAGTGACTACAGGGCAGAGCATTGTGGGTAGAGGGAGTATCATGGAAAAAAAGCATGAGGTTAGGAAAGTATTTTCTGAGAACTATAATCTATCTGACTTGTTTAGAAAAAAGAGTTTATAATGGGAAGTAATGGGCTAAAAATTTATGATGTATTTTTAATGCCAAAGTCCTAGAAAGCAAATTTACTCTGTCTAGGTCAGGGTTAGGTAAACTATGGTCTTTGGGGAAAATCCAGATAGCTGAAGCTTTTGTAAATAAAATTGTATTAGAACACCACCAGGCTCATTCCTTTAAAAATTGTACATGTTGTTTTCATGCTATAATAGCAGAATTCAGTAGTTGTGACAGAGGCTCTATGGCCCACTAAGTAAAAAATATATGTACTTGACTTTTTACAGAAAAAGTTTGAAGACACTTGGACTGGGCAATAGGGACTTAAAAACCTTTGGGCAGAGGAATGATAAGATTGAAGTGATAACTCATAATCATTATTCTAAAAGTTGTGAGTAGGAGATTTGAGTCTGAATGATTAGTTAGGAAGCTTCTGGAGTTTAGAATAGCTACATTTACAGTTGGAGAGTACTATGGTTTTGATTATGGTTTGACTTCTGATTGTTCATGTTTTGGGGTTTGGGCCCCAGTGTAATGATGTTAGGAGGTGGGGCAAAGTGGGTAGTGATTGAATATGCAATTTAAGAGATGAGGCCTAGTGTACAGTGATTGGATCATGGAGACATTGTTCTCTCAAATGCATGCACACACACACACATGCTCTCTATTGTTAGAAAAGAGAGAGATTCAAGAAAGAGGACATTGTTAGTGATGTTAGATGCTGTAGAAGTATCTGGGAAGTTTAAGAATAGGAAATTAACTTTGGATTTTGCATCCAGGAGTTCACTGGTAGACTTTGACAGAACAGTTTTGGTAAAAGATAGGGGCAGACACGAACAGATGAATGGATTGAAAAACTGGCACATAAAGCCTATGGAATACTACTGAGCCATAAAAAAAATAAAAAACAAACAAGACCCTGGCTTTTGACAGAAAGTGGATGAATATGAAAGATTTACTGCTGAGTGAAGCAAGCCAGGCTATGAAGGAAAGACATTGTATGTCTCCACTTAATATATACTGAGTGTCCACATTCTATGACTGAAACTGAATGACTAAAGGTAAAACTTAGTAAATGTTTGGGAATACCAGATACAGTGTGGGAAGAGGGCAGGTGAAGGAGTAGAGTCTGAGGAAGGACATTAAGGAGAAAAATAGAGAGGCAAGGCATTTATGGGACAAATAGTATTGTCAACTGGACTGATGAGAAATGTACACATGTTGGAATATTCACTTTGTAAGCTAAGTAACATGTGATTGAATTTTAAAAAAATTGAAATAAAAAGAAATAAAAGTTTTATAAAAAGATAGTGGCAGAAGCAAGGCTTTTAGAGTTTAAGAAATGTTAAGTGGAGTATAAAGAATGGTCTATTCTTTTGGGACATGTGCCTCAAAACAAAGGGAAAGAATTGGGAAGTATTGGGGCCAGCAGGTGGTGTGGTGGTTAAGGGCACTGAACTCCCACATGGCTGACTGTGGTTCGAGTCCTGGACCTGGTGGCTTGCTTTCTCACGTTCTCTCTCTCTCTTTCTCTCTCTCTCTCCCTCTCTGGACAAATTTATGTAAATAAATAAATAAATAAATAAGTTAAATAACAAATAATTTAAAAAAAAAGAATTGGGAAGTATATGAAGAAGGTAAAATATCTCACTTCCCTATGGCCTTCTGTTAACAGGCCAAAGTAGGGTAGATAGGTTGGATTGAAGGCCCAGTTAGAGCATAACTGCAGACCTCCGAAGTTCCCTAATTGTACCCATGTTGAGGTGGAAACTTCATCTTGATAAGGTACCTCATGTGACTTCACACAGATCAAGTGCAGAAAGCAATGGAAAAATGAGCTCGTAAAAAGAGGGCTAATGCCTATAAGAATGTCTCTTTCCTAAGTAATCCCTCCATTTCAAGGACCTAGAGCTTTATTCATTTTGTGGTTTGAAAACTATTACTTGGGGCTCCACATGTGTATTGTACCTACTAGAAAGAGCTGATTCTCTAGTCTGCCTTTCTCAAAGCCCAGCTGGGTCAGATTGCATTTCACTGGTCACTTGAGACCAAGAAAGCATCAGTTGAGCCATAGAAAGCAGACAGCATAAACTGTCATTATGCAGCATAAATTAAAATTTCAGAAGTTATGAGGAAATGATCACATGGGAGGCATTATACAGCTGAATTTATATTCTAAATTGAGATATTTTCCTGGCTTTAAAATTGGAATGTCTGAAGAACGTCTGAATATGTCTCCTGAGAATCCAACTAGGACTGATTGGGGTGGATTTGTGGAAGTGGGGGGCAAGGTCAGAGGGAAGTAGAATTTCAGATCAACATATGGAAGAGCTTTTAGGCTACCAGGACACATTATTCCAGGAACTGTTATTTAAGCATTCAAATTGGAAATCTAGTGGTGACTTACATTTTGGCTTATATCTGAGGAGAATGCACAGAAAGAGCACTGCACTGAGAGTGGAGTGGGGGTTATTAGCCATGTAAGATGATCCACTCATATTTGGACCTGTTTTCCTGTTTGTGAATTGAAGAAATTGGAATAAATGACGCTAGAGAGTCCTTTCTTCTCTAATATTTCAAGATTTCATTTTCTTGGCAGCACACAATGGTATAATACCTTTTGTGTCAGGAGGTTCGGGGGTAGGAATCTGATATATATGTATTTGTACATGTATATGTATAGTACATGTATTATATATAGACATTTGATATTTATGTATGTGTATATATATACATATATCTGATGTATATCAGATATATTTTTACATACATATATAGTATATATGTGTATATGTATAGGAATCTTTACATGTATATATACACACACATATATATGTATATGTACAGGAATATATATGTGTATATATATACATATTAGGTATAAATGTATGTATATATCAGATATATTTTTTGAGAGAGATTTTTGCTATAGGGCACGTGCACTTGCTGGAGAGACAGAGACAAAGAGACAGAACGTGAGAAATCACCCCCCAGGGGGGATGGCCATGCCACAATCTCTTCTTCATTCTCCTCTTAGGATTTTGGGCATGCATGCACACACACCTGGTGTGAGTTTTAAGCTGTGGAGTCCAGGACTAGAATCATGGCCAACTATGTGAGAGTCCAGCAACGTAACCATTATGTCATCTGCTGGTACTAGACTCTCATATATTTTTAAGTTTATTTAATTAATTTATTCCTTGAGAGCAAGAAATGTATTCCCAACCTTATCTCCAAGATGGTTAAGCAAGAGACAGGGACCTAGTTTTTATTGGCCTATTTTCTCCTAAGACCTGTTCAGAGAAATGAGCATCTAACTTTTCTCGGCTCAGCCCCTTTATTTTGCACAAAGAGACTAAGTTAACAAATATGAAGAAGTCAAGCTTCGGTGGTCAGAGTTCACTGACTAGGACAATATAAACCAAGACATTCATAGTATAATTTGTTTTCCCCATTATCAGGGTAAAATAAGCACAAATATTGTTTTACGCAGTGTCTTACATAGCATCATTGAGATGAGAACAAGACAATAAACAAGCTATTGTACACTTCTCTTTCTGAGGTTGACCTTGTAGCCACACATCTGTGTAATCCACAAATGGACAGCACCTCACAAAGGAGGCATTGTGTCTAGCCTACTTGCCTCCTTTAAATGCCACCGTCTCAGAACACAAACCAACTACTGCATATGAGGACAGTTTGGGACCACACTCAGCCTCCCAGGTTTTGTTTTGAACCTCCTGCAACCCGCTGGATTTTATCCTGTGTCTGATCTATCTGGCTATTTACCTTGCATTTGCTTTCTCATTTTTCTCCCTCGTTTGCCCTTGTGAGTTGAAATGCCAAACAAAGCAGGGGACTTGAGAAGACTAGGTGAGCAGAAAATATGTGTTGAATGAAATAGAGTGTCAGACAGCATTGCTGGGAGCCAGGGATCAGCCCTGGGGTACTCTATCCCAGGTGAGCCTAATAGAGAGTGGCTTATAAGAAATAAATGGGAAGAGTGTGGTAGAAGGTCTAGTAGTGTGGTCATCTTCCTTCTAATAACCTTGAGAGCAATTGTAGGCATCTGTTCTCTCCATCCTTCTTTGTTGGCTGGACATTAAACTCCAAATAGGAGTTAAGAACAGACTGTAAGTCTGGGCTCTACTCCCAACACTCATAACTAGCTCAAGGACTTTGAGCCTACTATTTCCCCTTCTCTGGGTTTCATTTTCTCATGTCTAAAATGAGGAGGGGGGGTGATTCTTTGATCCCATCTCTATGAGGTCTTTCACTGATGATAGTCTAGGACTTTATGAGATAACCAGCCACAGAAACTAAATCAAATCTGCTCAGTACTTAAACTTCTTATCTTTATTTTTTTAAACAAATCACATTTCCTTAGATGTCCTGACTTTTAGGTGAGTAATGACACCTGGGTTCCCTTGGCTCTATTAGCTTTGCTAATCTGCCAGTGAACCTACCAAGCAATGGATTGATTGATTTTTTCTTTCTGAACTTTTGTGAAAAATGTTTTAAAGGCAAGTGCTCTGTTGCTCTCTGTATCATCATTTATTAACTTCTTTCTCATTGAAACTTGTTAAATTCAAAAACTATTTCTGTAGCCATTTAATTTCTCCATTAATTCAAATATTGATTTTACCTTTCCTAGAGACATGAAATAGATGACACATGTTTTTATTTGAGAGATTTAGAACACTTTACAGTTTCTCAATTAGGGCCCTCTCTATTAATTAAAAAGTACTTAGACTAAGTTAGATGAGGTAGATTTATGGATCTAAACTCCTTCCCTTCCCCCTTTCTCCCTTCTTTCCTTTCTCACTTTCTTTTGGATATAGGGAGCACTAGGACTTTATGAGCTAACCAGCCACAGAAACTAAATCAAATCTGCTCAGTACTTAAACTTCTTATCTTTATTTTTTTAAACAAATCACATTTCCTTAGATGTCCTGACTTTTAGGTGAGTAATGACACCTGGGTTCCCTTGGCTCTATTAGCTTTGCTAATCTGCCAGTGAACCTACCAAGCAATGGATTGATTGATTTTTTCTTTCTGAACTTTTGTGAAAAATGTTTTAAAGGCAAGTGCTCTGTTGCTCTCTGTATCATCATTTATTAACTTCTTTCTCATTGAAACTTGTTAAATTCAAAAACTATTTCTGTAGCCATTTAATTTCTCCATTAATTCAAATATTGATTTTACCTTTCCTAGAGACATGAAATAGATGACACATGTTTTTATTTGAGAGATTTAGAACACTTTACAGTTTCTCAATTAGGGCCCTCTCTATTAATTAAAAAGTACTTAGACTAAGTTAGATGAGGTAGATTTATGGATCTAAACTCCTTCCCTTCCCCCTTTCTCCCTTCTTTCCTTTCTCACTTTCTTTTGGATATAGGGAGCAGACCTTGTACTAGACATTTTCACATGCACTTAATCATTGTAATATATATTTAAGTAGGCTGTATTATCACTGTTTTACAAGTACTAAAACTGAGGGTCACTGAGGTTAAGTGACTAATTTCAAGGTCATATGACTAATGTGTCTTTCCTGCCCATCCCTGCCTTCTCTGGTGTACCAAATTCCAATCAGTTCCCCTGAAATAAATGTCATTGGCTTCCCCAATCCAATTCATTAAATAGAAACAGCTTCTGCTATTTGCATCAAAATTTTAAAAAATTGGTTACTTTTTCTTTCACTTTTTGTGGAAACCTGAGAAGTACAGATGAACATAGTGAAGAAGAAGAAAAAAATATTTGCACGTATCATGTAGAAGTAACTCCTGCTATTAGTATAGTGCATGTCCTTCCAGTATAAAGCATATTCACACATATCATTTGTGTTTCCTAGAAACTCCATCTGGTTATCATGTCCATCATACACTAGACAGACAAGATACTTGCCCAAAGTATTGACTGGGATGTAGTTGAGCGCAGGCTCACTCCTAACGTTGACTCTAGTTTGGAGTTGATTTTGCCACATAAGCAATTTCTATTGAGGGCAAAGGAAAGGGAAATTTTCAGTCACTATTTATCCTCATCGCTTGAGCAAATGTCAATATTTGGTAAAATATAAATCCTGTCAGAGCCCCACTAAAGATCCTGTGCCAGGCACACAAAGTAAGCCAGGACTTATTTGCCATCTCAGAAGGAGATTAAAGGATGGCCTCGGAAAAGGTGCCTCATTTGCAATTTCCAATGTAAAGAAGGGACTCTAATACTTTGTTCTGTAGCCTTTGGCCAAGGCTGAGAGTACAACTCACACCCTAGATTGCCACCCACTTGGAAGATGTCTGGCCTCCTAGGATTTCCATAAACCTGCAAGTTGTGGTTTCCTGTAACTTATATAAATACTCATTTGAATAGTTAGGAGTGGTAGGTACTTGGAAGTACCACCACAGTCTCATGACCTTTTAAAACAGGCACTTTGGGGCCATCAGGTGGCATGGAAGTTAAGGTGGCTGGATCCCACATAGCCCACTCTGTGCTTTGTGTCCTGGAAATGGCAGTTTGAAAATCACACCAGGTGCGTGTATATGCATGCCCAGAATTCCAACAAGAGAATGGAAGAGAAGGGATTGTCCTGTGATTCCTCCCCACACACACACCCAGAGTGATTTCTCACTTTCCCTCTCTCTCTGTCTCACTCTGCTGAACACACACACCCTACAGCAAAAACAACAGGCACTTTGGGGTCAAAGACCACTATTAAATATGCCTCAAGCCCAGTAGTCATTAAGGTGGATAGCTCCATTAGCTGCGTTTGAAACACATGCATCTTCTTTATCAAACTAAGATTTTGCCTGCTGGGAAAAGTGTCTTAGGGCAGGTGTTCTCTATGTTTTTTTTTTTTTTTTGAAAGAGGTTTTTGCCATAGGGCACATGTGCTCGCCAGAAAGACAGAGAGAGACAGAGAGACAGAAAGCAAGAAATCACCCCCCAGGGGGGATGACCACACCACAATCCCTTCTCCTCCATTCTCTTGGGATCCTGGGCACACATGCACACGTGCCCAGCGTGAGTTTAACCTACCAGGTCTGGGACTCAAACTGCAGCCTACTACATGGGAGTCCAGTGACATAGCCATTATGCCAACTGCTGGTCCCAAAGGGCAGGTGTTCTCCAAATTAAGCCCAAATAGAATCCAGGATTTAGATTTCTGGCTAGCTTTAAAGGCCTTTTTTAAATAAGTAATACAAGAGATATGTGTCTATTTTGAAAAATTCACAACAATGTAGACACATATGAAGTTATAAGAAAGCTCCTTTTCATTCTACTCACTTCCTAACCCAATATGCCATGAGTAGCCTTTGTTGACGGTTTGATATGTATACTTAAACACTGTATCAATGCACAGGCTAAACATAAATGTGCATATATAGTGTGTGGTTTTTTTTGTACTTTTTATTGAGGTATAGTATACATAAAGAAAAAGAAATGAATATGGAACAATAGGAAACATACTGCTTTTTAAATTTACATTTGTGTATATTTAACCACTACTTGGATCAAGATAGAAATGATTTGTATACATTTTTGAAAACTAAAATAGGGCTAGCTGTAGTGGTGGTGCAGCAGTAATGCCACAGCACCCCACAATGCTGAGGCCTTATGAGAAGGTCTTGGGTTGGTATGCTGAGGGCTTCCTGTACATGCCAAGTGTGCACACATGCCCATGATACTGGCTGGCTAGAGTTAGGGGTAGAATTGTATCATGAAGACCCTGTTAGAGATGTCTCTCTCTCTCTCTTTCTCTCCCTCTCTCTCTCTCTCTGTCTGTCTTTATTTTCCTCTCTCATAGGAGAAATAAATAAACTTAAAAAATTAGAAATAGGAAGATAGCATACATATAATTTCCCAATTTTATGTTATCATGTATTTGACCATGTCAGTATATAGAAAACTACCAACTCTGTCCACATAGAATTCCATAGTATAGCTATACCACACTAAATGTAACAGTATTATTAAGATATAACTTACACACCACAATATTCACCTATTTAAGGTGTACAACTCAGTGTTTTTTAGTATATTTGTAGAGTTGTGCAGTCTTCAACACAATATAATTCTAGAATATTTTTGTTGCCCTCAAAATAAACTCTGTATCCTTTACCTACTACCCTCCAAGTCTCTCAACGCCTCCAACTGTAGGCAGCCACTAATCTACTCTGCCTCTATATATTTGCCTAGTAGAATATAGTAGTGGTAACCATGAATCTACTTTCGGTTTCTACAAATTTGCCTTCTGGGTTATCTTACAAATGTACTCATACAATATGGGGCAGGTGGAAGCTTTTAAAAATTCATGGAAAATCACATTATCTTTCCTTTCCATTTTCTATAAACTTTCAAAATATTATTTTTTAAATATTTAATGTTTCTTTATTTGCGATAGAGTGCATGTACACATGAGGAAGGGGAAAGAGAAAGAGAGGAGCACCCTCCACAGGGTCTGCTCATGCCATGATTCTCTTCCTCCAGTCTTCCAGGTCATCAAATCTTGAGAACCCACACAAATGTGTTTTGGGCTGACTGAGACTGGGTATTTGAACCACAGTTACTGTGTGGGATAAATTCCTCCTGAGCAAGCATTACCTATGTGACATGAAGCTGGCAAAATTTTTCCATTAACTTTTTGAGCCCTCCCCCCATCATATGTGGTCTTTCACATCAGGCATATATCATTAGCATAATCTTTTCAAGGTTTACCATGTTGTTGCATGTCTCAGTACTTCATTTCTTTTTATTGAAGAATAATATTCCACTGTATAACTATACCACATTTTATTATTTACTTATTTATTTTTTAGGTTCAATCACAGCATACCAAATGAATTGTCCCATCATGAATACACTGCATATCAGTCCAGTCAGAAACATTACCATATACATTATAAACAACAGATTTCTTTCCATTTCGGGTCCCTTAAATGTTTTGCTTCTTTCTTTACCTTGATTCCCTCCTGCTCACTCTCCCCTATCTCTCATGCTCCTCCCACACTGTTTATCTATCGCTTAATAGATATTGAGTTTTTTCTACTTTTTAGCTATTGTTAATAATACTTTATAAGGGCTGGTCCCAAAGCCAGAGGATTAGGGAGCCAGATCCCACATGGTCAACTGTGGTTTGATTCTCAGCCCCAGTGGCTTAAAAAACACTGTGTGTGTGTGTGTGTGTGTGTGTGTGTGTATGCCCTAAAGCCCAACAGGACAGAGAAAAGGAGGAGAAGGGATTGTGGCATGAACACATACCACTGAGGGGTGCCTTTTCTCTATCTCGAGATCTCTCTTTTCTCTCTCTCTCTCTCTCTTTCACTGTCTTTCTCTGATAAGCACATGTACTCTCTGGAAATTAAAAAAACATTCTGCTATGAATATTCACATGCAAGCTTTTGTTTGAATGTCTGTTTTCAGTTCTTTGAGGTATATATACATCTAAGAATGTACATACTCATTTAGCCCTATACTACATAATTCATAGACTGCATTAAATTAAGTTTAATAAATTCTACTAGGCATGGAATTGATAGATAATATGGTAAGTCTATGTTTAATCTGTTGAAGAACTGTCAAACTATATTCTGTAGTGTCTATTTTACAATCCCATGAGGAACATATGGATATTCCAGATCCTCCATATTCTTGCTAATACTTGTTATTTATAATTAAAAATAAAATTGTAGTTAGCCTAACCTAGGTGGTACATTCTGTAGCATGCAGGCTTTAGTGACAGGCAGATTCAACTCCAAAAGTGATTTGTCATGGTGCCATTTATCTCCATAGATTACAACTTTCAGCTATGACAAGGCTTTGCCTATGTCTGGATCAAAATAAGCATGGGGGTGGGGGTGTCCAGCAGATAGTATAATGATTTCATTGCTGGACTCCCATGTAGTTGACCACAGTTTGAGTCTCAGACCCGGAGGCCTAAAACTCACACTGGATGCATGTGTGTGCATGCCTGCCCAAAATCCCAAAAGAAGGATGAAGGAGAAGGGATTGCAGCATGGCCATCCCTCCTGGGGGTGATTTCTCACTTTCTGTCTCTGTCTCTTTGGCAAGCTCACCCACCCTATAGCAAAAATCTCTCTTAAAAATTTAAAAGCATGGGTACTACATTCAAGAGCACTGTAAGAGGAAGAACGAACCCTTCTCCAGGGCTCTGGAAGTCAACGTCCCCTCTTCTGGGAAATATCATAAGGACTGAGTTATTACTGACAATGGAAGGCAGTGTGTGCCTAGTGTTTTGAAGCCCTGTGTTGCCTTCTGGTGTTATTGGGTCTAGGAGAGTGTTCTGTGTTTAAAGTGCTTTCATTTCTGCCAGGAATAAGCCTACTCAGTCTTGGATGAATTAACAAAATGATTCTGGGAATTTTCATCTATATTTATTTTGAAAAGTATATGTATATTTAATGTACACTCCCAGTGCTCCTTCAGAATACAGAGAGAAACAACAACATTGATTTATTGAAACTTTGACTGTTTTGAATGTTTTATTTCAAATGTATAAATCATGTTGAAAATTGGAAACATACTTTTTTTACTAAATACATTTATGTTTTGCTTAAGACATTTTTTCCTCCTCTGTTTTCTCATTTATTATATGCTCTAATAACTTAAACAGATTATAAAGGCAAAGTAGACTCGTGGGGCATGAACCTTAGTGCCAAATAAGCCTTAGTTCATGTCTACCTCTGTCACTTCCTAAATATAAACTATTGAGTAATGTGGTAGGCAGAATAACATGCAACCCCCTCCATTCCCCACAAGGCATCCAAATTCTAACCTCTGGAAAATATAAATACATTACCTCCCATGGCAAAATTGACTTGACAGATGCAATTAAGGTTATGGACCTTGTGGTGGGGAGAGTAGCCTGGATTATGTAGGTGGGCCCAGATAAGTCACATGAGCCCCTTAAAACCAAAAACTTTCTCTATATGATGTTAGGGAGATGTCAAGAAAATGGAGGCATGAAAGAAGTGGCAGAAGGGAAGTTGGAGAAATTCAAAGCAGAAGTACTGAACTCATTATTGCTAACTTGAAGGTGGAGGATCCAAGAAAGGCTCTTGGATAATAGCCAATGAGGAAATGGGAATCTTAGGTCCACAACTACAAGAAACTGAATCCTGTCAATCACCTAAATGAGCCAGCAAGCTGATTTTCCCCCAGTGCCTCCAGTAAGAAGCACAACCTTGCCAACACCTTGATTTCAGCCTTTTGATATCCTAAGCAAGCAGACAACCCAGGTTGGCCATGCCATGCCTAAATTATGATCTACAGAACTATGAGCTAATAAATGGATGCTGTTTTGAGCTGCTAAATGTATGGTAATTTGTTATAGCAGCAGTAAAATACTTATACAGTAAATTCCTAACTATTTGTAAATTAGGAATAGCTCTGCTTACCTTGAAAGGTTGTTGAAAAGATTAAAAATTACATAAATAGGGGCCAGATGGTGGCTCAGCGATATAGAGTATCATGCTCTGCAAGGCTGACCACCATGGAAAGGTTGCCAGTTTGCATCCAGAGACCTCCCTGAGTACTCTGGGCACAGGTGTGCCTATGGTCTGAGGTTGGTTGAAGTCTGGAGGTGGATTTTGGTGTCAAGATCCAGTTGGGGATGCCTTTACACTCTCTCTTTCTCTGTGTGTGTGTGTGTCTCAGAAGAATTTAAAAATAGTAGTTCTCCACTTAAAGAAGTAATAAAGTTTTGGGACCAGCAGATGATGGTGTAATGGTTATGTCACTGGACTCCTACATGGTCAACTGTGGTTTGAGTACTGAACCTGGAGGCTTGAAACTTATGCTGGGCACATGTATGTGCATGCTCAAGATCCTGAGGCAGAAATGGAGCAGAAAGGATTGCAGCATGGCCATCCTCCCTGGAGAATGATTTCTTGCTTTCTATCTGTCTCTTCTGTCTCTGTCTCTCCAGTGAGCACGCATGCCCTATAGCAAAACTCTCTCTCTAAAATAAATTAATAAATTAAATTAAATTAAAAAAATAAATAAATAAAAGATTTTTCTCTATGAAAGTACACTGTAATATTTTCAAAAGGGAAAGATGATTTTTTTTGGAGAGGTTTTTGCTATAGAGCACATGCACTCACCAGACAGACAGAGACAGAGAGACAGAAAGTGAGAAATCACCCCCCAGGGGGGATGGCCACACCGCAATCCCTTCTCCTCCATTCTCTTCTCGGGATCTTGGGTACGCATGCACACGTACCCGGCGTGAGTTTAAGCCACTGGGTCCGGGATTCGAACTCCAGTTGACTACATGGGAGTCCAGCAGCATAGCCATTATGCTAACTGCTGGTCCCAAAAGGGAAAGATGATCTTTTTAGGAATATTCGAAGACCATTATATTACATGGGCCATTTTCTTAGGGAAAGTTTATGGATCTTGATATCTTTCCAGAGCTAGATTTTGAGCTTTCGGAATAGTTTCTTTGATCCCAAATATGTGCACATCTCACTTTAAAGACCACAGTGATTCAGTAACATTAATATGCCCAACTGATCCTCTAATCAATCTGTTTGCTTTATATAATGAAATAAGCATGACTAGTTATGTAGCCCATATCTGTACAAGGTGATGTCAAGCTTCACTCATCATCCACTTTAATTTTAAGTTTTAAGTCTGGAACACAATATAATTCTGCTTACTCTGTCACCCACAAGGAGGTCATTGATTAGTGTATAAAAGGACACAAGTGATTGTCTCTTTTTCAGTAGTTGTCTTTTCTAAAAGAAGGAAAATGAGAACTTATTTTAATCCACTTGCATGGCAATTTAGTTTCTTATCACTAACTGGAATAAATGAAAATCCCACCTTAAAATATGAAGAGAATAGCCTTTATTTCATTAAAAACATTATTAAGTGGGCCAGCCCCATGGATCCTACATGGTTGACCATGTGCTTCAAACCCTAGCCCCAATGGCATGTGTGCATGCATGCTCAGAATCCCAACAAGATGGAGAAATGGAGAAGGGATTGCAGCATGACCATATCCCATTGGGGGTTGTTTTCCCCCTTTCTCTCTCTCTGTCTCTCTCTAGTGAGTGTATGTACCCTGTGATAAAATAAACAAAAAAGCAAAATATTATTAAGCACCTGGGTGCTTTGCTTTACATGATCTCAGCTAGGGTTGCCACATTTAGCAAAGAAAAAAAGACTCAAGAAGAATTTGTATTTTAAATAAAGAATTTTTAAAAGTATAAGTACATTCAATGCAATAGTTGAGGCATACTAAGAAAAATGTGCTATTTTCTTGAAATTCACAACTAACTGTGCACCTATATATACTTTAAAAAATTTTTTTTCATTTCATTTTCTTCCATACATTCAATCACATTATTATTTGTCTTACAAAATGGATATTTCAACAGGTGAACATTTCTCCCTGATACAGTTGATAAAACTACAAAATATCTTCATCAGATAATACCACATTTCTTCATGCCATTAATGCTTTGCCTCCCTATTTTTCTTCTAAATGTCTTTCCTCAGACCCTCCTCTTTCACACACAGGACATACAATGCCTCTCCTTCATAGCATGGCTTGCTTCACTCAGCAGTAAGTCTTTCATATTCATCCACTTCCTTTCAAAAGCCAGGGTTTTGTTGTTTTTTATGGATGAATAGTATTCCATTGAGTATATGTGCCACAGTTTTTCTAACCATTCATCAGTTCGTGGGCATTTGGGTTGTTTCCAATACTTAGCAATCGTGAAAAGTGCCGCAATAAACATCGATGTGCAAGCACTTTTCTGATTATGTATTCTTCTGTCCTTTGGGTAGATACCAAGAAGCGGGATTGCTGGATCATATGGTAGTTCTATTTATCTAGTAGATTTTTGAGGAATCTCCAAATTGTTCTCCACAGTGGTTGGACCAATTTACATTCCCACCAGCAATGTAAGAGAGTTCCCTTTTCACCACACCCCTGCCAGCACTTACCATTTTTTTAATCTTATATATACATTTTTAGATATACTTTTGCTATAGGGCATGTGTGCTTGCTGGAGAGAGAAAACTAGGAATCACCTCTAGGGGAGATGACTACAGTGCAATCTCTTCTCCATTCTCTTCTCAGGATTTTGGGCATGAATGCACATGCACCTGGTGTGAGTTTTAAGCTGTTGGCTCTGGGACTCAAACTGTGGTCAACTACGTGGGAGTATAGCGATGTCACTATTATGCCATTGCTGGTCCCATCAACTGGACACCTATATTTTATCTGGAAAACTCTACTGGTCTCTTAGGGTAGGTGCCTAGTGCATCTCTTAGGAGCAAGCCGTTAGAAAGCAGTTGGCATCAGGCAGGCTCAACAGCAGGTATACAGTTAGACATTAGCTAGGGAAGGTGGAAAGGATGGCAGTAGGCATTAAGTAGGCATCCAGATAGGCAGGAAATCATGAACATTGTGGTCCAGTATTAAGGATACTCCCTTAGGACTGAAAAGACCAAAATAGGACTGTAGAGAGATAAAATGGGGCATGCATCATTGGCCCACAGTAATTACGTGGTCATTAGAGACTAATTGGTAGACTGCAAGTACTGAATATGATAAGATCTCAGTTACTATAACCAGGGTACAAGATCAAAGCAAGATCAGAGGCAAAGTCAGTCATATCCAGTTATTGGCATAGGATTCATTACATTTCCTGATCAAAGCAGATTGTCAATTACATGATCCTAAAGCCTTGATTGAGCTTGTGTTAAGGAAATACAGCTTCAGAAAGGATCAAGCTTTTGGATAGTTGGAAATTGGGCTGCAGAATGTCACAAGCATCATTTGCTGACATTTAGTTCAATTTAAAGCAGGGGGTATTTATTGAACCTCCACTAAACGCCCTACACTCAGGTACTGTGAGTACTATGAGACATTTTCCTTGTCTTTTATTTTCCATAAATATATTCCTTTGCTAAGTAAATTATTATATTTGAACTTGAGTCTGGACAAGATGATTCAGATATTTTTTCCTTTATTTCCCATGCTAAGTACAATTACAATCCCTGGAAATAATGCAAGAGGCAACCAACAGGAACTCAGAAAATTGGGGAAGAATTCATAGGACAAATTGGTTTGAGACTCCAACACCCCTTAACTTTCCCACCCAACAGAGAAGGCAACCGAGTCCCAACTTTTATCAAATCTTAATCTAAAAGCATAAGAGAATAACCTAGACAACATGAGGAATGGGGTTCTATCCTCCTTTTGGGGATGTAGTAACTCCTCTGTATTGGTTTTCAAGGGCTACAATAGCCAAACTTGCAATGTGGCTTAACAACAGAAATTGCATTCTCATAAGGCTGGAGGCTTGAAGTCTAAGATCAAGATGCTACCATTTGACTTCTTTTGAGGCCTATTGCTTGGTTAAAAGATATCCATCTTGAAGCCGGCAGGTGGCATGGTAGTTAAAGCTCTGGAATGGTCCACCATGGCTTGAGTAATGAACCTGGCAGCTTACAGTAAACCTGGCAGCTTACTTTCTCATTTTCTCTCTCTCTCTCTCTCATGAGCACACATGCCCTATAGTGAAAAATTTTTTAAAATAATAAATAAAATTTTAAAAAGATGCATTCATCTATTTGGGCTGGTAGGTAGTGTAGTGGTTAAGGTTCTGGATCCCACATGGTTAAGCATGTGGGTCTAGTCCAGGACCTCTGGCTTGAAAAATCATGACAAGTGCATGTATATGCATGCCCAAAGTCCTGAGAAGAGAAATGGAAGAGAAGAGGTTGTGACATGGCCATCCCTCCCATAAAGTGCTTTTTCACATCCCTCTCTCTGTCTCTGTTTCTCCTATAAGCACTTGCATCCTATAGCAAAAAGTTGAAGGAAAAAAAGTCCGTCTACTCACTGTGTCCTCCATGATTGTACATCTTTGGTGTCTTTTCATTTTCTAATAAGGATTACATTCAGATTAGATTAGAATTCACCTGAACTGGCCTAATTTTAACTTAATCACCTCTTTAAAGACCCCATCTTCATATAGTTTCATTCCAAGTTACCTGAAAGTGGGCTTGAACACATGAATATTGGGGGGGGGGGAAGATGTCAAAATTCAGCCTATAATTTTTCCCTCACAACTAATAAGAATGGGCTGGGGAGAGTTGCTCTGCCTTCCCACAAGGCCTTTGTTCTTCTCCCCCAGTGTGATACACTTCAGCAAACTGAACTCTACCACTACCAGCTGCTGAGCTAGAAGCACTCTCCATCTGCCATAGTCCAGAATGATTCCAAAGAAGCCTCTTTGTTCCTACAAACCTAAGACACCCTTCTGTGTTACTTATGTTTTTTTCAAAAAATTTTTCTGTATTTTTTGATGTTCTGGCATGTGAAACCTTACTGAGTGGGAAGGGACTGCTCCTCCAAGTTTAGTTTATTTCTAAAGATAGTGAATAATTTGCCTGCATACAAACCAATCATTTCAAGTAGATATCCACTGCATTAAAAAAAAAAAGAGTAAAAGGAATGCATATTGAAAAGGAAGTAATAACATTGTCTCTATTTACAGATGATCTTATCATATAAGTAGAAAATTCCAGAAGTCTGCAAAAAATTTTCTAAAAGTAATACATGAGTTCATCAAATTTGCAAGATCTATATACAAATTCAGTTACATTTCTATATGTTAACAATAAATGTAATGACACTGAAATTAAAAACAATACTATTTTAAATTGTTCCATAGAAAATTGAACACTTTGGTATACATTTAATAAAACATGAATAGGACCTTTATGGTGAAAATTATAAAATGTTGATGAAAGAAATCAAAGAAGACCTAAATAAATGAAGATACAAACCATGTTCATTAGTTGAAAGACCCAACTTAAAAAAAATATTAAATCACCCAAATAGATAAACATATTTAACTCAAGTCCTATCAACATCCAAGTAGTATTTTTTTTGGTAAATATATACAAGTTTATTCTAAAATTTATATGGAGAGTCATGGTTTTTTAAATTGCTAAAACTACCTTGACAAAGCAGAATAAGGTGGGACGAATCACTCTACTGATATTAAGTCTTATACACCTACAGTAATCAAGGCATCATAGTATTGACAAAGGAATACACATAATAGATAAATAGAACAGAATAGGGAATTCAGAAGTAGAACCACACCAATGTGTTACACTTAATTGATTTTTAAAAATTTATCAGTGGGAGTGCATGGTAACAGAGAGAGAGAGAGAGAGAATGAGAAAGCTTCTCCTTGAGGATGGTCATATCACAATTTCTTTTTTTCCATTCTCCTTTTATGATTTTGGATATGCCCACACACACATGTTTCTCAAACCACCCAATCCAGGACTTGAACTGCATGGTTGACCATGTAGGATGCAGTCACCTTAACCACCATATCACTGGCAGGCCCGTTTTTATTGTTTCTGGCAAAGGTACAAAAACATTTCAATGAAAAAGCCATAGCCTTTTTGATGAATGGTCTAGAGCAACCCAGCATCCATAATGAAAGAAATAATAAAGGAAAGAAACTGTCTAAACTTCATACATTATACAAAACCCATCTCAAAATAGATGATATACTTAAGTATAAAATGTGACATTTTAGGAAAATATCATTGGAATCTATGGCTACACAATATGTTCTAGACTTAACACCAAAACCATAACTCATAAAAGGAGAAACTATAAGCTGAGTTTGATATGTAAAATTTTAATTTTGAGAAAGACCCAGTGAAGAGAATGAAAAGACCATCTAAATACTGCAATGAAATATTTTTAAACAAAATATATGACAAAGGACTAGTATCTAGAATACAGAAAGAACTCCCAAAACTCAATGGTTAAAAAAAAGTTTGGAAAATGGCCAAAAGAAATCAAAAGATATTATATATATATATATTATATTATACACACACACACACACACACACACACACACACACACACACACATATGAAAAAACAAATGTCTTAATCAATTTGAAGTTCCTATGCCAGCAAATGGGATGGTGGTTGAGGCACTGGACTCCCACATGGCCAATTACAGTTCAAATCCTGGACATACAGGCTTGAGAGTCAGTGTTAGGGTTAGGGTTAGGGTTATGTGTGTGCATGCCCAGGGTCCCAGGAAGAGAGTAGAAGAGAGTAGAGAGATTGAGATATGGCCATTCCTCCTCAGGGGTGATTTCTCACTTTTGCTCTCATTTTCCCACTCGCTGTCTCTGTGTCACTTTGATGAATGTATGTATCCCATGGTAAAAACTATTTTAAAAGTTACTATAACAGAGTACCTGATTCTGCATGATTTACAAAGAAAAGAGATTTATTTGGCTCATGATTCTGTAAACTGGAAAGTCCAAAATCATGGTACTAATATCTACTCAACTCTGATGAGGGCTACAACATGCTGCTACATCCCATGCTAGAAAAGTGATAGATCAATGGGTATATGCAAGATTGGAGCACAACAATGGCTGACTTGCTTTTTAATAACCCACTCTTTTGAGAACTAATTAGTAAGAACTTGCTCTCTCTTAGGAGAGGGCATTAATCTTTTCATTGAGGGATCCATGCCCATGTCCCAGATGTATCTCACCAGGCCTCACCTCCCAGCCCTGTTCAACTGGTATCACCATTCTACATAAATTTGGTGGGGACACTCAAACAATGGCAGCAAATAATCACATGAAAATATGTTCAGCATTATTAGCCATTAGGGAGTACACATTAAAACCACTATATTACTATATAACTATTAGAATGTAGTCGAAAATCTGAAGCAACAGGAAGTCTAGTATATTATTAATAGGACTGTAAAATAATAAAGCCACTCTAAAAAATTGTTTGGTAGTTTCTTCTTTTTTTTGGAAAGGTTTTTGTTATAGGGTGCGTGCACTGGCCAGAAAGAGAGAGACAAAGAGACAGAAAGTGAGAAATAACCCCCTCAGGGGGGATGACCATGCCACTATCCCTTCTCCTCAATTTTCCTCTCGGAGATGGAGATCTTGGGCACGCACACACATATGCCCAGCGTGAGTTTAAGCCACTAGGTCCAGGACTCGAACTCCGATTGACTACATGGGAGTCCAGTGACATAACCATTACTCCAACTGCTGGTCCCCAATTGTTTGGTAATTTCTTTAAAAACTAGACATGCTACTATTGAGTTGTCAGAAAAGTCACAATGCATTTTTGCACAGAAAACAAAAAATGTGTCATGACTTTTCCAACAACCCAATATTATACAACCCAGAAATTACACTCTTGGGCAATTATCACAGAGAAATGAAAACTTACATTCACTTAAAAACCTGCACACAAATATTCATAGAAGCTTTATTTGTGATAGCCCAAAACTGGAACAGTTCTTATATCTTTCAACAAGAGAAACAAATCGTGCTACATTCATACTGTGAATAAAACATATACATACTACCCAGAAATAAAAAGGATCAAATTTCATACATGTAACAAATTCTTTGAATCTTCAAAGAATTATATTCAGTAAAAAAGCCAATCACACGAGCTTATATACTATCTGATTCCATGTGGTAACATTTTTGAAATGACAAAATGCTGAAAATAGATCACAGATTAGTGATTTCCAGGGCTTAGGAGCAGTGTAATGAGTGGCAGGAGGGAGCTGGGTGTAGTCATAAAAGAGGCTAACATGAGGGATCCTTGTGCTGTTAGAATGGTTTAATCTTTTTATTGAGGTGGTGGGTATCATGAACCTGCAAGGGTGGTACAAAATACACACATACACACACACACACACACACACACATGCACACAATACTTGAGAATACAAATAAAATGGGGGGGGACTGAATAAGATGAGTGACACTGTATCAATGTCAATATCCTTCTGTGATATTGTACTATAGCTTGCAAGATGTTGCCATTAAAGGAAACTGAGAAATGGTTACATGAGACCTCTCTGTATTATTTCTTGCAATTGCACGTAAGTTTGAATTATCATGAAAAGTTTAAATTATAAAAAAAGATTGTGTTTACTTTCTGTCAATCATATAATTTGAAATAGAAATGGAGTTATTTTGAGGAGAAGCATCAAACATGGTGTAGGAAAATGTGTGAATTCTCTTTCTTACTGTCTTTGTTCTCTTGAAGTTTGGTTACATTGTCTCAAGGATTCCCTTATCTCTGTGTCTTGGAAGAAAGCTACAAATGAATTAGCTATCATTTTGTATGTATCCTAACTAGAAAAAGTAAATATTATGGCTTAGATTCTGCATCATTAACAAATTCAGTCTAGGACCTAGGATTACTAAACAAGTTCTCACTCCCTTAGTCTCCAAAATGTACAAGAAAAATAAACAGTTGGAGATAGATAATTGTCTAGATTATGCCTATGGAAAATTCAGGGAATTTGAAAAACTGGAAACTGATCCTCCTTTGAAGTTACTCAAAGTAAATGCAGAGAAGTCACATTATTTCTGCTATTGCAGAGAAGACAGAAAAACTGTTGGGGAGAAAGACAAGAAGTAAGTGATAGAAAAAAAAAATGCTCCTGACAATATCTCTTGTGGTAAGGGAAATGTAAATCAAAACCACCATGACATATCACTTAACCCCAGTCAGAATAGCTATGATCAAAAAAATAAGGAATGACAAGTGCCAGCAAGGTTGTGGTAAAAAGGGAACCCTTTTAAACTGCTGGTGGAAATGTAAATTACGGCCACAGTGGAAAGCAATATGGAGGTTCCTCAAAAACCTACAAATAGAACAACCATGTGACCTAGTAATCACACTCCTTGATATTTAGCCAAAGGACAGGAAAACATTCAGTTGGAAAGACATTTGCACATTCATGTTTATTGCAGCCTTTTCACAATTGCTAAGGTATAGAATCAACCTAAATGCCCAAAGACTAAGGAATGGATTAAAAACTGTGGCACTTACACACTATAGAATACTACTTCAGCCATAAGGAACAATGAGACCCTGTTATTTGTTGCAAAGTGGAATAACAGAAGATTTAATGTTAGCCAAAGAAAACTGACTATGAAAGACAAACACCACATATTCCCCCTCAAAATTTACTGAATGTCTCTATGGCAGAAATGGAAAGATCCAAGGATATAATCCAAAGTATTAATAGATACCAGAAACTGTATGGGAGAAGAGTGGATAGTGGAGGATGGGTGGGAGGGGCTCAGGGGAAAACTCTTATCAGATACAAGATAGTAAAGTTCTCTGTGGAAACTGATGTTTATAGTAATATCCTTGATTTCATTGTCGCATACTGTATGCATGCCTCGAAAAACATATTGTGTACTATAGATATGTGCAATGACTAAATGTAAATAACAAATCATAAAATATAAAAGGAAAGCAAATATGCTGAAAATTAAAACAATTATTTAAAAAATGCTCCAGGACATCAAGTTGACCCTGGCAAAAATTCTGATCACTACAAGTCTGTGTGCATCGACTTAATTTTCCCTTTTTGCTATGATATGGATGAGATTTGTTAATTTTTTTCTTTTTAAAAATAATTGTTTATTTTTATTTATTTTCATTATTATTGTTAAACTTTCTAGAGGGGACACATGCTCAGGAGAGAGAGAGAGAGAGAGAGAGAGATCAAGCCACCAGGTCCAGGACTTAAACCATGGTCAGCCATGTGGGAGTCCAGCGCCTTAACCACCACACCACCTGCTGGCCCCGAGATTTGTTTTATTTTCTTAGGCACCATGAGCAATGAGACTCCCAAATCAATCAAATTTCATAAACTTTTTAGGGCCAGTTCTGCATGAGACATTGTGCCTCCCAGTGGTTCATGTATGTACTCTTTCAGAGTAAAATTGACAACCATGGAATGAATTATATTATTGAGTGCTGTCAATGAATTTCTGGCTATAGCAACTTGAGTCTGAGCTCCATTTGGGCTATATGTTCCTTCTATTACAGTATTTATAAGGCAAAGTAATGAAAGGTTCATAAAATTCAGTGAAATAATTGCTTTATCAACTTCACTTGACCATCTAGTATACACTGAAGAATTCATGATGTGTCCTTCACTGGTATTGGTCTGTATATTTTCATCATCAATGAAGACAGAAGTAACTTTTCTGGATTTAACTTGGTTACAATCTCAGCAGTATCACTCTTTTTAAATAATTCAAAAATTCCCAAACTCCAGGTTTTCCGTTAATTCATTGTCGTTCGTGCAAATTCTATTACCTCTTGGGAGGGTTGCCAGCATATTAAAAATAAGAACACAATACTTCCATGGAAGAGCCTTCCAACATTAACATAAAAAGTATAAGCATTGACAGAACAATTAGATTAATTCACCTCTTAGAGCTAACAGTTCAGAGCTGACTCATCTAAAATGGTGTTAAACTATTCAGATATACAATGAATCTATAAAGAGCTGACATAAGGTATTAGATTCATTTTATATTTATCTTTACATTTCAACAGTATTAAATAAAATATGAAAACATTCTTCATAAAACATTTGTATTAATGTAGGTTCATCATTCATGTAACAGCAATGTTAAACTTACAAAAAGATGTGTAATGACTCAAGAACTATTAAGCATCTGTCTTCTGCTTTCACAATGGTATCAGGCTGTGTATGCACAGAGAAAAGGTCACTGGCATTCTTAATTCAAGTGAAATAAAATATACTGAGTAAGAACATCTTTTACATCAGTCTGGATTAGGTCTGGCTATGAATACCAAATATGTAAAAATTAGTGCCTTAAACAGATGTACATTTATTTCAGTCTGGAAAGAGCCAGCTCAGGTCTAAGATGACAGACAGCTCCATGGTTTCAGGGACCCAAGCTCCTTTTACTGCTCAACTATTCTGGTTTGCATTTCATTTCCTAGTTCCCTTCAGAGACCAAGGTGGTTCCAGCTATTTCATTTACATCTCCTGCACTTTATTGTCATGACCTTAGTCACATGTCCATTATAAGATGCAAAAAGGTCTTAGAAATATAGTTTTCTTGGCTATGTGGCAATGTATCCAGCTTCAAACTTTCAGCTCTTTTATCAAGGAAGAGGTAGAGAACAGATATTAGGAAGGAAAATAGCTGTCTCTGTTTTAACCAAGGGGAAGAATGTTTGACTCATGTTCTTTTTAAAAATTTTTTTAAGACAGAGATTTTTGCCATGGGGTAAATACACTTGCCAGAGAGACAGAGAGACATAAAGTGATAAATCCCTCCCTAGGGGGATAGTCATGCCATAATCTTTTCTCCTTCATCATCCTCTTGGGATTTTGGGCATGTACACACACACATGCCCAGCATGAATTTCAAGCCACCGGGTCGGGGACTCAAGCCATGGTCAGCCATGTGAAAGTCTAGCAACGTAAGCACTATGCTATCTGCTAGTCCCACCTCATGTTGTCTTCACAGATGCTTTTATCAATCTTTGTCAGTACTACAACAGATTATATCAAACATTGACAGTGCCTCGGGAGTGAGGAGATTTTTTTCCTGTTCCATGAACTTGTGAAGTTTGTCCCATATCCAGGGCATACATATTCCTCAACAGTAATCTTCATGATTAGCTGGTTGGTTTATGACTGCTTTTAGAAATAATTAATTGGTTCTTCTGATTTTGATTATAAGTCTCTTAAGGGAAGCTTAATATATTTTTACCTTTCAATGAGCACATTGACTACACAGCACTTCTACATCATCAAAAACCTAATGGAGATTGAGTCCTTTGTAGCCAGGTATGGTTTTCCAATTCTAGTTTCATTTCCAGTTCTTCCCAGATCACCAATAGGCAAAAAAGCTAGAATGGGAAATGTCAATTGTTTTTGTATCAAGAATTTCCCTGATGATAAAAGTGGTATTTATTCTAGTAATACAGTACTATACTATTTGGTATGAGGTCATATATGACTGGTATTATGAGATTACTATTTTAGTGGACATTTTAAAATATGTCTCCAGCAACCTGTACCCACCTTCCTCTGAGGAATTATTTTATCCCCTTGTCATAGCTAATGGTAGGTAGGTAATTCAAGTCAAGACAATTGTAGTGTCTCATCCTCTTGGCTGTATTGATTGGTTCATTGGTGAGTCAAAAGGGTTAGAATTGGAGGTTAATAGTACCCATAATTCCTATAAAAATGAGGAATTCTTGTTAATGGTGACAGGGGTTCAGATTCATCTTTCTGCAGGTGGATACCCAATTTATCCAACACCATCTGCTAAAGAAGTTTCCCTTTCCCCACTGGATTGACTGGTACCCTTTGTCAAATATGAGTTGGCTGTATGTTTTGGGGTTTATTTTTGGAGTCTCTACTCTGTTCCATTGGTCCTCATGTTTATTTTTGTGACAACACCATGCTGTTTTGATCATCACAACTTTGTAATATATTTTGGGGTCAGGAAGTGAGATGCCACCTATTCCAGTCTTCTTGCGCAGGATTGCTTTAGCAAAACGGGGTCTTTTGTGGTTCCAGACAAATTCTATGATTGTCTTTTCTGGATCTGTGAAGAATATCTCTTGTCATTTTATTGGGATTGCATTCAAGATGTAGATTAATTTGGGTAGGATTGCCATTTTTATTATATTAATTCTGCCAATCCAGGGACATGGGATGTCCTTCCACTTTTTCGTGTCCTTTTTAAGGTTTTCATAGTTTTGCTTGTAGAGGTCTTTGACTTCCTTGGTTAGTTTTATTCCTAAGTATCTTATACTTCTTGTGGCTATGGTAAATGGAATTACATTCTTCAGTTCTGTCTCTGTCTGCTTATTGTTTGTATATAGAAATACTATAGATTTTTGTAAGTTAACTTTGTATCCTGCCACTTTACTATATGCATTTATTACTTTGAGAAGTTTTTTTCATGGATACTATTGGGTCTTCTATGTATACAATCATGTCACCTGTAAACAGAGACAATTTCAGCTCTTCATTCCCTATTGGAATGCCCTTTATTTCCTTCTCTTGTCTGATCGCATTGGCTAGAACTTCCAATACTATATTGAATAAGAGCAGAGAAAGTGGGCAGCCTTGTCTTGTACCCGTTTTTAGTGGAACCATTCAGTATAATGTTGGCTGTAGGCTTTTCATAAATGGCTTTTATTATGCTGAGAAACAGTCCTTCTATGCCAATTTTACTGAGGGTCTTGATCATAAAGGCATGCTGTATTTTCTCGAATGCTTTTTTCACATCTTTTGAAATGATCATATGGTTTTTATCTTTTTTTCTGTTAATATGGTATATTACATTTATGGTTTTGTGTATGTTGAACCACCCTTGTATCCCTGGAATAAAACCTACCTGGTCGTGATAAATAACCTTTTTTATATGCTGTTGAACACAGTTAGAAAGTATCTTGTTGAGAATTTTTGCATCTATATTATATAGGTCTGTAGTTTTCCTGTTTTGTCATATCCTTATCCGTTTTGGGAATGAGGGTAATAGAGGCTTCATAGAATGAATTTGGATCAAAGATCTAAACCTAAGACTGCAAACTAT
>NW_006209177.1:1559272-1561776 GCF_000334495.1 Tupaia belangeri chinensis | reverse complement strand
ACACTAGAGACAAAGTGGAAAGAGAGTGTGGGAGGGGAAAAGCATAGGAGAGGAAATTTGAGGGGAAAATGGAGAGATAAGACACTTGTGGGACACAGATAAGGTTTATTATCTGTTGATAAGGATGTGTATGGTGGTCTCAACTGGGCTGGACTGAGTTGTATATCATGCTGGGTAAAGTCTCTTCACAATCTAAATGATGTATAGTGATTTAATGTATGAATAATAATAAAAATATATAAATATAGAAAATGAGGAATTCTTTTCTCATTACAGTAGTGCAGAGACATGGAAAAATGAATGATTAATATCAGGAGTGAGAGAGAGACAGAGAGAAGACAACCTAAGACAATGAAGTCTCTAATTCAAGTCCCTGAGGTAGTTCCCATGTCTCTTGGAATCTGAGAGCTAGCATATAACCATTCTTCTGAAGCTTGTTTGGTTTTGGTTTTGTCACTTTCAACCAGAGGAATCCTAACTGATATAACTTTACTTCTTAGATTATTTTACCACAGGTCTCCCTTTGATTGTAGCTATTTGTGTATGCATTTCATCCCTTTCACCAAAGTGTGAACCCATTGAGAAATGACAACACCATTGCTGATTTCTTTTTACTGTCTTAGATGGTTCTTAACTATTTCACATCAAGTGAATATAAATAAATGTTTGCATTGGGTAAAGAAGTTAAATGATTTTTTTTCTATCTATTGAGTCAGTGTATGATGCCACTTCATATGGTGAGTTACTGACTTAGTGGAGAGCACTGCAACAGAAACAAAAGTTATTAAAAACATTAATAACCAAAATAAATTATTTCATTAATTCTGTCTTGATTTCCTCATATGTAAAATGGGAACCAATTTTGTAAATTGCAAATCCTTTAAAATATGAATTGATAATATTTAATGAATTTAACATTTACAAAATAGAAACTTAGTGGAATGAAAAAGTTAAGGCAATTCCTCAAATAATTAATCCCCTGCTGGGGATTTATTTGTTCAGCATGAGAGTCTCATTGATTCTTTGATTGCTGCCAAGAATATTATACATTTCTCCTGTGTGCAGTAGGGATATAAGCTAGCATATATAGAGGTTTATATGTGGAACTGGGAGACGATCATGAGAACAGGGTGTATCTATCAATAGGAAACTCAAAACTCTCAGATGTATTTTGGCAGCAGGGTTTGAATCTCTCTTGAGTACTACCAAGTGTCTGGGAAATTGCTAGTGCTAATCTTAGGGGGCTCTAAGGAAGAATTTCTCCAATTTGTTGTCAGTGAAATAAACTTTTAAATGAAATAAGCATTTCATTAACTCTCTTGTACTTTTTCATACAATGAATTTATGTAAGTTGATGGGAGGAGAGATCAAGAGTTGAAATGTATGGATGGCAAATTAGATGTTTTTATATGAGTTGTGCCTGGTCTCAGTGACCTTTTGGGAATTAACTGAGGATGGAGACAAAAGATGATTGCAGCAGTTTGTCCTTGTTTTGTGTGAATTAATGATTGAGGTGTCATTCACAGAGGAAGTAAGACTGCCCCCAAATTAAGCAATTGAGGGGTCTCCCAGGAAAGGGGAATGTGGCAGACATTATAAAACAAGATATTTTTAATCTCTTCATGAAATTCATCAGAACAATTGGACATTCCATTAAAAGTTGGCATGCTACCAGCCACATCTAGACATTGAGTGAGCCTACTGCCATCAGTCACAAAGGACGCTCTGTCCTAGATATCCCAAGCCAACACCATGCAGTAATGGTAGTGCTAGTGGCTGACAGTATGTCAGCGGGATGTTGGCACACGATGAACAAGTGGGTTCCATTAGGTCATCTAATACTAATCATGACAGGCTCTGAGCACCATATCTTAGGGTTATTTTTATTTTTTTTAGAACCATAAAAGGAGACATTTAGAGGTCATTGTATTGAATCTCCTCATTTTATTGAAATTATGCTGGGAAATTGACTTGCCCAAAGATGTACGTCAAATCTGTTTCCTAGTCTGACCTTCTTACCTCATAAGGGATGGTATGCATTGACTCTTGCACATGTTCCTTAACCAGCCACACAGGATACTTGAAGTATATGTGTATGTGAGCAGAAAACTTAGGCTACTATGGTAGTCATAACCTGAAAAATAAATAAGAGCTTTATGGGATCAGGTGATAGCATAGTGGTAATGGAACTGGGCCCACATGGGAAAAGTCTTGGGTTTGCATCCCAAGAGTTCCCCAAACATGCTGGGTACATGCAAATACCTGTGATATGGGCCAGCTGAGAATGATGAAGAACATGGCCTGAAAACCCCATCAAAGGTGCCTCTCCCTCTGTGTGTGTGTGTGTTCTTCATTCTCTCTCCCTCACAGAAGAAACTTTAAAAAAGAATAAATAAACTTGAAAAAGAACAATGGCTTTATTAAGGGGAAGAGCTTATGTGGCTCATTATATGTTAACACCCTTCTACTGAATGGCATGTTTACTGTTTATATCACACCACCCA
>NW_006209177.1:1524612-1559254 GCF_000334495.1 Tupaia belangeri chinensis | reverse complement strand
TGAATGATTACACTCTAGTAGAAAGATGTCAAGGTCTCTTACTGATCACTTCTAATCTGGGTCTTATCAAAGATGGTGTAACATTGGGACCAGCAGGTGGCATGGTGGTTAAGGTGCTGGACACTCCCACATGACTGACCACGGTTCAAGTCCCAGACCTGGCAGCTTGCTTTCTCACTCTTTCTCTCTCTGGTCAAATTAAAAAATAAATGAATGAATAATTAAAATAAATAATTATAAAAAAAACAATAAGTAAATAAAATAAGAAAATAATTCTTTTTTTTTTTTGAGAGATTTTCACTATAGGGCGCGTGCGCTCGCCAGACAGACAGAGAGAGACATTAGAGACAGAAAGCGAGAAATCACCCCCCAGGGGGGATGGTCACGCCGCAATCCCTTCTCCTCCATTCTCCTCTTGGGATCTTGGGCACGCATGCACACGCGCCCGGCGTGAGTTTTAAGCCACCGGGTCCGGGACGCGAACCGCGGTCGACTACGTGGGAGTCCAGCGACATAGCCATTACGCTAACTGCTGGTTCCCAAGAAAATAATTCTTTAAAATAAAAAAGATGGTGTAACATCATTAACATGTTCAGCACACTACCAGTGAGAAAGAATAGTAAGCACTGTCCAAAGGATACTTTGTTTCTTAAATGTATTTCTTTACAGCCACAGTTGTGGTGACCCAGTGAGCTCTAGGACTAAAGGCCAGGATCTAAAATGATTGCTGCTGGAAAACGAACCTTTTTTTTTTCCTGCTGGAAAACGAACCTGCTACTACTTTCCTGTGTGCTCATTTCTATTCCCAAATGGTCTTCCTCTTGGACTTCCCAGGATTGCCCTCATCCCTTATTTTCCTTGTGCCTACTAGCCTTGAAAGGTGTCTGTTGTATTACACAAGTGCACAGTGACACAGCATTCTGGACCTAGTTTCCAGACAGCTGCTTTGATTCAGGAAATAGCTGTTAGAACACAGTCACAGTTTATAGCCGTATGGGATGGATGAATTACAGGAGCAAGCCTTCTGTTCATCTTCAAAGTTCACTGTCCATAGGCACAGAATATACTTTCAAGCATGCATTTCTTGTTCAGAGATGTATGTTACTTATATGTTGTAGTTCACGGAGGCTTCTTTTCTACCTCATAATACCTGATACATCAAATTCTAGTAAGAAATGAGCTATTGCAAATATGTGAGCTATTTAGGTGACTAGGTGATACACTTTAAGTGCCAAAGCTTGGGTTATTTTAACCTGTTTTTATGGTTATATTGCTTGAATGAATTGTCTACTCCTCTGTCTTCTACATTGAACAGAATAAGCCATACTAGCCTTTCTTCAACGTGTTGAGGTGGGTATGGGTATCAGTGATTTACTGTGTCAGGATACTATCCTCTCCTCGGGAAGTATTAATGAGTATGGGACAACTCATCCCTATACTCATGGCCTCACGCTATCACTGTACGTGAGGTCTGATACCTGGTTTGGAAGGTTTTTTCTCTGTCTTTCTTTCATTACGTATAGCTACCAATGCTCCCATTTGTTGTAATACTCTTTTTCTTATTTCCTCTTCTTTTTGTCTGCACAATCTCCTTGAAGTCCTCTATCTTACCACTCTGGAAAACAAATCTTTTAGTTTTCTACAGCTGTTATTCTTCATTGGGAAATGGTAACTGAGCATGTTAGAATTGCACTTGCAAGTGGGGTCAGCAGGTAGCATGGTGGTTAAGGCACTGGACTCTCACATAGTCAGTCGAGGTTCTAGTCCTGGATCTGGTGGCTTGAAAATCATGCTGGGCACATGTGCATGCACACCCAAAATCCCAGAAGGAGAAGAGAAGGGATTGCAATGTGGCCATCCTCCCTAGGGAATGATTTATCACTTTCCCTCTCACCATCTGTCTTTCTCCTCTTCAGAGGGTGCATGCTCCCTATGGCAAAAACTTAAAAAAAAAAAAAAAAAGAATTGTGCCTGCAAGAAGAGGGAATGAATAGACTTCATAAGATCACAGAGAGCCCTAAGAGGAGAGCAGCATGGGAACCCGACCATCATTTGAGTGTTGACACACCTCATTTGAATGCTTAGGTGCTGTTTTTGTTTCCTTCCCAGTACCATGCTGTGTTCTAGAGCACTGTTGTTCACAATATTTGTTTTTGCTGGCCCCTGTGTGTGTGTGTGTGTGTGTGTGTGTGTACAGATGGTTGCAGTGTTAGGGTCATGTGTTGTGGAAGAAGGAGGTCAATAATAGCAACCCTGGACTCTTTACCTTCATTTTTACCAGGGCAGTATCTCTGTGCATCACTGTAATATATCGAAATTCCAAAGTTTCATTAACAGACGGTCAAATCAACAAGTAAAAAACAAAACTGCATAAATAAAACACTTCTGTTGCTTTGAAAAAAGGGCAAATCTGAATAAGTAATGTGGTAGTATAATTTAGTAAACACTCAGTTTCCTCGCCCAGAACATGTTTTATAACCTGGTGTTATCGTGGACTTGAAAGACATTTAACATTTTCTAGGTGTTAGGAAACCATCTAGCACAAAGACTTTAACTTACTATCAGAAATAAATAACAGTATTATAAAATTGCAAATGCCATTTTGCATAAATTGTAAATTTCTTTTTTTATCTGAGCTAAACATTAAAGCGTGTTTTAGAGCAGTTCAGACCAAAAGAAATGTAATGTGAGCCATGTATGCCATGTTAAATTTTCTAGTAGCTCCATTTAAAAAGTAACAATAAATAGGCAAAACAACTGACATAATTTTAATAGTTTAGTTAACCCAGGATATCCAAAATATATTTCTTTTAATATATAATCAATATAAAAATCACACTGCTTTAGTTTTTAAATTTAAATTACTTATAATGATGTAAAATTAAATGTTCACTTCTTTATTCACTTCTGCCATGTATCTAGCAACTACTATATTAAACAGTATGCTTTTAGAGTATTTTTGATACATTTAGAATGTCTATAAAGGTTGACTGGCACTTGCAGGGGAATTTACCACAAAACCTTATTAATTTGGGATCCACTAGTTTGGAATTTATGATAATTTTATCAGAGTTCAGCTGAAGTTTACAATCTGATCTCTCTGTGGAGAAAGGCATTGCTTGGCACATTCACCATATAAATCAGATCAGAGGAGGCATGTTTAATCCACTTAAGAGTATTAAGTGTTTTGTGGGACTTTAGCACAACATTTATGAATGCAAAAATATTCTGCTATGCACAGCAGAATGTCCTATATTCATTAAAGGACAGCTAACAGTATGACCTTTCCCTTGGGACATTTAGCAGTTAGTTATTATTACACTAGTTTTGAAAGATTTATACATTAAATTTCTTAAGAAATTGTCTAGAAATCTGCTTTGTTAGTGTTTCAGATAGTTCTTACCTAAATTAAATAAAACTTCACCAGTGCAGTCTATATTGAATTTAAATATGAAAACAATATGGAACTTTGCTTCAAGGTGATATAAACATCTTTTTCACAGTGTGGTGAAATAAAATGAGTTAAGGCACTTCATAAACTGCAAAATATTTTGTGTCTGTTACTTATTCACTTAATGTTTTCTCAATGGCTTTTATAAGCCAGGATTTGTGCTGTATGCTAGGGATTTTGCTGTGAACTGGTGGACGGACATACTCCCTGCCCTCATGGACCTGACAAACTGATAAGTGAGAAAGGCAAATACATAGATAATTAAGGTAGAGTGCAGTAAGAGATATAATAAGGGAGGCAGTGTATGATAACAAAACCTGTAGGACAGCCACATAGCCCAGACGGGTTACAGGGGATGATCAGGGAAGCCTTTTTGGAAGAAGTGGCATCTTGGCTGAAACTTGCAAGTTGATTTGGAGTTAGCCAAGCTGAAGGAGTGAACTGAGTAGGAAGAGTACTCCCAACATAGGAAACAGCATGTTCAAAATCTGAGAGATGAAAGGGAGAGTATGAGGCAGTACTGGAACTGAAAGTAGTTATGTGTGACAGAATCAGAGTTCAAATGCAACAAGAAACCATGATGGAGGTGGAGATGCTGCTGGAAACCAGATCCTAAATGATCTAAGGAAGTTGGACTTTGTTTTTCCCTAAGGACAGTAAGTGAAGATAGAAAGGTTTATGCAAGGAAGTGAGTGTCATGATCTGACTATTTTGGAACAATCACTGTTCTGCAGTGTGGAAGAGGGGCTATTGGAGAGTAAGGATGGAAACCATGAGATCAGTGAGGTCCTGGCTGGGTCCTTGGGGCCTGAATCAAGGGAGTGAGGGGAAAGAGGAAGAATATGATAGATATTTAGCAGGTAAAAACAATAAGCCTTAGTTATTAATGGGACATGGGGTGCAGAGAGTATCCCTCTGATGTGGAAGTGAGTGGAGTGATGTGGAGTTATGTGGAACGCTAAATGAGTAGTGGTACTTACTATTAATAGTGGTACCTACTGTTTAGTAAATGTAGAAAAATATGGAAAACTGCAAGTGGATTGGGTTGGAGGGGTGAGGAGGGTGAAAGCATGAGGTCAGTTGCAGCAATGCCACAGCTGAAGTCCCCTGAGCAGTCTCTTAAGTGGGGAGATCCTGCAGTAGGTTGGCTTTATGTATAACCAAAGTCTACTGAGGTCCACTTCCTTTGAAATTTAAATGGGAGTGATTCAAAACTCATCACACATGCAGTGGGGAGCCCCACATCCTTTCCAAAGTCCCTACAGATTCTTGAGGGTGTGATTAATCTTTTCCCTCGTTGCCTTTCACCTCAATTCCATCTTCTGCTGAATTAGTTTGGTTAACAGATCGTCTCCCTGTTCTGGTTCTATGCCACATCACCCCAGCTGTTGAACTAAGCTCCTTTCCCTTAATTTTTATAAAAACCTAATCACACAAGCCATTGTATGTGTAGCAAGGTTGACTCAAGATTTGTGGAGATGAAAGGGGTTTGGGTGCAGCAAGTACAATTTATAAATGAATCACCATCATCCTTGTTCTTTGGAAGTCCTTGACCATCACTGCCAAACTGGGCTCCAGCCTCCTCTTGAATTACTTTGCCCTTTCTCCTTTCTCTTTCTCACTGCATCCTAGCAACAGAAGCAAACAACAGCAAAGCAAAGCAAGACAAAACAAAACCTCCCACTGTTTTGTGCATGTAATTTCATCGTAGTTTGTTCCTAAGGCCATCTTGCCATATTCAAAGATTCATCAATATACTCTGTGTTATCAATGGTATATATCTTCAGGATATAAATATATAGATTCTGGGAGGACTATACAGAGTTATTTCACCACTGCTGTGAATGACACTCCCTAGAAGGGAAATGGCTATATTAGTTTTGGTCCAAGATATCAGTTTGCTTCCCTTCATTATATATGAGTCTGCCCCTGAGAGAGGCTTGGCAATAGATGTATGGCAGTCAACAAAAGACACCTTCCACTTGAAGCAGTATGACTGGATGTGATCATCCAAAGAGAAGGTGTAAAGTGAAAGAGAAGGTAACTTAGCACAGAAACCTGGTATTCACCAATGTTTAAGTCCTAAATTTTAAGGGAACTACAGAAGGAACAGGGTTCTCAAAAGTGATTGACAAGGAGGGTAGAAAAGCTGGAGTAAAAGCAGAAGACTGTGTTGTCACTAAAGCCAAAATAGGATGGTACCTCTTATTGTTAAAAAAGAGGTGAAATCTGAACTGTGTGCCTTTGTAACCTAGTATCTGTCTGAGTGTCTGGAGTATATGTGGTCAGTGAATATTGTTTCAATGGACACAGGCAACCTTGCTAATCTGACTCTTACTCTCTTATAAGTTGACCCAGCAGCTATTCCAGTTCTTTTTCATATATTTCAAGTTGCCAATGTACTCCTGCCTTCCCCCATCTCACCATACAACTTAACTCGAGGTCCTCTGACAAGTGTTCGCTTGTGTTCTTTTCTCTCATGCTTAAATCCAACAAGATGTGTCTCCACCATCTCCCTGTGTACCTCAACATTGTCATGTTGCTCTCATTGTTCCCTTATGTCTTGGAGGAAAAAGTCCCTTCTCTTTTGGCAAAGCTCACCACATTTTCTACCAATCCTCCCTTTCAAGGGAGCATTGATCTCTGAATTTGAGAAGCTCTTGATTAGCAGCTAACTTGCCCTAAGGATAATTATGAATCCTGTAAATACTAAATGCCATCTGATAAACAGTATCTTTAAAGCATTGCCTCTGAGGTATGTTGCTGGTGAGGAGAAGGAAAGATAAAAAGGGCTCATCTTCGTTAGATGAAATCATCCATCAGATCTCTTTACTCCCTTTCAACTTGAAACTTCTGGGCAAAAGACTCTACTTGCAGTTCCACAATTCTTTTTAACTTCCTTGGCCAACCACAGTTTGAGTCCTGGACCTGGTGGCTTGGAAATCATGCAGCCAGGGATTCGGGCACAGAATCCCAAGAGGAGAATGGAGGAGAAGGGATTGCAGCATGACCATCCCTCTGTGTGGGTAATTTCTCACTTTCCCTTTCTCTATCTCTCTCTAGTGAACACACACATCCTATGGAAAAGGCAAAACCAACCAACCAACCAAACAAACAAACAAAACAAAACCATTATTTGAGGGCCAGCAGGTGGCATGGAGGTTAAGGGGGCTGGATCCCACATGGCTGACCTTGAGGTTCAAGTCTCAGATCTGATGACTTAAAAGTCATGTTTGGAGCATGTGTGTGCATGCCCCCATTTTTTTTTTCTTTTTGAGAGGTTTTTGCTATAGGGCGCATGCTCTTGCCAGAAAGACAGAGAGAGACAGAGAGACAGAAAGTGAGAAATCACCCTCCAGGGAGGATGGCCATGCCACAATCCCTTCTCCTCCATTCTCCTCTCAGGATCTTGGGCATGCACACACACGCGCCCGGCACGAGTTTAAGCCACTGAGTCTGGGACTTGAACCACCGTCAACTACATTGGACTTCAGCGACATAGCTATTATGCCAACTGCTGGTCCCTGCATGCCCAAAATTCTGAGAGGAGAATGGAGGAGAAGAAATCACGACGTGGCCATCTCCCCTCACACACACACACACACACACACACACACACACACACACGGAGTGATTTCTTTCTTTTTAATCTTTTTAATTTTTTTAAATTTTTTTACATTCAATAACATTATTTAACTTACAAAGTGAACATTTCAATATGTGAACATTTCTCTCCAATCTAGTTGATCAAAATATCTTCAGCAGATAACACCACTACCTTCTTGTCCCGTCAATGCTCTGTCTCTGTATCCCTCCCAAACGGAGTGATTTCTCATTTTCTCTCTCTGTCTGTGGTGAGTACCTGTGTTCTATGGTAAACAAACAAGTAAAGAAAAACTATTTGATCCATATGAGTGTTGACTCAATATATAATTAAAGTATTATTTAAAATGTTTAGATGTGATAATGGTATCATATCCTTATTCTTAGGGAGTCATTTATATACACTGAGGTATTAAGGGGTAAAGTGTCATTATATCTGCAACTTAATTTGAAATAATTTAGAAAAAATACATACACACAGACAAACATACATAGGTAATATAAAGCAAATATAACAAAATGTTAACAATTGTTGAGTCTATATATAAAGGTGCTTATTATACCATTGTGTAATGTATGTATTTTTAATTTGCCAGAGGGCTTGTGCACTCGCCAGAGAGAGAGAGAGAGAAAGAGAGAGAGAGGGAATGAAAAAGCGCCACCTATGAGGAATGGTCATGTTGTAATCCCCTCTCCTTCATCTCCCCTTCCTTTTAGGATTTTGGGAACACATGGATGTGCTCTCCAAATGTTTTTCAAGGCACAGGGTGGGCCCAGGACTTGAACTACGAGGTCAGCCATGTGAGATCCAGATGCCTTAATCACCAGGCAGGGACTGACTTCATTGTGTAATATTTTTATATATTTGGAACATTTAGTAATAAATAGTTGGGCAAAAATATTCATAATCTCCCATAAATCTTCAAACAACTCCTCCTCCTGATTTCCCTATATCCAGGAATGGCACCTGCAATGTAGTGAACCCTCATGAGTTGGTTGCCAGAACTCCTTTTCCAGGGGCCACCACTTTCCCATCCCTTCACATGGCTGTACAATGATATCCTGTATTGAGGTCAAATCTTCAAAAATGAATATATTATCTTGGATGTTTAGATTTGAACTCAGAAGATTACCTAATAGCTGAAAGTGTCAGTTGTAGAATGGAGGAGCATTGTTTAAGCAGATATTTTGCAATATGTAGAAAGACAGTTTGCAGTCAAAGACAACTGAAAGAGATGAGCAAGATGGCCAGAGGCAGGGTATGCAGGGAGGGTTCTGCTGACATCATTAAAGATCATTAAAGACCTCTTCTCTGTGGGCCGTAGTAATACTTTCTGCTGGAAAAACACAACCTCTATGGGTGCTGAGGTATCTGGTAAGTTCACAGCAGATTCTGCTAAATAAAGAATAATCTTCACTCTTGACTTTTTTCATATTTAATTTTGTAAATATTTTAATACATTTTTTCACAGGTATTGACTTTTTGAATCTACTCAGAGAAGCATTTTTCAATACATATTTTTATTAGTCAAAGTTATCAAATATGTGTCTATATTCATGACTTTTTTAAAAAACTTCTTTGTTGATTTTAAATACTATGAAATCACAGGTCTTCTTGATTGTATTCAATTGCAGCACAAAATATGTATTTATCTAATTAAAAGTAGGAGCTTCTTAACAATAATTTTTTCCCACAAATAGAGATAATCAAAAGTATAGCTAGAAAATTTTAAAAATCAAATTTGGGGGCCAGCAGGTGATGCGGCAGTTAACACCTAAAGTGTGGCCACTGGTGAGAAGTTTATATGTTTCTTGTCTATGACTCCAACCTGCTCCATAACTGATGATTGTTGGCTCTGGATTTCTGGACGAGCCATAGTTGGTCCAGGATTAAAAGTCTCATAATGGATATCTGAATTTTAATTTAGAGGAGAAAACGATGTGATAAGGAGAAGAAAGACTAGAGTCTTCTCCCTAGTGAGTAACTGATGTAGACAGCTAGCCAGCTATGGGAGAGATGGCCCTATCTTATCATAGTGCTAAAATTCATCTAATTATCAAATAATGTTCCAGACTGATTTGTGATAATGTCTCCCTTTCATTAATGGAGCGTGGGTGGTATTGCCCCTGTTTATTCCTATGTATGCAATTTGTGATGATTTTAAATGTTCTGATTCCCTACTGATACAGATGTTAGTAAGACAAAGAGAAAGTAGAATGGTATTTTCTCTAAATTCTGACATTTTCCCTTCTGCCTCTCCCAATTTCTATTCAAATTATCCCTTAGAACTATAGCTCTCTTCTCCATCTTTTGAGTACATTAAGAGAATTGTGGGGATTAAGAAAGCTGGCCTCTTTTCATCTGCTTTTTCATGCAAGATAGTTTCTCTTGAAAGATGGCCAGGTATATGCCAGTATCTATTGGCCTACAGTACAACTGGAATAGCATTCATATAGGAAACAGGACTTCCAAGTTCTCAAGTTCATTATGATAGTTCAGGTATTCATTTCCCTTTTCTAGAACTTGGATTTCTTCATGTGTAAAATAGGGTTATCCAGGTCTGTGACCCCTTATCTGAAACTCTTGAGATCAGATATAAATAAGAATTCAGAATTTTTCAGAATCTTAAAAAGGTAATTTTTTTTTTTTTGAGAGATTTTCACTGTAGGGCGCGTGTGCTCGCCAGACAGACAGAGAGAGACATAGAGACAGAAAGCGAGAAATCACCCCCCAGGGGGGATGGTCACGCCGCAATCCCTTCTCCTCCATTCTCCTCTCGGGATGTTGGGCACGCACGCACACGCGCCCGGCATGAGTTTTAAGCCACCGGGTCCGGGACACGAACCGCGGTCGACTATGTGGGAGTCCAGCGACATAGCCATTACGCTAACTGCTAGTTCCCAAAAAGGTAATATATTTTATATTGTTTAACACCTTCAGTGGCATTTGGAACAATACCCTGTAATAAAATACATTAACGTTTCTGTAGCCAAAAATGTATGAACAGTCACACCGAGTAGGATAAATAGACTATAAATAGTTTAATATCAAATCAGGTCAGATTTTTACCTCTCAGAGGAAAGGACATTTGAACTGAGATCTAAATTGACAAGATAGAACATGCCACATGAACATTAGGGTGAAGAGCTGTCCAGGTAGACGGTCAAGCTAGGGCAATGTTTGTAAGGTGAGGAGCTTGGTTTGTATGGGAAAAAGAGAAAGCCAGTGTAACTGAAGGGAAGTAGGCAAGGAAGAAATTAGTATGAGAGTGTTAGGGAGGGAGTTAGCACTCAGATTATGGAGGGACCTATGACCTAGTAAGGAATGGGAATTATATTCTAAGTGTAGTAGGATGATTTCTGAAAGCTTCAAGCTGGAGAGTAAAACAAGTGGAATTAACTTTGCTAAAATTCCTGTTGGCTGGTGAATGGTAGAGATAGTAAGAGAAATAGAGAAGGAGAGGCCTGGGAGGTGGGAGATCCACCAAGACCTTAGTTAAGAAAGTCACAAAAAATTTCAAAAAGAAGGGTATGTGGGTACACGCACATGCATGCCCAAGATTCCAGGAGGCAAATGGAGGAGAAGGGATGTGGCAACCCCCTGTGGGGGGGATTTATTTCTTTCTGTCTCTCCCTATGTCTCCAATGAGCGCACGTGCCCTGTAGTAAAAATCTCTCTTAAAAAAAGAGGGGAGGGGGGAGGCAGGGTATGAACAACTGTGTTAAAAACTAGTGAGGAGTCTAGTAAAATGAGGATCAGAAACCAGTACTGGACTTGGCCATGTGGAGGAGATCATTGCCCAGAAGTGGTCTCAGTGGAGAGGTGGGGACAGAAATATGAATGGAGAGGGATCGAGCAAAGAAAGTTCTGCTGCTAAGGGGAGGAGAGAAATAAGACTGCGGTTGAAGAAAGATGTGGGGTCAGAGGACTATGGGTGCTATAATCTGGGTATAGAGCTAGGCTTAGGGATGGGTTAAGGGTTAAGAAGCTAGCCTGAGAAAAGTTAGGGAAGGGAACCAAATCACATATCATAAAGTGTGACCAGACATAGCCATGTACTCCAGCTCCAACTGCTGCTGCTGAGATTGCCAATAACAATTCCTGTCAGCTGAGGAAGTCTGCTTTAGGCTTTCTTTTGCAAATGTACTGGGAATAACAATAATTAAATGCATTTGGGAACATGCCAATGTCTGAATACAAATGCTTCCAAGTTCATCTTTCCCATGAGGTTACCTCCTCCCTTGGCCAGTTTTTATCTGCAGTAATTTATCTGTTACTTAAGAATTCCTGAGCTTATCTTAAACCTGACTGGCTTTCTGCTTCACTCATGGTTTAAAAGCTTATGAAATTAGAATACTCTGGCACTTCTCAAAGTGAAAAGCAGTTTACTAGAAGGCTCCATGATTCTTGCTCTGGGAGACATGAAGTACTGAAAACATTCTGGTCTGCTTGGGTAGAGTGGCAGAAGGGCAGTTTCACTTCTTAGTCAACTGTTTGTCTATCAAGGAATTCTATAAACATTTGCTGAGTGTATGCCCCATGCAAGTATCTGGAGAGTATGCCAGTGAATCAGACTGCAAGGGATCTCCTCTCAAAGAGTTTTGAGTTTACTTGGAGAGATGACTAATTGTTATTATTGTGTGCCAGGCATTCTGCTGAATACAGTACCCACATGATCTCGCTAGATTCTATTTTTCTAATCCATTTATCCATTTGTTCTGTGAGAGACACAGAGACAGCATCCCAATCAGGGTCCCGATGCTGCAGTTTACCCCCACACTGAGCCAGTCCTGGACCATGGCTATATGTATGGCTATCACATTCATAGAGGTCTGTAGATGTGAACCCAGAACTCTCCCATGTGGGTTGGCCTGCAGAGAGTTGCATTTCATACTGCTTCACCATCATAACCCCTGAATTCTTATTTGTTAACTATATTCTTATAGTATCACATTTCACAGAAAAGGAAACTGAGGCTCAGAGAGCTAAAACAACTTGCCCCAAAACACACAGGGGAAGGACCAGGATTTCAGATTCTAGGGCCACGTTACCTGACAGAACTTTGTGCAATGATGGAAAGGACCTGTATCTGCACTGCCACATGTGACTATTGAATAACAGAAATGCCAGTGTGACTGAGGAACAGCATTTCACATTTAAAGTTAGTTGAAAAGCAAATCGTTTCACATAATGGACATTGCAGCTCCAAAGTCTGTGTGCTTCCTATTGTACCATGCTAGGTGTCAGGCTAAAAAGGAGACTGAGACACAGTAAAGGAAGTGAAAGAAAAGGATGAGGCCAACATCTGGGTGACGCATATTCTTGTTGCCCAAAAAGTGTGCACGAAAATGGCTGCTGAGAGTGGACTGGTATATATAACTACAAAAGGGTCAGGAAAAAGGGGCAGTTACAAGTTGTTTATCAAGAGTTCACACTGGTCCATTTAAAATAACACAGGCAATTGATTATTTATACCTTCTTTTTTATTTGCTAGAGACATGTGTGCTCACTGGAGAGAGACAGAGATAGAGGGGACGTGAGAAAACACCTCCATCCATGGGGGATGACCACGTTGCAATCTCTTCTCCTCCATTTCTGCTTCCTTTTGATATTTGGGGCATGAATGAACACACCTGGTGTGTTCTTCAGGTCACTGGATCTGGGACTCAAACCACACAGTTATCCACATGAGATCGAGCTGTCTTAACCACTATGCCACCGACTGGCCTGAGTGTACATCATTCTTGGTCATTCTTACATCATAGAATCCAGGAACATTGTAATGAAGAAAGGATGAGGATTATATTATAAATCTACATCCATTTGCTGCATCCGTTTGTTTACTGTAAACTAAAATATGCCTCTAAACAGTTACTCCCTGCAGGGACAAGGGTTTACTGTAAGTTTTAGGTATTTAATATAATCTGTGTTTAGGGCAATAAGAAAGAAAGAATTTTCTGTGACTGGCCTTCATCTTTCTTAACCCTGATGGGTATGGGCCTTAATTAAGGCCTCATGCTTTTGTCTCTTTGGGGGTTTTAATAGACCTCATGTTCCACAGGTTTCTCTGTAACTGTTCTTCTTCCTCATGGGGTATTTACTGTAAAAATGGTGTTCACTCAACTTTGGATGCACTACCATACTCTAGTCCATCCCCAGTGTGTTGAATGTAAACTGTAAGCTCCAGCCCCCAGCATACGTCACACACCAAAGGAAATGACAGAAAACATTGCCTAAGTACAGAACTGGGAAAGTGAGAGGTAACTCAGATAGTAACTAACATGATTAGCCTGCTAATTTATCTCATGCAGCAACCTTGTAATTCAGAATCATAAAGAGTGGTGGATTGGATAGCTGAGTTGGAACCTGGCTGCAGTACTGAGGTAGATCTTTGTTAATTGCTATTGTTTGGCATAGTTTTCCCTCATCCCATTGCCAGGTCCTAGCTCCTTCCAGACCTCAGCCTACATTACAGGGCCAAATGGACTTAGGTGTCCATCCTTTCTTGACCTGAACAATACTCTCCATTTTCACCTTAAGATCCCATTATATATTCTTAAAATAACTCTGTGGGACTCACATTTTCAACCTGTTTGCATGGGGGAAGAAGTGTAGGACATACTCTGTCTCTGCTTATCTCTCCTTTGTTTGCTTAAAGATGATTGTCTTTCGCGATATTACTGAGATGACTTCCTGGTACCCTTCTTACCAAAGCAGAGATTTTAAAACATTTCATATTGATCTTCCTCCTTGGTTTGTCTCAGGGAATAGAAGTATTTTCATAAGGTATTCATATCTATGTTTTCTGTCAGGGTCTTAGAATGGAAATTCCCACACACAAAATGTGTGGGTGGTCCTTTCCGGAGGCTTCCCAAGTGCCAAGTAGCTAAGCCTTAATGCTAGATGTTTTTCTTGCTTCTCTTTGCTACTCAGGGCCAGAATTTAAATTTATATGGTTCTTAACCTACTTCTAGGTCCTTTCTGTAACTTAGAGGAACCCATTTAGAGCAGACAGTCTTCCTGCCCTAATCTCTTTACTCTGACTCACCATTTTGCTCCCTTTTTCCAAATCCACAGTCAGAAAGAACATGTTATGCTTGAGAAGCTGCCACCAGATTCTTCCTGACTGACTGTTATTTATTATATATAAGACTAATTTCTCCCACTAGTTCTCTTTGGGGAGAGAAATACTGTGACTGGCCTTCACCGTTTTTAATCACTCTACTATTTTAGTATAGCAAAGCCACTGCATCTTCCTATAATACAATGAGATAGCTTTGTTCTGTAAGAAGTTGGTCAGTATGATTTCTGTTATTAGTCCCTGTAATTCTCTGCATACTGACAGGTTTGTAGAAGTCTCTATCCTCATTTACTGCAAAGTAGAAATATCTAGCAGCTGCAGATTCTTCCTACATAGCAAGAAATGAGAGGTAAATCCTATATTATTCCTGGTGTACATTATCATAATCATGTACACAAATGCCATATTGATATCTTTCTGCTCAGTCTGTAATTGTGCCCACTAACTTTATAGGTTTTCAAAAAACTTTATGATTTAGTGTTTTTTTTTTTTATTGTGAAGAGCAGTGGTCTCGAATTTCTATACCTCAGTTGAAGTATTTCTCACAGTGAATGACTCTCCATGTCTTTCAGTTTATCTTATATTCTTAATACCCCAGGTAAGCTTTCAAGTTTGGTTTTTTTATGAATAATGGGGGTGGGGCATAGTAGAGTCATTAAATGTTAAACACCATCTTGTAAGCCTGTATACAACACCCTATCACTATTGTAATATCTGGTTAAAAACCTGTCTTTCATCCTGAAGATGTTTGAGAGAGCTGAGGAAGCCTTGATTCTTGGTCTGGGGACTTCTTTCACTGATTTACCTGTCTTGACCTAATAATATTGAGGTATGTCTAGTCAGGAAAACCAGTCCATTCGAGATATTTCAAAAATAACAGGGGTTTAATACAGGGAAATGATTACCCAGATGCTGAAGTTCCTGAGGAGGCAGGATGGTAGAACCAAAACTGTTCTATTACTGCTGAAGCCATGCTAATGCAAACCTCATACAGTAAGTATGTCTGTTATCCTTTCCTTGTATCTTCTAACCTGCCAGTTCCCTCCATCAACAAAACAACAGGGAACTAGATTACATAGTATCCTGAAAAATGTGGTATGCAGAGTCCCCAACCCCAGAATAACAGAACAGAATATAGGTGGACTTGGAGTTGAGACAAAATAGGTAAATAACCAGTATATTCATTATTCAGCTTAGCATATCTAGATCCATTGTTTATAGTTATTCTTTAAAATCCACTGATCTGGGTCACCAGGTCATATGGACTCTGCAGTTCAAGTCTCAGACTCAGCAACTTGAAAATCATGCTGGGGCCTTGTGTGAATTCTCAAAATCCCAAGAGGAGAATAGAGAAGGGATTGTGGCCTGGCCATCTCCCCTAGGGAGTGATTTCTCATTTTCCTTCTTTCTCTCTGTTTCTTTCTCTGACTCTCTCTGTTTCTATCTGGTGAGTGAGTGCACATGCTCTGTAGCAAAAATTCACTGAATCTAAGCGGGGGGGGGGCACAATGTATGCTGTGAAGATGTACAATGATTAAATGTAAATAAGAAATCATTAAAAAAAGTTTGCAAAAAATAATAGCTGGTAGGATAAGATTAGTATCATTTTGAAGTCTGTGGCTTACTTTGTCAGTCTTGCAAGTACAGGAACATGCTTAGTTAGCCCACTGTGACTGGTTTCATTTCTCAAACCTGAATTCATAGTGACCAGGATCCTATGACTGATGTGTAAAAGCCAGAATGAACAGTTGTTAATTTATACTGAAAAATAATTTTTACAGAGATAAGAATATATCCTGACTTTCTTATCTTTTATGTCAGCAAGTTTTAATCTGAGATCTTGGGATTCAGATGATCCTGTAGCACCTAAAAATTGTATGCGAAACATGGGCTCATTGCATTTATCTTTAGGGAAGGTCTATAATTGTAGTAGATTCCTAAAGAGGTCTATGAATTGCTGGGGACCAGCCTCGGCATGGGTGGGTTATCTCGATGGAGGCAGCGAAGGTGAACAGAAGACAGAGGCCTCGGTGCCTTTTCATGCACGTCCTTTACCCAGACACCCCTCAGAGATCGCTGTCTGAGGAGTGACAACTGCTAGGAATCATTGTGCGTTTTTATTGAAAACGTGTTACATGCAAGTGAAGGGAGAAGGACTACGTGTTTTAATTATCAGCTCATAAAGTTTTAAGAATAGGGAACATAGATTCTATTCAAGGTTGGATTAAGGGTGGGTCTAGTGTAGTTCCACAATTGTAGGTGGGTCTCCATGGAATGCAGTTTTGGGAAAGCGGTTCCAGTAAGCAGAGATGATTATCAGCTGATGCGGCGCAGCAGCCATCTTGTGATTACTGGGATATCTATTTCACTTGGAGAGGGCGGAGGTGTCCTGGGCCAGTTTTGGCCTAGTCCTATTTTACGTAAAGAAAAGATTAAGTTTACCTTAAATGTATTTTGAAGGGCCTTCTAAAGGTCAAGATTATTTCTGCCTAAAAAAAACTTCAGCCCACCCTCTATTGTGACCATGGAGATAAAGCATTGTAATTAATAGTAAGTGATCAGAACAAAGGGGAGTGGTCGGGGGACTTCCTGGAAGATTTTATCATATACTCAGGATGTATAAGAGAGCTATGTAATTCTTTTATAGTAGTATATTGGGGAGTCAGAGGGGGGTCACTTCCCAGCAAGGCTGCCACAGTTTCTAGAGCAAAATCCTAGGTTGGGGTGGGGCACACAGTAGCGGCCTTGCCAACGTACTAAACCGACCGGAAGGTGGGGGGGGGCTCAGACAGATCCTGGGGCCCTGTTGGGTCAGACTCCTCCAATGAATGATGTAAAGGTTAAGGCTCACTGTTGAAAGCATACTGACATGAAAATTCAAAGAGCTAAGTCACAGATATTATCATATACATTATCATCAACATAACTTTTCACATATGTGTCTATTAAATGTTTTTATTTTTCCTAATCCCATCCATCTCATGCCCCCTTTTACCCACTCTCTTCTATACTGTCTCTAGTATCTACAGTTGGTCTCCCTGCTATTATAACTTCCAGTATTTCAGTTCCTGCTAGAGAGTGTAGACATTTGGATATTTAAGTGGTGACATACAATGCCTGTCTTTCACAGTCTGGCTTGCTTTGCTTAGCATTAAATGTTCCATATTTGTCCATTTTGTATCAAATGTCAGGGTCTCATTTTTTTTTTTAATGACTGAGTAGTATTCCATAGAGTGCATGTGCCACATTTTTTTTCAATCCATTCATCTGTTATTGAACATTTGGGTTTATTTTATGTCCTAGCAATTGTGAATAATGCTACAATAAATATGAATATGCAAGTGTTTTTTGGACTGAGTGTTTTCCTATCCTTTGTGTAGATATCTAAGAGTGTTGTTTCCTCAGAAACAGCTAAGGATTCTTTAGATCGAGGGAAAGGAAGTCAGTGGGAAGTCAGTGTGAGTTTACATTTTGTTGGGTTTCTTGAGTAGTGATCTTTTACCTGTCTGCTTAGGTTAAGTCCCAGAGCTGTAAGAAAACAATTATAATTTTGAGCAGTCTTGGGGAATCTGTGAGCAGAGAAGACCTAAGCTTCCTTCTTCTTTCCCCCATATAAAGTTTAGGGAAACAGTGAGACCCTGTGATAGAAATGTCTTAATGATGAGATTAGTGAATGGGCTTGAGAAAGCCTCATAAAATATCCCAAAGTCCAAAGTAGTGCAGGAACTATAACTGAAAGCTATGCAAAACAGCATAAAGAAATAGTACACTTGAAGAGGCCTTGTAATTAGGGCAAGGAAGATGTGGCAGTGATCTGTGTTGACTGATGACCAACAACCAGATGAGAATGAGGACCACTCAGTAGATACGAGTAAGGTGACATGAGGCCTGGGGAAAAAATCTATTACACTATTTCTTCTCACCAACTTAGCAACTCAAGGAAAAGGGAGGGGACCAAGATGAAATTCACCCTACCGGGGACTCTAAAAAGAAGTGAAGGTCATGGAAAAATAAGGAGAATTATTTTTATTTTTACCATATCCTAAATTTGTGAATAGGAATTCATAACTGTAACTCTGTTGCAGGATGCAGAGTACCCTAAGTCTATTGAACTTTAAGTGACCCAAAAGAGCATCTATCCACCTGGACAGTCAGGCCAATAGATCACACCAAAAAGGAAGATTGATTATAAGCAGGCAAGTAGGAAAACATTGGGGGTAGTTCCAAAGCAGTGTCTCCTCAAGGCATAGATGTTAAGACTTTTACTTAGGGAAACTGACAGGGCCAATGATCAAGCATATAAAGGTGAGCTCTCAAAGATGCTTGTGCAGTGACTGGTCATGCTTCCTCATTTACCACATGTTATGTAAATAGGGCTGCATCTCCCCTTAGGGTGCAAATTTTAGTATTTTAAGGAGCAAAAGTTTGCCAAAGTTCAGTGAGGGTCTGTTTCCCCTGGATCACTCCTGTCTTTAGTTGGTTCAGGCTGGCTCATCCACTTCTCTGTGATGTCACATTCCCTATAATACCACAGTAGGCAACTTGTGTTAGATGGAGCTTGCTCTCTGTAGGTCCATCTCAGCTTGTGCTAGAACCCACTCTGCTTAAAGAACCACATCTTCCCTTCTAATAAGGCAGTAATTCATGAACCATGGCTGCACATTAGATTCATCTTGGGAATTTTCAACACCTTCATACCCAGATCATTTCCCAGAAGAATTAAATCAGAATCTCTGTGGTAGGACCCCAGCATCTATATTTTGTAAAGTTCTCTAGGTGATTCTAATGTGCAAGCAATGGAAAGAATGGCTACTATAGACTGATCTTCTTGTGAGGCAAAACCATAATCAGAAGATTACATAGCAAGAATGGAACCTCAATGTGCTGAATATATTATATGAATGAAATGTATAAAGTGGTTTAAGCACTCATCTTTACTATAAGAATAGCCTCAATTATGATGCACAAAACCCTCATCCTATGGCAGGGATTGATGTTGCCAACATTTGCCTCTAATGCTATTAAATGTCTTCTTGTTTCCCTAGGTAACTGAGTTCATTGGTACGGGTACAATGGGCACATTGTTTCTATAGTCAAATTAATGGATTCAATCTGGCTATTGTCCAGTCCTGCAGGCTTGGAGACTTTGTGTGTCTTAAAGGTGTTTGCATATTCCTGCTCTGATTTATTATATATTGATTTTAAAGAATAACTCTCAGAGAGTAACCTTATTTTTTCAATTTCCAGGTTCTCAGGGATGTTTTACTGTAATGCTATCCCATCCCAGCCCTCATACATCGTACAATCATATCATGAACCACATATCTATTCAGAAAGGTTATTAATAAACAATAATGCTGAAAGTACATCTGTCACTGATTTAAAAGAAGATCCTCATTGACAATTTCATTCAAAATAGTGTTCAAAGATCATGGCAGACATTGTCTTGCTGTGTCAGTGAACAGAAATGGAGAAATAGCTTTGAAAGTATGAGCATGTAATTGTATATCAAATCATGTGTAGTGATGCTCTTAGATACCACACAGATGAACTTTCTAAGCTAGAATTTATTGAGCATCTATTATCTGCCAAAACCTACACTTTTAAAAAAAAAAAAAAAAAGAAAAAGAAAAAGAAAGAAACCTGGTCCCTGCCTGAAGAATGACTTAGTCTAGTTGACAACTTGTTTATTTCAATATATACATAGTAATCACTTTTAAATCTCTGGCAAAATTGCCTGTGTTTTGAAAGAGCTGATGATGGGTTTGATAACATGGTATTTATATCCTGCATAAATACCTGTGTGCACATTCACAGACACATACCACATTTCTTTTTGGCCAAACCTGGCTTAAGACAACACAGTTAACACCTTAGGTGATGCTTCATTCCACAGCAGATAATTCAGTAAATCTTTGCTCATTAGCCATTAATAGGAGGATATAAGTGTTTATTTTTCCCTTTCAGAATATTAGTTCTTAAATATATCATGATTTTTTCCCTGCCTTTAATCCACACAATAGCCAAAGTGATTTTAAAGTCATTATGTCTCACCCCTATTTAAAAGTTTCAATGCCTTCTCATGGCCATTAAAGTCAAGTCTGAATTTAAAAGTGTGACTTATAATTCCTCTCTCCTGACTCTAGTAGGAAGCTGTTATGATATTGATAATAGTATGTCCCCAAAGTTTCATGTTTTGGAATTTCATCTTAATGAGTGGTGATTTGATATTCCCTGAAAATTTATGTATTGGAACTTGATTGTGCTGAATGTATTGTAAAGATGTTAAGTGGAAATGGAATTCCTTCCTGGTGTCCCAGGGTGAAGCCTTTGAGTATCATAATGTCATTAGGCTGGGGCTGAATCATTGAGTTCTGGTATGGTTTATAGGCAGAGAGAATGAGACTAAAATGGTAGAGAGAAGACTGTATAGTCTATATATACTAATCAGTATTATTGCATTGTAAATTGTCCATCCTCCTAATAGACTGTAGGACCAAGCTGAGATACTTAGAATTCAATCCCAAGCACCTATCCCAGTACTTGAACACAACAGATGCTCAATAAATATTTGTTGAATGAATAATTGAATGAATGCTTGTTTTCTCCTGTATTCTATTTGTCTTCTTTGCTAGACTGTTAATTTCTAAAGGATGAGGGTTGTGTCTTTTTCATCTTTGAGTTGTTGCTGTCACAGTGCCTGACACAAAGTAGTTCAGTATCTGTTAAATAGGTAAATAAATGCTGCTGTTCTGTTTATTAAATATCTTCCTGTTCCCAAGATACTCCTTTCTCTGTCTAGAGAATATTTATTCCTTGAAACTCCTCAGTCATGAAATTTTTCCTCACACCCACAGGTAGAGCCAATTCAGTTGCTATCATTTCTTGTCTGCACTACTGTTGAGCCCCTACCAGGACAAGTAAACTGCATACACACAGGGACCCTTGCTTTGAAAAGTCCCTCAGTTGGTCTGATGCTATCTGCTGTCTCTGTCAAAAAATTTGTAATGATTTTTTTTTTAAATAAGAGTCCTGCATTTGCATTTGACCTTGGGTTCCACAAATTATGTAACAAACCCTGGCCTCACTGAGATGCATAGTACTTTGCATAGAGTTCCATAAATTATTGTTGAATTGCTACAGTTTCCTGTCCAGTAAAAGAACATATTTCTGTGAGATTCCTTATATATTTTTTCAACACATTTATCAAAGTCTTACTATATTCATAGATCCTTCTTGATTCACATTTGGCATTCCATTCACTGAAACCACAAAGAAAATGTTCTCATTCGTAAAAAAACAAACACTAATTCAATTTTGCATTCATTAAAATAATCTGACAGAAAACAGAAAGTGCTTCAGAGTTCATCTTCAAGGGAAGTGGCTTTGATTTGCTGAGATCTTCATATGAAAAAGGAAAAGCAGGAGACTTAGTAGCGGTAGCATACCCTGAGAAATGCATGTTACCACCCTCCATTCTTCACGAATTCAGTAGAAGTGTAGGACTTGGCTTCTAGGAACAGGGGAAGAGCCTTCACTTTGATAATACCTCTAACAGGACTGTCAAGATGGCACTTCTCAGCTAAAATAGGAAAACATGTTGTGAAACAGATTAATGCCCTCTCAACCTGGTTCGATATAGAGGTATGATTTAGTTCAGCTTGATCATTCTAGTCATTGGTTGTTATTTGTACAGAACTTTGTTCCTAGGAGGATATGGAATTCTTCAAGGTCAGTTGCGTACAGAACTTTGTTCCTAGGAGGATATGGAACTCATCAAGGTCATTTGGAACAGTCAAGCATCCTCATTTCTCATAATTGGATGTAGCTGACAGAGTGTATAGTACAACATATGATTAGGAACAGCTTGAGTTTAATATATCACTGTATTTCCATTGATGTGTTTAAAATCATATTGGTTCAAGGTTGTATTGCTTTATTTGTTCTCATGTACTTAGTAAGGAAGTGTTAGGTATTGCATACAGGAAAGCAGAGGTTTTTGAATCAACTATGGTCATATATTCAATCAATACTATTGATATTATGACCATGTAATGATCACCATCCTCACCACCACTGTTGTTGTCATGGTATTACCGATGCCTATATAGCAGGTTAGTGCTCAACAGTTTCTAAAGGGCTTTGGAATCCAGAGCTTGTCTCTGTTATTGCTGAGGGAGTATTGAATTTCTAGGGAAGATGTGCTATTTTCTTCCCACATCCAGTTACTGGGGGAGGTTTTTGAGAAATTAAAAGGAAAACTGGAAAAGGTAGAAAAAACTTCAAAACTCAGAACATAAACATGGTAAGAAATATGACTAGGTTAGAAGGGAAAAGTATAAAATAGCATGAAAACATGAATTAAAAACACTAAAGGGAACAGTTGGGCTTTGTACCTAAGGAAGGAAGGCAGAGGGTTGCTGAATGTGTCCTCCAGGAATTTGTTCAACCACCCACAAGCACTGGTATTTGGCTCTTATGGGTTCTAGCCCTCTCTGGGCTAACTGGGGAAATGACTAGCTTAACCCAATTAACTGCTCTTTATACAGGTTCCCTGGGAAAACAAAAAAGAGGAGTTGAGGGGTGAAAGTCTTGCTAATTACTGGTTGCAAACAAATGTATTGTGAGGAGTAGCTACCTGACAAAAGGATTTCTTTCATTACAAAAAGAATGACAGGTCCTTGATAACAACCTCTCAAGTGTTTGTTTATAGGTCATTAAATACTCAACTGAATGAAAAACTAAAATCCCCTGCTGGGGAAATGTCAATCAGAAATTAAGCAAAGAAGTTCTGCGGGGAGTGCTATACCAGGAAAATTAAATACAGTCACACAGAAATAAGAGTTCAAAAACTAAGAAAATGGTCAACTTAATGGTAGGGACAAGTCTGGAGTTTTATATATTATATTATCCCAGAATATTGTCGGGAACATTGGATCACAACAGAAGATAGATTAAGTACATGAGACTGAACTGGTAAAATAGGATTTTATGATTTTTGACTAAAACATTGCTGATTTTCTTCTAGGCTTTGTTTTCCAATTTTAAGGATTTTTGTCCTGTCTTGAGCTGCTGATAGGTTCATGCACCTACTATTTGAACAGAATCCCAACCTGTTTCCTGGCTTTAAGTTTTAAGCATAATACTTTAGCATTTCTTTGATTTATTAAAGTTAAAATGCTTTTCTTGAAATGAAAAAATATAGTAAAAAATACATGATTAATGACTGTAGTAAACTATATAGCACCATCTAGGTGCTACCTTATATTATATTATATTCATTCTATTCAGAATTTCATGCCTAAAGTCAGACATGTATTCACAGATATGTATATACCAGCTGAACTTGCTATTGAAAGTAGTTAGATTATTTAAGAAATTTTGTGAGTCAACAAAATGTGTGTGTGTGGGGAAGGAATGGAAAACAACTGGAAGACTCACATAGTGTGGGAGGAGGGTGGGAAATGGCAGAGGGTGAGAAATGGGGGGAAACTAGAAATAGAAAAGTATTGATAATAATATGTATGATTAAGCCACTATGCAGTATATTCTGGATGTGAAATCACATTTTGTATGCTGTGACAATGCTCAGTGAATGAATGTAAATTAATTAAAAACTAAAAAATTAGAGAAAAAAGAAAAAAATAAATTAAGATAAAGAAAATTTAAAATAATATTGGTAAATTCAACCTTACAAGCAAAGTGATGTATAGTGATTAAATGCATAAAATAAAAAATAACAAAAATAAATAAATAAAATAATATTGGTAAACAGACTTTAGATGTTAGGTTTTACATTTTTCAATTTATTGTAGAGAAGCTAAAATACCAGCTTATGGTTCAATACCAGACCACTGGCAATCCTTGAGGGCAAGCAAGTGAAAAAGATTAGAGCATTTCAGGCCCATTCATGGTGGGGCAATGGTAGAGTGCTGCTCCATGATACTGGGGACATCTGGGAAAATTAAGGTTCGGTTCCTGGGATGACTTGTGAATACACATGCCTGTGATCCTGACTGATTGGAAAAGGTTGTAGGGAAGATAATGGCATGAAGTTACCTGTCTGTCTCTCTTTTTTTTTTTTAATGAAAGAAAGAAATAAGCTTAAAACAAATTAGAGGATTTCAATAAAACTTGTAATTAAACTGCAATTAATATTGATAAGGACATCTTCTGTCCCTCTTAGATCCCATGTTCTGTGAGGGGAGCGACTATATCCCCTTCATCTTATATCACAAAGCTTGCCATAAAATAGTGATGCAGGAAATGCTTCCTAAGAAAATATAAAAATTTAGAGGCCTGGGGCAATAGGAGCAGAGTATTTGGTGTGATGAATCAAAGTAGTTGAGTCTTGACCAGAGTTTGGCAACTTGACACACTTAAAATTGCTTTCATACAGAGCAAGTCAGGCTATGAAAGAGAGACGTTGAATGTCTCCACTTAATATATACTGACCATCTGCACTCTGTGGCAGAAACAGAAAGATTAGAGAATATAAAAGCATGGATACGAACACTGGAGACAGTCTGGGACGAGGGTGGGAGATGAGGGAGAATGAGAAGAAAGGAATCAAGAAAAATAGAGAGGCAAGACATTTGAGGGTCACAGAAATGGAGGATTGTCTCTTGATAACATCTATGATATCTTCAACTCGACTGGTTACAGTAATTGAATGTATAAAATAAATTAAAATAATAATTTTTAAAAAAGTTTTCACTCAGAATTACTTCTTTCATTTTCGTCCAGTTGCCTCATAACAGGAGTTCATCTTTTGTTTTGTTTTGTTTTTAAGAGAGATTTTTTGTTATAGGGTGCATGCACTCATCAGAGAGAGAGAGACAGTGAGAAATATACTCCCCTGCGGGAATGGCCATACCACTTACATTCACCCCTTGGGATCTGGGGCATGCACACATATATGCTCATTGTGAGTTTCAAGTCACCATGCCTTGGACTTGAAACATGGTCAGTCATGCGTGAGTCCAGTGACATAGCCATTGCGTCATCTGCCAGTCCTAGAGTTCATCCTTTTTTATATAAGCCAGGTTCTGTGAGATAAATACTATATATCCTCACTTAAGAAATACTGTGTTTCCTCACTCTAGCAGAAGCCGAATGACTCAATTGCATAGTAATAGAGAGTGGAATGGTGGGTACCAGAAGGTGGAAAGGGGAGGGGGGGGAGAATGGGGAGAAATTGTATAACACATACAAGAGTGCATGTAAATAAGTGGAATGGGTTATAGAATAGTATAACACAGTAATGAATGTTGGTGACAATTAAATATATACTGCCAAATAACAAGTAGAGTAAATTTTGAATGTGACCAACACAAAGTTAATGATAAATATTAGAGGCAATGAATATGTTTTTTCCCTGACTAGATTATATCACACTATTTAAACACTTTGAAAAAACACATTATACCCCACAATTATGTACAAGAATATGTAAATTATAAATTGCAATAAAATCTATCATAAAAATGATCATGATGTACATCATGAATATGTATAATTTTTATTTATCAAGTATACTTCAATAAAAAAAAAAAGTGAAAAATAATAATTTGGGGTATTTCAGTCTGATGCCGTTTGCCTTGAGAAACATCGTGGCCTGCTATGTTGTGAAGCATGTGCTTGACTCTTTGGGAGAAGTATTGTCAGAGCATTGTATTCGTTTCTGCTTACCCAAATCATAGCATACAATTTGATGAACATAACTAGCATTGGGACTCCTGGATCAGCCCTTCTTTTCACTTCCATGCCTTATGGAGGGAAAGACTTTTCTCCTATGCCTGGATCTATGAGGAAGACCTGCTGCAATTACTTTTGCTGCCACATGGAACTAATGCAGGGATAGATCCTAAGGTACAATGTCCCAGTGTTTAAGAGATTCTATTCAATAAATATTTCTTGAATGCTTTCTAATTGCAAGGCTGGACTCCTAGTTGATAGGATTGAGAAGATATTATCTCCTGTAGCATCAATTGAGTGGATATTAGTTTGTTGATTCTATTTCTCTTCCTTCTGTTTTCATAGGCATGAGTGCAAACACTGTTCCTACACTTAGTACAGGACAGATCTGGCAGGCAATCTCCAGGTTTCCACATTTGTAATTATTTTTCCATAATTGATACATTATTTTAAAATAATCTTATCTCACAATACAGTGCAAGAATAACTCTGGAGCTAATCAACCTAATTAAGTAAGTTATAACTTGGAACATTTTATCTCTATAAATTTCATAGCTATCTTTTAGGGTCCCTGAACTCAAAATTACAGCATAAATGGTCTGAAAGGATCAGGGAACACAATGGTTAAGCCTCTTTTCAAGTATGACCTTGGCCTGGCACATCCTCACCAACTGCTGAGATGGCAAGCTGGGGCGACTAAATGAGGGGAGCAGAGGAAAGGCCTACACATGGGTGGACATTGATGAAAACAATCAGTACCAGACCCACTTTTTCCAGGATGAACATTGCCAGAAACCCTGTTGCTGACCTACTCTCCCAATGCCAGTAGGACAAAAGAGTGCTTCTGGAGTCCAGATTATGCAAGGGAAATGGTTTAACCAAGCTGCTTGCCTGAGGACTGATATGTCAATTTCACCCATTGCTAAAACAAGAAAATGGTCTAGTCCTTCCTGATCTGCTTTTTTTCCCACATTTTATTGATTCACAAAATATCTTAATTAATCTAAATACTTTCAATACCAAGTGCAGCTGATACACACACACACACACACACACACACACACACACACGCATATCTATGAACACATATCTGACTTTAGGCATAAACCTCAGTGAGTAGCTGATCATTAAGGAAACCAGGAAACTCTACCCAGGACAAAAATGTTGGGCATCTCCAGAGTTAAAGATAGTACATGGGGTAATACAATTTGCCACTGTGAAGAGAAGGCAGTGGCCAATGTGGAAAATACTAGAATTTTTCTTTGCAACTGGACTGTGATGAGAGGTGCCTGCCATAAAAATAAACTGCTGAGTTTTTGTGACTCTTCCTTTCCAATTTCTGAAGATGAAGCAGACAATGATCTCCTCTGAAGATACTTGATAACAATTCAAAAAAAGCAAAACACACTCTTCCAACACACTGTGTTTTCAGATATTCTGGGTCTAGTTCAGCTTGCAGATGAGCTAACTGATGTGTTCTCCCTGATTGCCAGGAAAGCCCATCTCCTTGAGGGAGCTCACTTTATTCTTGGTGGTGTGACAGGCCACCAAAAGGTGGAAAGGGTACAAGATATCCTGGAAATACTTCCACAGGAATACAATATCATGAATGAGGTCTTCTAAACAAACGATGCAAAACTTCCCTAGTTGCTCCTGAATCACTGGGCTCTCTGTCAGAAGTATGGCCTTATTCTTGACCTTGGCTAGCTCATGTTTCAAGATGAGTTCCTGGACAGACTTCAGATTTGAAAATCCCCAGGTCACATAAGGTTCCACTATTCAAAGAGTTTTTAGGCTTTGAGGAGTGACATTGAGAGAATTACCACCAAAAATTTTTGTTAGACGCAGTCTTGCAATGGTCTTCTGCACCACTGAACTCACCCCATCAGTCCATTTGATGTGTACAACAAAGGCTAACAAATGTTTGTCTGGTACTTTTAAGGCATAATATTTCACTTCTAGTCATCTGAGACATACCATGTCATGCTGCTGCTGCCAAGAATCATTTAAGAATGATTCTAATGTCTTATATATACCTGGGCCCTTTTTCTTTCCTCTGTTCTTTCCTTGCCAAAAGTGCTTGCTTTGCATGGGTGGTTTTGAGGGCCTGATAAGCCTTTCTCCTTTTCAGATTTTCTGGAACCAAAGGTATCTTTTTTTCTTTGCTCTGGCTCCACCAGCTTTGTGGTGCTACAGGTGTCAATTCCATTTTCTAAAGGTATCTCAAATACATCCCATATATCAACGTTCTAGCAGAAGCTCCATTTTATGCATGCTTACTGCAGTGGGATCCTCACTGAGCTCCCTGTTTCCCCAGTTGCTTTTTTCCGGTCTATCATGCATACACTATTCAAGAGATCCTTTAATAACTTTAATCACATAGTATTATTCCTTTTCTTAAAACTGTGCAATGGTTCCTGATTTCATTCAGGGTTCTTAAAAGCCAAAGTCCCTCAAAAACTCTGCATATTAATAGTTTCTCTGCATCTCTTTTTATCTCCTATTCCTTTGTGACTTTCCCATTCTTTTCCATCTCAACTGGTGACCCAGTTATTCCAATATGACAAGCTCTTTGCTGCCTCAGAGATTTTGTGGCATTCATCTTTTGAAAAAGCTCATTACCCACTGGCTCTTACTTATTTTTTAGACCAGAGTTTACTTGTCCATTCCTTAATTCATTCTGTTTATCTTTTATAGCATTCTGTTAGCTTTTTTCATGACATTTACTACAGTTAGTCATTCTATATTGTGATTGCTGTGATGTCTAACTCTCCCACTAGAACATACACTCCATAATGACAGAGATCATACATATTTCTGGTCACTATTATACCTTAGAACCTAGAGAAATGTCTCATGCATGATATGTATTCAGTAAATATAACCAGTGAGCCTCTACCCAATGTAAGATACAAATAATGCACCTCTAAGGTCCCTATTTCATGTACAATGAATGTGTACAGCACATATAGTGCTTCTTTTTTATTTACCATGGGTTGTCATTAAATCAGTAATGCATTTCAATCAGTAGCATCTTTAAACAAAGAAAATATGGCATGCAAAGTCACCTTAAAGTAATGGAATGATTCATAGTTCAGCAGACCTGCATGTAGCCTGACTCACATCAAAGGAAAGAATGTTCTCACAAGGGCTGTTGGAGTTGTTAGTGCTAGAAACTTAACAAAAGATGTTCTACTGATAACCGTATTACTCATTGTAAATTAGTACACTTGCCTCTGGTTTTATAAATTAATATCTGTGGTTTTGCTTAATGTGACTTTGCCCTTGAGAGATGATTCCATTCCATTTCATCTGAGCTGATGAAAGATGGACTAAGATTTCAGAGGTCACGAAATTTGAGACCAGATATTTTACCTACCTTGGTAATTAATCAAGATAATGTCATTCTGGTAGGATTCTTCACAGAGGATTCACCATGCCACATTGGGCTGTCAATTATTGGAATATCTTCAATCCTTGAACTTTAACTGAGACTCTTACTGAGTTTCAATTTTATGGCAAACATTCAGTAGGGTACAGAGAACTGCTAAATTATATTTAGCAGAATTTCAAGAAGAATCCCTAATCCCCTAAATTGAGCATAATTAGTGGAAATTACTGCACATTACATTGAAAAGTATTTAAGTGTTCTCAGTTTATATTACTATAAATTAGGTCACTCTCAGGTAAATAAAATATAATATTCCTCTTTCTTTCACTCTCCCATTTTGGAGCACATATTATACCATTAAATATTGGTAATCTTCTTAACTTGATAGGTAATATTTTTCTTCTATCATTTTATCATTTACTTTTCTTCCTCATGAGATTTGCTTGGCCACCCAGGAGATTTCTCTCTCACCTTTCTTCTCACCCTGTCTCCTTTCTTTCCTCATTTTATTTTTTTTTTTTGCTTTTCTTCCCTGCTTTTATCCTGAGCTGAAATTACAAGTAAGCAGTCTAAACAGTCAGTTATGAATTAGTACTAGAAAAATGCCAATAGATCACTTTTCTCCCAAAGAAAATGCCTGACCATGCAAAGCAGGACATTGTGATGTGGCCATTGAATGGTGTGGACATTTAGGTATGTTGTGTGGTATTGCAACTCCAGTCTGTAGAAAAGAAGGTTTTGTTTTTGTTGTTGTTGTTTTCTTTCTTTTGAGAAAAATGCAGTCATTTCTCTGATCTTTGTCAGGAAAATCCTTTAAGATAAAGGAATGTTATTTGTTTGGAAATTGAAAAAGATGGCTAGCTGTGTATTTCAGTTATCTATTGCTCCATAACTAAAGATTAGCACAGCAACTATTTAGTTATATGTCCTGATTTGTGGATTGAGGGGTTTGATATGGTGATTGTTCTTCCTGATTTGCTTGTCACAGCTGCCGTCAGAAGATAGTTGGGGCTAAACATAAAGTCTTCACTTATATAGTCTGGCACCTTGGTGGGGCTGGCTACAGGCTAAGGTTGGCTGGGATGATGGGACAGCTGGGCTACCCCTTCTCTATACTGCCTTTACACATGGTCACATCATTAGAATATCTGGACTTCTTACATGCTGGGTGAGCGTATTCAAGAGCAAAAGTAGAAACTTTTGTTTCAGAACAGACACAGAGTCACTTCTGCTTTATTCTGTTGATTAAAGCAAGACAGGGAAATCCAGACTCAATATGGGAGGGGGCTACCCAAAGGAATGAATACAGTGAGCCATGATTCATTTGGGGCTATCTTTGTTAACTAACTACCACAATGTGCAACATAATTTGTGGTCCCTCAGGTATTGCTGAGTGGTGGGTTGTCAGTCAGAAACTATTTTTTCCAGATCCCATAGCTTCTAGATATGGTTATTGACTAATTTTTGCAATGGAATGGGAGTGAGAATGATGTGTATTATTTTCGGGTAAAGCTTTAAGAAATGAATGTTATTTTTAAAGCTTTTTGAGGTGTAATTGATACATAAAAATCACACATACTTAATGTATAGATTGTTATGACTTTGTATATATGTATATACCAGTGATAGTATCATGATGATCAGTATACTAAACATATCTATTGCCACCAAAATTGTCCTCTCTTTTTTGTAGTAAGAATACTTAGCATGAGATTTATCTTTTTTTTCCCAGGTGTTTTCTGTAGGACTTGTGTGTTCTCCAGAGAGATAGAGAGAGGAAGAGTAAGAAATTACCCCCCGGGGGGATGGCCATGCTGTAATCCCTTCTCATTTTCCTCTCGGGATTTGGGGCATACACATACACACATGCTCCCAGTGTGTTTTTTAAGGCACTGGGTCCAAGACTTGAACAATGGTTGGCTATGTGGGAATCCATTGCTTTCATCACTGCACCACCTGCTGGCTCATAGATCTATCATTTTAACACATAAGCCAATCACTAAAGAACAAATACCACGTGATTCCAGTTTTTTTGATATTTCAAATAGACTCACAGAAGCAGAGAGTAGAAGGGCAGTTTCCAGTAACCAGGGGAAAACAGAAATGGGAAATTGTTGCTCAATGGGTGGATACATTTTATGTTATGCAAGAGGAGTAAGTTCTAGTGATCTACTATGTAACCTTGTACATACAGTTAACAATATAATATTGAACACTTCAAAATAATTAGCTGCATATTTTACATCCACTTTCCCTTTTTCACTAACTGAAAAGACCCTAGAGGATAACAAAAGCATGAGTTAGAAGGAGTCTGGGTCTTTGTGTCATTCCTTGAAGGAAAGCTACCTGTAGAACATAGACAATACTTCACATTATTATGTGAAGGAACAAATTTATGTTGTCTTAAGTGTCTGAAATGTAGGTGTATACTTGCTACAACAGCCCAGTATCATCCTATTTAATGTAGAAATGTGGTGTTTGATGAAGGCTAATTGGTACTGGTTGCTATATTAAGTATAAGAATATCAAATACCAAAGTGTTTATGCCTACCTTGTAGTGATTCTAAAATGTAAATCATGAAAGTTTCAACAATTTAACTTATAGAGGAAATGGCAATAGGTGCCCCTATTAGCTAAAAGAATTTCCTATAAATTCATGGTCACAAACAATTAATTCTTTTCCTTTTACTTGTAGTCAGTGTGGGTGCTAAACTTGCTGTTAGTATACTGTGAATTGATATGAAAACCACTAAAGAGTTGTACAAAGAACATCAAACACTGTAGGTGTACTCAAAGATAGAGCTCTGTCTTAGTGTAAAATTATCATCACAAACACCAAAATTTATGGGATATTAATCGTTAATTAAAATCTGGACATAAAAATTTCATCATTTAAAAATTAATTTGAAGGCCAGTGGTGGTGTGGTTATTAAGGCGCTAGATCTCACATGGCAGACTCCACAGTTTGAGTCCCAGACCCGGTGGCTGGAAAAGCATGCCAGCACATGTATGTGTATGCCCAAAATCTCGAGAAGAGAATAGAAGAGACGGGACTGTGTCATGGCCGTCCCCTCAGTGGGTGATTGCTAACTCTCTCTCTCTCTCCCTCTAGCAAGTGCACATGCCCTACCACACACAAAAAAATGTACTTATTACTAACCCAGGCATGGGGATGCTGAGATGCTGCATTCTGCAGCAGACTGGGACCACATGGGAGGCCTAGGTCAATATTCCCTTTCTAACTTAAGGACTGGGTATGGTGACATGCACCTATAGTCCCAGTGAACTGAGGAGACTGATGTAGAGGAATGCAACATGATGAGACCTGGTCTTTAAAAAATATGTATACTTATTATATTTGAAGATATCTTATGACATTAAATATATGAACATATAGCACATTGTATGTTCAGTAGTAATCATATCATTATGTCTTGGGACAGGGTTTCTTGTGAATAATGAAAAACAATTGTCTAATGGAGTGTCTTTGTGCTAAGACAAATAAGCTGTAACTATAACTATCAGTATGGGTTTATTAGGGTTTATTCATATATCCAGACTCACATTAGCTTCACAGAAGGTGAGCAATATTTAAATGTATGCTGAACAAGATTTGAAGTGTGACTTATGATGAAAATAAATTTTGAGTTTTTCTTATGGGTTTCTTCATAGCCTTTACCCAACCATTCTTCTTGGAGAAAAGCTATTTGATTTCTGTACTAAAACTTAATCTCCTTTAGGAATTGCGACCATGTCTCTTGACTTTGCATTCCTAGTACCTGGCATTTGTTTGATGTGTGCAAAAGAACAAATTGTTACATTTTAGGTCTGTGTGAGAACTAGTCAAAGAAATGATATATGTTTTATTATGTGTGAAAATATTTGATGGTGTATGTGATCACTTATTAGTGATTTTATGAGTTGTATGAAACTAGACATTAATAACCGTGAGGAAAGCAAGATATTTTGTTTTCTGGGTTGCATAGATTCAGTAGCCTGGCATCTGGTAGGCCCTGAATAAATATTTCTTAAATGAAAGAATTGTTAGAAGCAGTGTCAAAGAATGGAAAGATTCGAAATTTGTTATCAGTCAGGACAACTTACATGCTCTGGAACTTGGAGAAATTACTTAATTTATCTAATATTTGTTTTTTTCCCCACAGGTTAAAAGAGGGATACTAATAGTATTGACCTTACAGGGTTGTAGTGAAAAAATTGAGATGGAAATTTGAAGTATGCAAAGTGCTTAGCACAATATTTTGCAAAAAGTAGCAACTCAATAAAAATTTGTTTTAACTGCTGGTTTTGCTTTTGTTGCTATTAATATTTTATCTTTACTGGTTAAGAATAAATATCTATGGTTTTGACTTCTGTAGGATGGAATTAATTGGTAATATTGTAGTAATGACTTAGCTCTGAAATGATGTAAGATAAAATGCATTATTTCTTGTGCACATGAGTACAATGCAAGTCAAATGAATCTCTTGGGTAACCATACGTCATGAACTATTTAACAAGGCTGTGCATTTTCTGGTTCAGTCACTTAAACACATGTACTCCATGATGAGGCAGGGGAGGAAAGCCGGATGATCATGTACAGGCTTCTAACTGTAGGTGACAATGTCACTTCTGCCCATATTTCATTCACTAAAACTAGTATATATGATCCTCCTTTAATTTATTTATTTTCTTTTCTTTGTTTTAAATTTAAATTTATTTATTTACATTCATTCACTGTACCTCATTACAGCATATAAAATGAGACTTTCCATCCAGAACACACTGTATATTGTCTCAATCAAGCACATCAACATACATGTTATCATCAACAAATGATTTTTAATTTCTTGTTTTCTGTATGTTTTGCTTTTGTTCCTCATCCTTGGTTCCTTACCTATTACCCTCTGTCATCTCCCACTCTCCTCCCACACTGTCTCTGGTATCCATGTTTGCTTTCTATACTGTTTTCACCCCACATTTTATTGAGTCACTAAAGATCTTAATTGATATAAATATTTTCATAGAAAGTACAGCTGTACATTTCCATGAACACAAGTCGAACTTTAGGCATAAGCCTCAATGAGTAGAATGAACATCCTATAAAGTAGCACCTATATAGCTTACTGCAATCCTCAAATAGATATTTTTAATGCATTTTTTTAATTTCAAGAAAAACAGTTTTTATGGTTTTTTTTCTGAAACAATTTTTAGAATCAATTAATTTGCATTCATTCTCTAAGCATTGTCACAACTTACAAAATGTAGAATATACTGCATAGTAGCTTAATCATGCATGTTATCATCAATAATTTTCCATTTCTAGTTATATATATATATACCCCTATGTCTGACCCTCTGCCCTTTCCCACCCTCTTCTCACACTATCTCTGGTGTCTACAGTTGTCTTCCATTCCTTTC